>NW_003101675.1:984887-1110892 GCF_000003855.2 Blastomyces gilchristii SLH14081 | reverse complement strand
TCTCTCTCATCATCTTAATCGTAACTCATTCGCAGAACGTCTTAAGTTCATTCAACTTCTCTATATGACTCCACTCTATCTCAATGTTCAATCTCTCACCTACAGTATCAGTAAGATTGTTTGTATTAGTAGATCAGTCTAAACTATTAAAAGTATTACTTAAAATTGTTATTATTCTACTTTCTTACAGAGTCTCTTCAAGATATTATAACATGTCTTATAATCTGTCTCTTCTTACTTAAACATCTTCTTCTTCTCTCTTTTTAATCTGTGACAGTGCTCACGCGCCTTGATGATCTGCAGAACTGCAGAATATTTGAAGAGAAATGACATGATTAATTTCAGTGAGTATTGAAGAGAGATGAAGATAGAAGAGACAGTCAGAAATAATATAATGATAATGATAATAATAATGATGATAATGATAATAATAATAATAATAGTGATGATAATAATGATAATAATGATGATAATGATAATGAAAGAGAGTATGTATTGAAATATATTACTGACTTATCAAATATAAAGAGACTTAAAGAAAATATTAACAGCTTTCAGTAATATACAGAAACAGCTACAGTGTTGTATAGCAATATCATCTTTATTCAATACATGCACTGTTGATATTCTTTGTATACAGTTATCATATAATCTGTATCAGAGATACATGCAGAAAACAGATCTTTATTACTAGAATAAATGATTGCAGTAATTCTCTGTTTTCATATTATAAAGATAAGTTATTCTCATTTCTTTCTTCTCTCTTTTCTCTTCTTCAATCAATCACTAATTTCAAGCTGGTATGAAAACTATTAAAACACTCTCAGAAACTCTCAAATTGAAGAGTATAGACTAATCAAATTTCAAATGCAGAAGAAATCAAATTATCTTCTACAGATTCAATTACTCATTTCTCTTTAAATAAAACAGCAGTTATGTCCCTCTCTTCTCTCAATCAAACAAAACATGACCTGTGAAAAGCAAGTATCATATCAGGTCATAATATCAACACAGTCTCAGCATGCAGAGCTGCATATACACAGCATATACTAAACTAAGAGACTGTATGAGTTCTAAATCAGCAGTAGCATCTCAGAGAGAGCTGTGTGATGTGAGAAAGCTGCAACTCTCAGTCATATATACAGAGAATGAATTGCTGTAGTAAGTGTATATGCATTGAAGTAATACTTTTTGATAATACTCAGTCTCTGATATGATGAAAATAGAGTCTCTTCATGAGATCTATTTTTACTAGAAGTCAGAGAATCTTATATTTCTTAAGATTATCTTCATATATCTTATCTGTGAAATCAATGAGAGAAATCATCAATTTCAGTATTCTGTTTCTAATATTATTCAAGTGACAGCAGAGTTCATTCTGATCACACTTTTTAAGTATATATTTTCTAATTATTCACATTTATATAGATATATACTGATTATTTATTAGATAGTATTAAGACAATGACTCATCATAGCTGTGTTACTCTCACTGTGAGAAATACACAGTTGATAATGAATATTGTAAAGACTCTGAAGAGTGAGTATTTTAAAAGTACTGAATGCTGCAGCTCTGTGACCTTAATTTCTTTTTATTTTTATTTTTTATTTTTTTCTTTTTCTTTTCTTTTTTTCTTTCTCTTTTTTTTTTTTTTTGTTGTGATTTTTTCTTATTATTTTATTTTTTGTTTTTTTGTTATTTTTTGTATTTTATATCTTTTTTTAATTAAAATGATATTAATTATGATCTGTATTCAGAAAAGTAATAATATTTAATAACACTCTCTATTGAATTTTCAACAAATGAGTACTATGTTATGATATTATGTAAGTGAGAAATGATTTCATAATCTCATTTAATATCATTTTCAATAATGAGATCAGAATGAAAATATGACTAAGAATTCAAATATATTCTTTATCTGAGACTAGATTTTTAATTGAAAAGTGAATCTGAGATCTTTAATATTTGAAATAACATGATTTGAGATTAATGTGATGAACACAAATCATGATCAAAAGTAATGCTTTTAGATAACATGATAACTGTAAAGTTTGATCCTGGTCTCAGACACGGTCACACGGTCAATCTAACTCAGTAGTAATTTTCTGATTATTTTTCTTTTATTATCTGCATTCTGATAACTTCAGATGTCAGGAAATTTCTTCAGAGTTATAATCAGTTTATAATGAATGTTTCTGAATGAAGTTGCAGTGATTCTTCAGTAATCTGCAATACAATCTGTTAATAATTATTTCATAGTTCATCTCAGTATTTGTGTTAAGTTTTTCATAAATTTCATGACCTGAAATCAGATGTGAAGAATGAAGTGATTATTTACTATAATTGAAAGAGAGTATTCTGTGTTGAATTATAAACAATATAGACTTTGTAATTCACAGTGATTTCTTAAAGAGTTTATGAATCTTCAATAGAAGTAAAAGAAGTGAAAGAAGTGAATTCAGAAGATATGATAATAATTTAAGAATAACAATTTATTTTCAATAACTGATCACTGATGTGTATAAGAAGAATTAATATAAGAGAAAATAGTCTTCTTTCTTAGCTTAGTTATAATTTTAGTACTAACTCAGATTGAATATCATCAATGTATAAAAGTAAATAAATAATCTTGATTAATCTCTGTCATATTTCTTGAAATATATTAATATTATAAAAGAGAGTGTTATCAAATTACATTATCAGATAATATTATTAAAAATATATTAATATTATGAATATCAATGTTGAAAAAATGTTGATACTTATATATTATAGTGATATAATAGTTGAATATATATATATATATTATTTCTGACATTGATAATTGATTACAACTTGTACAATAATTTTTGAAAACTTAAAATTAATTTCAATTATTAACTAATAGTTACAAACTTATAACTAATTAATATAAAAAGAAAAAAACTTTTTCTATTTATAATCTTTCTTCTCTTTCTCATTCTTCTTATTATTCTTTATAATTCACTTCTTATTCTTATTCTTCTTCTTCTTCTTCTTATCTGAGATGATAATCATCTCAAAATCTCTCTCTGCTGTCTTCTCAGAGAAGAGTTTCTACTGCTCTTTCTCAGTCAGATCAATCTGTATCTTAAAATCCTGCATTTTCTGATCTGCTGTCTCAGGTTTCATCTCAGTAGTAAGCAGATTGACATGCTCAGAGAGCAGAGCTGTCTTCTTAATATTTAGAATTATGAAGTGCATTCAAGATCTGAACAAGGTCTTAATTCTCTTCTTCTCTATTAGCTTCTACTAATCAATTAGAGAACAGAAGTATTATCAAAAATTATTATCTTTTAATAAAAAACTTATCAGTTTTGACTTCTTTATCTCTTACTTCAATACCTTCTCAATCTTCTTCTGTCACTGCTTATTTACAGTAATACTCTTCTTCTCTCTCTCTCTCTTTATCTTGATCTTAAATCATTCTCAGAACTTCTTCTGATCTTACTACTACTATATAAGACTCTTCACTGTCTTCTTTTTCAATCTCTCACAGACAGTGTTATCTGTATTATTTCTATACTTAGTTCAGTCTAAATCTATCAGAAGTCTTACTTAAAATTGTTATTATTCTACTCTCTTACAGAGTCTTTTCAAGATATTATAATATATCTTATAATCTGTCTCTCTATACTTGAACATCTTCTTCTTCTCTCTCTTCAATCTGTAATAGTGCTCACGTGTCTTGATGATTTACAGAACCGCAGAATATTTAAAGAGAAATAATATGATTGATTTTAATAAGTATTAAGAGAAGGTGAAGACAGAGAAGGTAGCTAGCAATGATATAATAATAATGATGATGATAATGATGATGATAATGATGATGATAATGATAATGATGAAAGAGAAAGTGCATCAGAATATATTATTAACTTATCAAATATAAAGAGATAAAGAAACTATTAACAGCTTTCAGAGATGTACAGAAACAGCTACAGTATTATATAGCAACATTATCTTCATTTAATACATGCACTATTGATATTCTTTGTATACAGTTATTATATAATCTATATCAGAGATACATGCAGAAAACAGATCTTTATTATTAGAAAGAATAATTGTAGTGATTCTCTATTTTCATATTATAAAGATAAGTTGTTCTCATTTCTTTCTTCTCTCTTTTCTCTTCTTCTTCAACTCATCACTAAGTTCAAGCTGATATGAAAACTATTAAAACACTCTTAGAAACCCTTAAATTAAAGAGTATAGACTAATCAAATTTTAAATGCAGATGAATCAAATTACATTTAATAATACTAATTATTCATTTCTTCTTTAATAAAACAATAGTTATGTCTTCTTCTTCTCTCTCTCAAACAAAACATGATCTGTGAAAAGTGAGTATCATATCAGGCCATAATAATCAACATGGCCTCAGTATGCAGAGCTGTATACACACAGTATATACTGAACTGAGAGACTGTATGAGTTGCAAACTGACAGCAGTATCTCAGAGAGAGTTATACAGCATGAGAAAGCTGTAACTCTCAGTCATATATACAGAGAATGAATTGCTGCAGTAAGTGCATATACATTGCATGAAAGTAACACTTTTTAATAATACTCAGTCTCTGATATCATGAAAATAGAGTCTCTCTATGAGATTCATTTTTATCAGAAGTTGAAAGATCTTATATTTTTCAAGATCATCTTCACATATCTTGTCTGTGAAATCAATGAGAAGAATTATTGATTTCAGTATTCTGTTCTTGATATTATTCAAGTGATAGTAAAGTTCATCCTGATCATACTTTTTAAGTGTATGTTTTCTAATTATTCACATTTATACAGATATATACTGATTATTTATTAGATGATGTTAAAACAATGACTCATCACAGCTGTGTTACTCTCACTATGAGAAATACACAGTTGATAATGAACATTGTAAAGACTCTGAGAAGTGAGTATTTTAAAAGTACTGTGACTCTGCAATCTTGATTTTTTTTATTTTTATTTTTTATTTTTTTCTTTTTCTTTTCTTTTTGTTCTTTTTCTCTCTTCTTTTTTTTTTCATTGTGATTTTTTCTTGTTTTATTTATTTTTTTCTTTTTGTTTTTTTTATATTTTATATTTTTTTCATAATTAAAATTATATGAATTATGATCTGTGTTCAGAAAAGTAATGATATTTGATAATACTCTCTATTGAATTTTCAACAAATGAGCACTATATTATAATATTATATAAGTGAGAAATGATTTCATGATCTTATTTAATGCCATTCTCAATAATGAGATCAGAATGAAAATGTAACTAAGAATTCAAACATATTCTTTATCTGAGACTAGATTTTTATTTGAAAAGTGAATCTGAAACCTTTAATATTTGAAATAATGTGATTTGAAATCAATGTAATGAATATAAATTATAATCAGAAGTAATACTTTTAGACAATGTAATAACTGTAAAGTTTGATTCTAGTCTCAGACACGGTCACACGGTCAGTCTAAGCTGTATAGTATCAAACTCATTCTTATTATCTATAATATCACTCATCAGAATATCAGGGTCAGACATGATATTAAATCTTAGATTAAATTAATATCTTGATCTCTTTCTTTCATAGATTACTACTCTTAACTTTATCTCAGACTTTTGAGATAGAAAGCAGTAGTAGCTTGAATGAGAAATAATCATTTTTACTCAGTATCAAAGTTTGATTTCTGAAGCAGTATAAAATCAACTTTTTGTTCAAATGCAATTTAAAGACAAGAATAAATGCAATTTGAGTTTCTATTCACATTATTTTGAATAAATGTGATTTTTGAGAAGTTTTTAAACTTTTTTTGTTGTTTTTATTGTATATTCATACTAAAAGAGAGTAGAGATAGAGTAAAATCTAATCACTATCATCAGATAGTAGATTATAACTATTTTAAAAAGTAGAAATCTCAACTGCTTGCATTATATCTAGTTTATTATCAGAGTTATTTCTCAATTCTCTAATCTTAACAGAAGTTTAAGAATTCAAATTCTGTTTACATTTAGCTGAAGAGTTGAAGTTTGAAGATCTAGATAGTTAAGAGTTTCTTCTTTTTAAGCTTGCAGTTGTAGATTTACTAGCTTGACTTTTCTCTTCAGTCTTAGATTCATTCTAAGCTTTATCTTTTCTTCAGTTCTTCTGAGTTCTTGAAGTAAATATACATACTTTTGAGCTAGATGCATGTTTTTCTTTACAATTAAAGCACTTAAGCAGAGTATATTAACATATTTCATCTCTTTTTAAGCATGTTTCACATTTATACTCACTAGTTTTGTAATCTCTAGTACAGAATATGCATTTTAAGTCTCTGAAACAAGAGACTGCAAAGTGTTCATATCTTTGACAGTTTGAACACTGTATTTGAGCTTTGAGACTCATTCTTGAGTCTTTGTATTCATGAACTCTCATTTTCAAATCTGCTACTCTTACTTTAGAGATTCTTGATTATTCAAGTATCTTTATATATACTAGAATAGAGGCATTTCTTCTACTCTGTGTGAACTTAATTGAATTAAGTTATACAGACTCTTTTCTCAGTTGAATAGAGTTGTATTCTTCTAATTCATTTTTGAGAAGTAGCATTTTTTCCTCACAGTCAAAGATTTCAACTGAAATATTATAAAGAATGACTTTGTCTCACTTTTCATCTCTCTTAGATAGAATTATTGTGTTTAACAAAGATTCTACTGCTGATTTTCAGAGATTCTCATTCTGAATAAGAAATTCTGTACTGAATTCAGACATTGTAGTCAGAATAATGAAGTTTTTAAAGAAGAATGACTCAATTAAAGCTATAACTGATTTTTGAACTTCAATATTAGTCATTAACTGAGAAAAGAACTGCTGATTGATTTCATTTCTAATTCTGAAAATGAGATTTGAGTTTAGCTTGTTTCTCTTCAAGATGTTCTGATTTGAGACTTTGAGAATAAGTCTTCTATTTCTGAAGATTTGAAGATTTTTCTCTTTTTGTATTTTTTTCTTCACTTTTCTATCAATAGAAGTATGAGCAGTATTCTTCTTAGTTTTCTCAGGATTTTGAGCAGGTTTTGAGACAGTAGATTTAGAGACAGCAGGTTTAGAGATGGCAGATTTAGCTGTTTGAGTATATGTTTTCTTCTGATTTAAAGAAGAAGAAGAAGAAGAAGTAGAAAAAGAAAAAGAGCAAAATAAAGAGTCAGTGATTATACTAGGAATTTTCAATGTTTTTAGAACTGTGTTTGAAATTCCAAGTTTGAACTTGATCATCTTCTGTAGTTATCTAGCCTGAGCATGAAGAATTAACAGAACTTCTTCATTCATCTCACTCAGACACTGCTTTTCAAGAATCTTGCTTGCTTTTTCCAGTTTCTGTATTTCAAGAACTTGTTGTTTTTCTATTTCTTCTTTCTTTCTTCTCTTCAGAATTTCAATCTCAGGAATAGTATTTGAGAAAGCATCTTTTTCCACATCAACTGAGTGTATTTTTAAACTCATTGTTCTCACTCAATGAAAAGTTGATCAGACTGTTTCAATTGAGATATTTCTTAAACTCTTTTTGAATTGAAAAGTTGATCAGACTGTTTCAAAGAAAGAATAGAAGACTTTTGTGTATAAAACACCTGATTTTTTTCACACTAGTTCAGTAACTAGGTTAGATTTTTAAAGAGAATCTAATAAACTAAAATTGATTTTTGAGATAAATCAATAAAAGTAAAATAAGATTAACTTAAAAATAAGTTAAATAATTATATAGATAATTAGTGAAATACTGAAAAGAGATCTGCTGAACTGAGAAATAAATTAATTATTAAAAATAATAACTGCAGCTATTTTCTTAATTAAGTTAAAAATAAAGTTAATAAGAGATATTCTCTATAATATCTGATAATATGATAAGCTCTTTAAATGACAGTTTTCTTTTTACAGATCACTATTACTAAAGATATATCAGAACTATAAAATTCACAGTGATAAACTTAATCTTAGATAATATATCTATTTTAATAGACTATTCACAGATCTGAGAGACTACTATTAATTATATAAAGTATTAGTATATCTAAGATGATAAGAGAAGTTCAGACTTATTTATGATAAAATCTATAACTGTAGAAGAATCTGATTTTACTATATATATCTGTTTATAGTTCTACACAGTGTAAAGAGATAATCAGTGATAGAAAAGATATAATAAGAGAAGATTATAATACCTGAGTTCTCTGAGTATAGTATTGAAGACAGATAGCTGTAGAAGTAGTATAACACTGTAAAGAAATATATTAATTAAAAGACTGATTTTATAAGCAGTGAACACAGGCTTTTAATATATTATTCATTCTTGAGAATCTATAAAAGATAATTAATCAGATATATTATCTATTCAAGAATCTGTATAAAGTAGATAATTAATCAGATGTATTATCTATTCAAGAATCTGTTTAAAGTAGATAGTTAATAAGATGTATAATCTAATCAAGAATCTGTACAGAGTAGATAATTGATAAGATGAAGATGAACATGTTATAAGCACACAGAGACACAGAAGTCATAGTATAATATCATGAAATTATACTTCACTTAATTCTACATCAATCAGTGAGCTGTATTCATGCCAAGAACCTTAAAAAGAAAATTCTTCACTTTTAATGACCAGGGTTTTCATCATATATTTGCTTCGCTTCGCTCCACAAATAATAAATATAAATTATAATTAAAAGTAATATAATAATTATAAAGTTTGATTCTGATCTCAGACACAGTCACACAGTCAGTTTACAGTCTATTTAAGATTAATGTAATGAACAAAAACTGTAATCAGAAGTAATGTCTTCAGACAATATAATAACTGTAAAGTTTGATTCTCACCTCAGACACACTCACACAGCTAGTCTAGTCTCAATCTCTTCTTACTCTTCTTCTTGAAATCAGAAGAAAATATACTCAAGCAGCAGAATCTGCTGTTCAAAGAACTGCTCAAAAACCCGAATAAATTTATACTGAAAGAACTGCTTATCTTTCTTCTTCTTCAAAAAAAAAAAAAAAAAGAGAAAAAACTGTAAAGAGAAAAATTCACACTTTTTCTTAAATACGAATATTCTCTAATCTATTATATATATTTCTTAGTGATGGTTTCTTATATATAAAGCTGGGAAACTACATGCGCTGTTAATATGCACGGAGAACATCAAAAACTCCGTTGAAACAACCCCAAAAGAAATCTGCCAGTCTGCCAGAGACAGCGGAAAAACCCGACAAATAACCGAGAGAATCAAAACATCTTATTCGGATCCTCCTTCACCTCCTCGCGAATCATGTCGACAGTCGACATCATGCCCTCAGCCGGTGACCGGCCCTGGCCAGTCGAAGATGGGTCCCCAAGGAAGGCCTCGCATAGCAACGCAGAAGCAACGCTCACATTCAAGCTATCAACCCCCGCTCGATCTTCTGCGCTGCTCAAGGTGATAGCACCTGGTATGACCACAGCACCATCTGCTTGCTGTCGTACGCTTCTCTGCAAGCCCTGGTCTTCGCTGCCAAGCATCAGGATGCAAGGCGCTTCGCTAAGTTTAGTACTTACGTCCCGCCGACTGAGGATTTGCTCGTTTGATGTGCCGAATGTCTGCTGGGACGCACTAGCCGCAGCGGGAGCCTCAGCTGCGAAAATTTTCCAGCCGTTCATGCGCGTGTTTTTCAGGAAGTTGGTGGGGTTGGTGGTTGTTAGGATGGGGATGTTTTCCGCGGCGCCTGCGGAGGCCTTTATGACCACAGCGGATATCGGGGCGCTATTTCGGGTGGATACAATGATAGAGTCGACGCCGAAATAGTAAGCGCTTCGGATAATGGCGCCTACGTTTCCTTCGTCTCGAATTCCGTCCAGTAGGAGGGCAAAGGGATATCGGGACGGTTTGAAAACATTCTCCGTCAAGGAACAGTCCTCATCCTTGTACGCCCATCGAGGAATGCGTCCACTTGTGCCATTGACTTCCGCCTCCTCCGCCGATTGTTGACAAACTGACGCATTAAAATGCGTATCTGAGAGTGATGCGACCGGAAGGAGGCTGTCAACTGGCAATTTGGGTAGTTGAGATGCTTCTAGGATACACCCGTTATGCGGCCTTCCGCCGCTCATTTTGTCTAATAGCTTGGGCCAATTGCCAGCAACCTGCTTGACGTGGACACCAGCAGCCAGGCCAAATTTAGTTATTGTATCCAGCATTGGATCCCGAGGCTGTTTCCTTCCCAATCGGAGTGAGACCTTATCGGGCGCATCGTAAATGTAGAGCTTGTACAATTTGCGGCGGCCGCATCGCAGAGCAGCGAGCACGGCCGATGCGCCGTAGATAAATTCGGAAGCAGCCGTTGTATAAGGGATGGCGCGAGGGGCTGTAATGGAAACTTGGGGTCGGGTATGAGGAGGTCTTTCCAGGTTAAATTCAGTTTGTTCTGAGCGTGCAGCGAGCTTTTCTGCATTCCGCTCATGACGGTTTTTTCGGCGGGAGGAGTTAGATTCATTGCTAGACAACCAGTCACCGCTTCGATCTTCATCTCTTCTTTGAAAATCGCGTCGGTCCCAACTTGGCCTATCGTTGGCTATGCGAAAATTGGGTGTACTGTAACCCCCTGCTTCGGTCTCTGAGCTTGGCCGTACGCAGCGGTTATCAGAACCAAAGAAGTTGGATTCGTTGGGTCTCAGTCTATCGTTTGGCGTTCGAAAATTTCCTCGGTTGCCATTGCCCCTACCATACTGGATGTCCCCGCCCTCTCTGTCACCTCTATGGTCCCTGTTTTCGCTTCCTCTTCCTCTTCCCCCTCCTCCTTCTCTCCCTCTGCCTTCTCTTCCTCCGCCGTCCGGTCTCCCGCCTCTGCCACCTCTGCCCCTACTCCCTCCGCTCTCCCTGTTCTCTCTGTCTGTATGAGAATCGCGCGAGCTGTATATTCCTTTCTGGATGGCCGAGCTTATGGAAGCATTTCTTACTCCTGTTGCGAAGTTAAGTTCAGTCAATCCGGCAAAGCATAGTCGATGCGATTTCAGCAGTGCACTGCAATGGCGGTTAAGCATAATTTAAATATATACCAACAGGGCTGATAATTGGGCTCAATAAACACCCAAATGAGATATATGTCTTCTATCCCAATGTAACGGTGGTCTATCAAAAAATAATTGAATTGAAGGTTTGATGTCTCTTGCAGTACCTCCTGTCGCCAATAATTTTTTTTATATCGGACTTTTATTGTTCCAGCAGCAAGTTTCTCTGGTTCGACCCGATCAGGTTTAGTGGCCATCCCTGTCACGACGCGGGCGTTCAGCCACTTTCTGCAATTTGTCTGGCCATAACACGACCTCGCGACGACAAACAGTGACACATATGAGTGCAGGACCAATTTCGATTCTGGGCTGCATCAGGTGTTGACCTTGCAAACCCACATGTGAGGGAAACAACTCATCCCCTTGTTGCGCTCTGATTCCCTGTAACCATCGCACCTATGGACAACCAGAATGTCCCGTACTATAGCTCGGAGGAGGATCCATCGATGGCAGCCAATATCCTGAGCCAATTCACCGCAGTTAATGCCAACCGAAGCTCCCAAGCATCTGACCTCAAAGCTAGGAAGCAGATAATTCAAATCATCCCACCAACAATAGATAATGAGGATGACTACGCTTTTTTGCCTGGCTCATTAAAGGTTGAAGAAATCATTGACAAAACGAACGACTCCTATCCGCCAAAATATTCCACGAGACTCGCAAGTGGGGATACAGTTAATGTGAGAACCCTCACTGCCCATTTCTTCCTTTTATGTTCACGTTCTCCTTCTCACTACCTGTATATCTCAGCTGTCTGCCAACTTGATCCGAACACTTCGCAACGGACGGAATGCTCTCTCCCAATACAGTCAGCTTGGTCCGAGACCTCCAACGCTCAGTGATACCTCAGAAGAAGGCACAGTAGGTCTTCGCCGTCGCCCAAGTAGAACGCGACACCAGAAACATAGTTTATATGTGAACTCCACAACCCTCAGTTTGTCTTCAGATGACGATCCTCTCTCGAAACCATCCACAAAAACTAGTCATGGGGCGAGGACCACGAGAAGACGCTCCTCACGTATACACCAAACCACAGCCCCTAAGGACTCCGAGGACGAAACTGATGAATCAGCAGTCAATGGGCGGCGGAGAAGGCGGAGACGACTACCTATGCGACCTTCCAGACCAGATACTGACGATGAATCGATGGAGTCCTCATCTTCAGAACCGCCCGGAAGACGTGGACAGCGAACCAGACGTCCTAGACGGCTCCCCAGGTCTTACAATTTTGACAAACCCCAAATCGGCGTGCGGTCCTCACAGAGAGTCAAGTCGTTAAAATGCATGACAGAACGCCTAGAAGATGATATTTCAGAAGCAGAAGATGACATACCCCAGGTGAAATATTCAGCCACAAAGGAATTCTTCAGGAAGCTTTCAAAGGACGACCCTTTTCGAACCCGCCATCGACATCTGTGCAACGCTTGTCTCTCTGTTGATTATGAAAAGGGTCCTCTCATATTCTGCCAAGGATGCACTACATCATATCACCAGAAATGTCTTGGTCCTCGCAACCAAAGGGAGCACTTAGTAACTAAGGTTGGGGAAGCAGATTTTGTTCTGCAGTGCCGACGCTGTTTAGGCTCTGCCCACACAAAAGACATCCTTGCTCCTCACCAGGGTGCTTGTGCTCAATGCCATCAACTCGGCCCACTGTCAAAACCGTTAAGACAACGAATGACGGCCCGTGAGGAGCAGAAACTAAGGGAAGAGAACGGTGGTTCCGATCCCATAACCAATGTTGACATTCCCTTGTATAATGTGGATTCTATCCTGTTTCGGTGTGCTTCATGCGAGCGTGCTTGGCATATGAATCATCTCCCTCCTAGAGGTGAAAATCGAAATCCCTCCCACAGCCTGGAAGAGAGTGATGGTGCAGATGACAGCGAGCAAAGGTTTAGAAAATATTCCAGGCGGTTTACCTGTGAGGACTGCGCCAGTATGCCTGGTGATATAGAAACTCTTGTTGCTTGGCGCCCAGTTGACCTTAACAGCTTCATTCCTGGATATACTTCAGATATGATGGAGGAAATTGCGAAGGAGTATTTAATAAAATGGCGAAAAAAGTCTTACTTCCAAACGTCATGGATGCCTGGCCCGTGGGTTTGGGCCAAGGCCGCCCCTGCCACCCGGAAAGCATTCAGTAAATCTTCAAAATCCTTGAAGCCGATAATATCAAAAGAAGACGCTATCCCGGAAGAGTTTTTACGTGTTGACATAATTTTTGACTTGGAATACTCGAATGTGGTCAGCAACTCATCACTCGAAATTGATATGGCCCGCGTCAAAGAGGTATCCAAGATCTATGTCAAGTATAAGGGCCTACCATATGAGGACGCTGTGTGGGAAACAATTCCATCGCCTAAAGAGACTGAGCGCTGGCATGATTATCAGATGGCATACCAAAATTGGGTTGCTGGGAAATACGTGCGTGTGCCAAAAAGTCACATATTGAAGAAAAATTTAGCTACCGCAAGGTCCAAAGATTTTGCTACACAGCTGGTTAAAAAAACCCAGCCTCCCTTGCTAACAGGTGGCCAAATCATGGATTACCAAAAGGATGGCTTGAACTGGCTCTACTACATGTGGTACAAAGAACAAAATGCCATCCTTGCTGATGAGATGGGGTTGGGGAAAACAATTCAAGTAATTGCGCTTCTTGCGACCCTAGTTCACGACCACAGATGTTGGCCTTTTCTTGTTGTCGTTCCTAATTCTACATGCCCTAATTGGCGTCGGGAAATAAAGGTCTGGGCACCCAAGCTACGGGTTGTGACATATTACGGCTCCTCGGCGGCGAGGAAAATCGCACATGATTATGAAATGTTTCCGGATGGCTCTTCAGATCTTCGATGTCATATCGTTGTAACTTCGTACGAGTCAATGATAGATGAGACGGCGAGACGACTGTTTTCGAACATCCCCTGGGCTGGATTAGTTGTTGATGAAGGTCAGCGCTTGAAGAACGACAAAAATCTGTTGTACGAAGCTTTGACGCGCATCAACTTCCCGTTCAAAATACTTCTTACCGGCACACCTCTACAGAATAATATTCGCGAGTTATTCAATATCATCCAATTTTGCGACCCGTCTAAGAATGCTGAGGCCCTCGAGCAGCAATATGGGGGAGATTTTACAAAAGAGACGCTTACTGAACTACATGACATGATCCGTCCCTACTTTCTTCGCCGAACAAAAGCTCAGGTTCTGACATTTTTACCACCAATGGCACAGATCATTCTACCAGTTACAATGAGTGTTGTGCAGAAGAAGCTTTATAAATCGATTTTAGCCAAGAACCCACAACTGATTCAGTCGATTTTCAAGAAAACCCCAGGCGGTACACTGAAACGGACGGAACATCACAATCTGAACAACATTTTGATGCAGCTTCGGAAATGTTTATGCCATCCCTTTGTCTACTCTAAAGCCATTGAAGAGCGGGCTATCAGTGCGGCTTTGTCCCACCGAAATTTGGTGGAAGCTTCATCGAAACTTCAATTGTTGGAAATGCTCTTGCCTAAGCTACAAGAAAGGGGCCATCGCGTATTAATATTTAGTCAATTTCTGGATAACCTGGATGTGGTTGAAGATTTTCTCGACGGCCTGGGTCTGCTACACCGCCGCCTTGATGGTTCTATGTCGTCTCTCCAAAAACAGAAGCAGATTGATGATTTTAACGCTCCCGATTCACCATACTTTGCTTTCTTGCTATCTACTCGGTCTGGAGGTGTTGGGATTAATCTGGCAACTGCGGACACGGTTATCATTATGGACCCTGATTTTAACCCACATCAGGACATTCAAGCTCTGTCGAGAGCGCATCGAATCGGTCAACGAAAGAAAGTCCTCGTTTTCCAATTGGTGACCAAGGGATCCGCGGAAGAGAAAATTATGCAAATCGGCAAAAAGAAGATGGCTCTAGACCAGGTCTTAATTGAGCATATGGACGCGGAGGATGACACAGAAGTTGATTTGGAGGCCATCCTTCGCCACGGAGCAGATGCCCTCTTTGACGATGCTACCACGGACGATATTCACTATGATAACGAGTCAATTGAAAAGCTCCTTGACCGAAGTCAGATCGAAAATACAAAAGCTGGAGATGATGGCTCCGCTGAGTCCCAGTTCAGCTTCGCCAGGGTGTGGGTAAATGACACACTCTCAGACAAATTAGGCGATTCGGAAACGGCGACTCCAAATGATACAGTATGGAACAAGATTCTACAGGAACGCGAACGTATCGCTGCCGAAGAGGCGAAAGCAAACGCTCAAGCATTAGGACGGGGAAAGCGCAAGCGTCAAACGGTTGACTATGCCTTTCAGTATCGCGGTGTAGAGGGGCATCTGTTGTCATCACCGAAAGCCTCAGGAAAAGACGATACCGATGCAGAATTTCAATCATTTGGCCCTGAATCTGATCCTGAGGATGCTGATACTGATGGCGATTTTGTCAGCGAGTCTCGCAAATCGGGTACCGGAAAGGATATGGGAGGCAAACAGTCTACTAAAGGTATTAAATTTCATACCGTTGGTTTCCGTGATCATTGAGATGCTAACTTCTATTTTCTAGTACGCCCTTTCAAGCGGACCACAGTGCCCGATGTCAGCTTGGAGTTAGATAGCACAATGGATGGGAGTGGAGAATCCAGTACTACATCCTGTCCAGTGCGCCGCTGCGTAGCCTGCGATCAAATTCATCAAACCGGACACTGCCCGCTGAAATTAGCTGGTGTTGAACATTGTGGACTTTGTGGGATCGCGCATTATGGGCGCGGGCGAACATGTCCCCACCTCAACTCGGAAACCCAAGTTGCTTTAATGCTCGGCTCCCTGAAGGAAAGCCCCGAACAGCGGGCATTAGTTGACGAGGCCACCAAGTATCTACGAGGCATTCGAGGCGACCTGGTGAGGAGGAAAAAGCTCAAGCTAGCCAAGGGTAAGGAGGATTCCTTGCCTCAGGCCCCCCCTCCTCCACCGATTTTTCACCCAGCCCAAAACGTAGCAGCATATCTTCCTGCCAATCCGCCACTTCCATCGCATCATCCAGACCAAACTAATACGGCATCTCATCCGTATCTACCACGATCGCTGCCCACACACCCACAACAGTCATACCCATATTATCCTTATCTATCTCCCAGTGGGTCTAGGTAGAAATGATCCTCCAATTCTTTTCGACGCGCAAAGCCATGATGCCATGATGTATTAATTTATTTATGGCGAGGGTTCTCGGTATTTACTCGTGTATTTTTTTTTTTTTTCTTCTTTAAATTTGCGAAATGTATCATATCAGCTTGAAGTTCGCATGCGATTTTCGATGTTTATAGGGGGGGTGTGTTATTGGGACGAGAGCAAAAAGATCACACTAGAGCGGACCTTTGTTTTTAAATTCCGCTGCTAATTTTACTCTAAAGTAGAACGGTCCGTTATTAGATATTTTGAAGCTTTAGCTTAAGACCATCAACAAAGGCATTTGGTAGAAATTTCCTCGTGAAAATTGAGAATTTCAAATAAGCAACATTGAATCAATGATTAGTTATTAGTGACTCACTCTTTGAAGCTAATCTCAAATAGGTAATAAATGCCAGCCTGGATATAATTCTGTCCGAAAAGCAGCAAAAATTTGACAGCACCACTTACTCGTAGGCAGGAGTTGCAGAACACAAGGAGTATATTTCGCTTTCTAAACCTGTCGTCGCTGGTGTCTTTCATTGTTAGGGTGCACACGGGTTGTCTGTTTGCTACTTTCCTATCAGAAACATGGGAATGACCCAAGCGCCCTTTTGTTCCTTGCGCGCTGACATGCCCACCTCTCGCGGATGGACACAAGGGCATATTTATCCAGGCCATGGGGATCATTACATAAACGTAGGTCTCGGGTGATATCCTCTCTCCATCCAGATCTAGTTAAGGAAGAAGAAAAGAAAAAAAGAAAGAAAAAAAGAAAGAAAAAAAGAAAGAAAAATCCCACCGTCACGCCGCGTTCCATGATGCCAAGTGTTGCAAAATACAAGGCCACAATGGCAAAGCACAAAAGGTTGCCCAAATTCGAGCCACAGCCTGTTTAACAACCCGCCATAATAGAGAGCAATTAATCTCTTCATTTTTCCCAACGTTATCTGGCCTGCAACCTCAGAGAGAGATGGAGTGCTGTCGGCCTTATTCCATCTTCTATGTTGTTCATACAAACGTTTTCTTTGGAAATCCCTCTGAAAAGACAACGGACTCTCTATTCCAGGTGGCAGCTTGAAAAGCTATTCTATGGCTCTATTCTCATACTATGTATGGAGAGATCATACTTAGCCTTCCTCCGTTTCAAAGGACTGTGGGTAATTAGCCTAGCTACCTACTCAGGGCCTAGCAAGCGGTCGAGCCTGAACACACCGGGGGATTCAAGATATGATATCCTTTTTTTTTTTTTTTTTTTTTTTTGTTCTCCGCTACTAGCTCCTTTATAAAGCATTGACATTGTTGAGTTTAAGTCCAGTGATTTTGACCTGTTACAAAACCCTTCAGTCAATGAAAAGGGGCCTCCTGGTTTGGCCTGATTGACCTGAGTGTCATGAATCTGTTCCAAGATTGACAATGTGTTCACTCTGCTGGGTATTGAACTGTTGTTCAGGAACACCTATCATCTACTCTTCATCTAGGTCCATGCTAATGGTTTTCGTGGGGCGCTGGTACATATATCTTTTGATTGTACATGTATTATTGTACATGATATAATGCAGGGTACCGAGAGCTAAGGGCTGGGTCGGTCACACTGCCAGATGTCATCGTGGATACGTTGGGAACAAACTACTCTCTGGGGGAAAAGATGTTGGCAAACTGCTCCTCAGTCAATTGTGAATAATGGCTCAACAAAACAGAAACAGAACCTCTGCTGTTTCCATTTCTCTTCTCTTTTTCTCTTAACTTGTATACGCACATAGGTACCTATGTGGCAAATAGTGAACTTCTTCTATTCATTCACTTCTTCTCTAGAATCTCTCTATTATTCTATTTAATGGATTATTATTCCTCAGTCTCTCTAGAATTTTGAGCATGAGTAGCTATATGAATTGCATCTTTTTTGGATGGTACTTCTATATTATATTTTAGAGTCACAGTCTACATTGCTTTCTCTTATCTTTTTCATCTGATTTTCTGTGTTATTCTCAGTGTTGTTGAATTCTACGCTTTTCTCCTCGCTACAGTGGTCACCATCACAACGGCATTCTTCTCCGGCCCAACAACCTTCAGTTGCTTTGTTTTGTTTAAACAAATTGAATATATCAAAACATTATTCACCTCTACACCGTGTGAATATTGTTCAAACCCCTCATCTTAAGATCTCAGTCTCTTTCAGTTTCTTCGTCTTCTTCTTCTTCCTTCTCATCTTCCTCCTCTTCTCTTTGCTCGAGCTTTCTGTTCTCAACTGCTTCGCTTAACTTTTCGCACACTTCCTCCTTTACTTGCTTTTCGTCTCCTCCAACTGTTATTTACTGTTTGGTGCTCTTGTTTGGCTTCTTCATTCAACTACTGTGTTTATTATTGCTTTGTGCGTGAAACTGATCATAACCTTGAACCTGTTTTCATTACCTATCTCAAAACTTCAGGAGGACAAACAGCAATTGACAATGCAACCTGAGTTTTGTATCACCCGCCCAAGCGGAGCTGTCACTGCACTTATTGCAGTCGACGAATTGCCTCCCTTTGTAACCATTCGTGGTGTTCCTCGCTGTCTAGGTCAAATCGACCATGCGAATGGGATGGAGAATCTGGGGACTGTGAACGCTCGTGGTCAGTTCTATACCATCGACGTCGCTGTCAATGGCAATACTCATGCCATTAATGCTGAAATGGCCAATGGAGAGTCCAATGCGGAAACGGCTATGGCACCCCAGTCTGCTATTACGATTGGTGGGGATGGAATCTTTCGTCAAGCTAGGGGTGTTGATGCTGTGATTTGGAACCCCAGTTCTGAGGAACGCACCATTATGGCGTGGAGAAACGGAGTAAACGACAACACTGTTGCCAACACTGGCCAGGAGCTCGTGAAGTTGGTGAGTAGATTCAACACTCCACTGTCGTCTCATGTCCTTCTTTTAAGCTAATAAGGGGGTAATAAACAAATAGGATGACACCCCATCCCGAAACATAGGGGCCGGGTCTCAGAATGTGAAAAACCCAAAAACCACTCCCAAAAAGGAGTATTGCTCTTACTGGATCCGTCGCGGGGAGTGTGACTATGCGCAGCAGGGTATGTTGATATTCCCAAACTCTTTTTTCCTTATTTCTTAACCATTTCAGTCGTATTAAGTAGTCACAGGATGTCTTTACAAGCACGATATGCCTAGAGATGCTGAAACCTTGGGACGCCTTGGGCTTCGTGATATCCCCCGCTGGTATCGTGAGAAGTATAAGGTCAAAAGCATCGTTGGGTCTGATGGAAACGACTCACGCACGATCGCTGGACGTAGCTGGAGGCAGACGGGCCCAATGGCACCAGTCCCAGTCCCTAGATTCGCGTTGCCTCCCCCAAGATTCAACGTAGGGGTCACTGAAGGAGAAGTTGCAAACGGTGCACTTAGCTACGCTCCAGTTGCTGGCGCGACTTTTGGTCCAAATGAGGCCCGATTTGCCCGTGAGATGGGAGTGCACATGATGCATCCTGCTATCCGCTCTTCTCTACCAGAAGAAATCAATAGGGGATTGTCCATGGCTGGTGACAAAGCAGTTTGGGGAGATTTCGGCCTTGTTTCACAGAGTTCTCAAGGCATGTTGGCAGGAACTCCTGTCCAGACTGTAGGCTGTAACAATGTGATGGATGTCATTCAGCGATCTGCTGTTCATGAGCCTGTTGGCTTCTGTGCACCCAGCCCTGCGGTTCCCACTGGGGTGAACACTATGGCTTTTGTCAACCCTGCAAACACTGCAGCAAACCAGCATCCGCACAGCCAGAACAATGGCTCTGGAACTCACTCCATCTGGGCTGTGACTAACCGCATCAACAATGACATGGCCTCCCGCCTCCTTCCTCCATTTAACTCCATGGCTGTGACTGGGCCGCAGCGACCAATGACTCCTGAACCACTTGCGACCCACAAGTTGAATCCCTCTGCTTTCAACAGCCCGTTCCCAGCTGAAGGCGCGATCCGCAACACGCCGGCTTCGACCACCTACAGCCATGCCGGACGCGTTTCCTCCTTCTCAACCCCTGTCCGCTCTCCGCCTCGCAGGCAAGCCTTCCGCTCTGCCAATTCCGCATGGGCAATGGAGCCTGTTCGTGGCACTGCAACACCTGGTCCTAATGAAAACACCACCGGTACTCGCGCCGCCCATTTCGGTGACATCGTCCGCTATGGCAGTCCCAACCCCTCTCTCAAGCCAATTGGGCACAACCAGAACGGTATGGATTGGCGTCAGCGCCGTATGAAGCAGATTGCAAAGAATGATCCCTTTGGACTTGGCCTCAATGACGGCACCAGCCGCCATGAACGCAACTAAAAGGTTTCTATCAGAGCAGAGCTTTCTTAAAGGCTACATTCCCTGCGCCTATCCTCCTCCCAACTGAGGTGATGGATTTTCGCTTCGCCCAATAATTCTTGGGTTTTGAGACCAGAGACGTCCTGAGTTTTTCTTTTCGATTCTTGATGTTGTTAAGTGAATGACAATTGCCCCCTGTCCCCTTATTTTCAAACAACCCCTTTGTAATTGTTTATTTTTTTCATTTTTTTCATTTTCATTTTTCTTTTTAATCATTCAATCAGGCCTTTTCCTTGGTGTACCCTTCGAAGTCAGATTCATGTACTGAGCACCTATATGTTCAGTCCACTGTATTGGATTTCTTGTGATATAATAGCGTTGGACCAAAGATATTGGGTCCCCCCTTCCCTTCGATGGCTGTGTTCCGCAAGCCTATAACCCACTGCACCTCTGTTTATTATCACTGAGGCGGAAAAAATATACCCCTGAAGATGCGTATGATTTTTTCTTTTTTTCTTTTACGATCAGCACAGGCATGTTTCTTTCTGTATTTAGTTAGGTTCAGCAGCACCCGCCCATTCCCGCGGCATTGAAAGATGGTGGCTCAGCTTGTTCCCCCCCCCTAAGATAGCGCTATTATATGAATTAAAAAAAGAAAAAAAAATTTGTCTCTTTTGGCTCCGGTCTTACAGTTCCCATTCTCCTAGAAAAAAATGGCGAATAATGAAAAGAATATGATACAATACTTCGTTAAAAATTTGAGCTGCAATACCACCAATAATGTACAGATTGCAAAACCATCTATTTGATGCAACCCTTTCAAAAAAAGGGGAAAAACAACACGGTAAAAAAAATTAACTCGAAACGAAGTGGATAAAGAAGCAAACAACCCATTAGCGTCGTCCAGAGAACGGTTTCCATGGGGCAGGAGCACTCCTAGCTCGTACGAGCACGGGTTCCTTTCCAGCATGCTCGTCTCCAGCACCCACCTGAAGGGCGGGGTTAAGAGCGGGAATGCTGTTGATCGCCTGTTGTATCACCTCGTTTCCATCAGTAATAGTAGCCTTCGCGGCTTCCGTGAGTCTTAGCCTCTCCCTCCTCTCCTGTAGCTGCTGTTTCCTCTCTTCTGTCATCGCCCATTCTTTGGGGAAGTTCAACTTTGTCTTCGGCTTGTGGTGGCGGAGGTCCAAGGGGACATCTGCGAAGGAGTCACCCTCCTTCGCCTCCTTGATCAAACTATCCACTAGATCGCCCAGGTATCGCTTGTTCTGGGCACGGGTGGGATAGTTTTCCGCTGACATGCGGATGAGGTCTTGGTCGGGGTTGTAGCGGGGACCGACCAATTTTAATAGCGTTATGCGCTGCTCTTCGGTAAGGTAGTTGGGGACTAAATCTTTCGAACAGAATTCGACGACGACCTTGGTTTCGGCTGGGTGTGTCTCTCCCATGTATGTGGTGTATCGGAATCGGAGGAGATGGGTCTCATCTGGTAGGGTGAAAGGCTTTGCATGATCTGGAAGGTGAGATAAAAATTAGTAATGTTGTGTAATTAGGCGCCACAAGGAGCCACCTGGTAGACAGCATGTAATCCAAGAAGAGAGAGTGGAAACTGAAAAACATACTGCTAAGCAATGGCATTTCCCATGCCGCAATTCGAGCGAATTCTCTTAACTCCCGGTGTTGTTCTAGCTCGTCGTATGCCATACTCGTCATTCCGTCCTGCATGTAAGGCTCAGAGTGAAGCCTGTGAATGTCGTCGTTAAAATAATCTTCAACATCCTCATTCCCACCCGTCCAGCCTATAAACGGGCCCGCTTCTTTATGGATTTCGTTCATCGTCTGCCCAAGACCTTGTTCGCGCAGCGTCTTGGCGAGTGTCGTGAACTCACGGTCGAATGTCTCTCGCTGGTCCGGAGCCATTGCATCATATTGAGCACGTTCCGATCCGTCAAGGAGGTCTGTAGAGTATTCGGGTACTTCGAGTAAATCATTTTGCTTCAGCTGGCTGGCATGGCTGAATGGCGCAAATTGCCGTTGTGGTCTGAAAGCATTGGGGCGTATCGCGCTCCGTTTTGGGGCTGTCTGTCTACAGAGGACCAAAGCGGCCCGGCCGATAGACGTCGTTACCGAAGCCATTGGGCCGAAATCGTAAACATATACCAGGTTTCCGTATCCGGAGATCCTTTCCGCAAGACTTAGGATATGAAATGAAGGTTAGTTGAACGATCCGAGGACAAGAAAGTTTTGGGCTGGTTCGCATAAACAATTCTCCGATGTTCCTCCAAAGAGGCAGTTGAACACTTTGTCTGTCCGGCGAAGTTCGCATCCTTGGAACTTCACAGCAACTCATGATTTCTGAAGAGACAGATTTCCTATTTCACATGTTATCAATAAACTGTGTCTCATGTTCTCTGCTTCCGCTCAGTCCATTATTCCCTAAGCAACATATTCTTCCGTTTCTGCAAATATCCATGCCCGCTGGCATCACATAGTGAAGAAGGGTTCCTTCGACATCAAGCTCTATGGCCTCTTCAAAGCAGGCGAAACTATGTTTTGTGACCGTCGGGGCTACAGCTCCATTCAATGCTCTTGTACAAGAGGTTCTTGGAGCACCGTTTCTGGAAGCGCTTAAGGCCAACAACTACACAGATCTTCGGATCCAATATGGGCAAATGGGAGCTGCCGCCTTCCAGGAATGTAAACAGCGGAGTGGGTCTATGGTTAAAGAGAAATATGGACTGAATTTAACAGGGTTCGACTTTAACTTGACTGGCCTCAAGAGTGAAATGCTCGCTGTCAAAGCTGACGGTAGCGCAAACAAGGCGGAGGGTTTAGTCGTCAGCCATGCTGGTAAGGCACTTTTTTTTTTTTTTTTTTTTTTTTTTTTTTGTTAACGGCGGCGCAGATTTAGACTGATGCAATTAACCACCATGTTCTGTACGGTTTGAAGGTTCGGGCACAATTCTTGAAGTCCTTCGCTTGGGAATACCCCTTATGGTGGTCCCAAACCCCCAGCTACTACACAATCACCAAGACGAACTAGCCAAACAGCTGGCAGTCAGCGGATATGTGATCCATGGCAAACTTGGGTATGGTTGATGAATTTTCTCTATTGCTGCTCAATGCAAAATGCGCTACATTTCCCTGAACGTTTGGCTAAGTCTGATTTTAGGAGCCTGGCAGAGTCCATGATGGGGTCAGAAATTTTTCGGCAGCGCATGCATGAATGGCCTCCAAGCATCAATCAAGCGCATGCCGGCAAGGGCCTTGCTGGAGTGATGGAAGACGAGCTCGGTTTTGTGGATTAATGGCACCTTCAACGTCGAACTATTCGAACTTAGAATCACTCGTTGGGGGCTCGTGATCAACCCTTGGATGGGGGATGTTTTTGACCTGTCAACCAATTTTGAGATATATATATATCCCGGTTATGGGTGAGAGATTGTGAGATGCATGCGTGTTTATATACGGTGATACCTCCCATTTGGCATTGTATGGCGTTAGAGCAGGCGTTACCCATTTTCATTATTATTATTACTACTATTATCGCTATCTTGTATGTTATTTACCTTTTCTAAGTGCTATCATTGCGCCTCTATCTAAATCGCCCGTACTCCCTCTGGGTCCTTACTAGATATCTAGACCCAGAGTAGAGGAGATGACGAAAGAGAGCCCATTAGATGTTCAGTGCCAAAGCCCAGTTATGGCTAACAACGCATCCAATACTCTCAACCTACTGTCGTTCATCCACCATTGACCAACGGGAGTCGAACACACATCTCCTTATGCCGAGATGGCATCCAGATAACTCGGCAATTGAGAACTTGGGGAATCCCAGCGTTTTGCATTCCCCGCAATAATAAAATGACATAAAAAAATAAACTTCATGCTGTAAACTCATTAGATCTGCAAAATATTTAACTTTCTTCTCAGTCTGTGACATTTTGGCTAGGCATTCTTGTTGCAGACCAGACAAATCAGAGGGAGCTGCGGCACCTTGGTCCAAGCTCCTAGTGTTGACCTCAGCCAAAAAATAATAACGAACCCCATGAATTGAATTGCGCTAATCGCCGAAACAGACAAAACTTCATTTCGGGGTGATCTCACCAATTTACACGCAATTCACACCATATTTCTATCATTTCCACGGTCATATCATTACTTAGACCTCACCCTACGGCCGGCTGCAGCCCCCATCCGCGAGTGCGTCAATCTCAACGTCTATCTACGAGCGCAACCCCTAACCTCCACCCTCAGCACAGACTCCTACGAACCATGGCAGAAACGACATTGCATAATGCACCTATAGTGCTTGACAATGGCAGTGGGACGATACGAGCTGGGTTCGCGGGCGAGGATCTTCCAAAATGCTATTTCCCCTCCTTCGTCGGTAGACCAAAACACCTCCGAGTCCTCGCCGGCGCGTTGGAGGGCGACGTATTTATTGGACAAAGAGCTCAAGAGCTACGAGGTCTCCTAAAAATTCGATACCCCCTTGAGCACGGAATTGTGACGGATTGGGATGACATGGAGAAGATTTGGCAGTGGGTTTATGAGGGGGAATTGAAGACGTTGAGCGAAGAGCATCCCGTCCTCTTGACCGAGCCCCCGCTGAATCCACGGACAAACCGAGACACGGCCGCCCAGATCCTATTTGAGCAATTTAATATACCCGCCCTTTACACGTCTATTCAGGCGGTGCTGTCACTCTATGCTTCGGGTCGAACAACAGGAATTGTGTTAGATTCTGGGGATGGTGTTTCTCATGCGGTTCCCGTCTATGAGGGCTTCGCTATGCCAAGTAGCATAAGAAGAATTGACGTTGCGGGCCGTGATGTTACAGAGTACTTACAGTTGCTCCTGCGGAAAAATGGCTATGTGTTCCATACGAGTGCTGAGAAAGAGGTGGTCAGAATGATCAAAGAGAAGACGGGATATGTGGCCTTGGATCCAAAGAGAGAGGAAAAAGACTGGTCGACAAACGTCTCGAAGGTGGACTCTAAAACTCAGGAATATACTCTTCCGGACGGGCACAAACTGAAGGTGAGCGTCACTCGACGTGCTTATACCCAACCACACTCTCTTTAAGGCACACTTTTTCTGATGAATTGGTTTGGGAATACTAGGTTGGAGCGGAACGGTTTCGAGCTCCCGAAATTCTTTTCGATCCTGAAATTATTGGTCTTGAATATCCTGGCGTTCATCAAATCGTCGTCGATGCGATCAATCGGACCGATATGGACCTGCGCAAGGCGCTCTTCGGCAATATTGTCCTTTCTGGCGGTTCAACTCTATGTCGAGGCTTCGGAGATAGATTGCTACATGAAGTTCAAAGATTGGCTGTTAAGGACATGAGAATCAAGATTTTTGCTCCCCCAGAACGGAAATACAGTACATGGATTGGAGGCAGTATCCTGGCTGGTCTAAGCACTTTCAGAAAGGTACGTTCCAAGTCCTCTCGTGGCACAACCTCCACGTTTTGTATACCTTACTTTCTCTTTTCAATAACGCTCACTGTGTATTTCATTTGCTATAGATGTGGGTCAGCATCGACGATTGGCACGAGAATCCGGATATAATTCACACAAAATTCAATTAGAGAAAAGAAATTTAAGGATGTTCTGCACTGTCATGTCAACAACATTCATCATTCCTCGCTGGACGAGTCATATTTGTGGATACGATACCCTCGGAGTAACTGCGCGGAAAAAGGGCCCAGGAATGAGATAAGGAAGAAGGAGACGGAGAAGAAGCACTTGCCCATGTATGTACAGTATCATACATCCATTTCTCATCCTGCATTTCAACTCTTTTACTCACATTCTGTTCTCTTTCTCTCATTTTTTTCTTTTACCCTCTCTCGACGTCATTATGGCTGCTCAGCGTTACCGTACTACGATAATTATTTTGGCCCTCCTTCTTCCCTCTCTTTCCTCGTTTTATCGAAATCTAGCACCGGGCCATGGAAGCGGATATGCACTGCCATTTCAGGCCTGAGGGGTTTCCTGGGTGATACCTAGTTTCCCGCTTCTACCCACATTGGCATGTCTTTCTTAATCACAGTATTCAAGCGTATCCCTGCCTTCCTACCCTGCATTATATCCACGCTTTGATGGTCTTGTTTCTCTGGGATAAATTAATCTTTCCTCAACGCTCGAGTCTACCGCTTTCTATGTTCATTTAAATTTCCAACCCATTTTCTTTCTTTTACTTCCTATTTCCCTTTTTTGCTTTGTCTTAACTTATTCGTCAGATTCCCAAGCAAATTTCTCTCTATCCTGTATATAGATTTTTCCTTTTTCTCACTACTAGTTACATGTTTCGAGCCGACTCGGCTGCTTTGTTTTAATGATTTCATCAGAAGAATCTAGGCCTTTTTTTTTATTGAAGAGTAGCAAAGAAGAAGAATATACTAATCAGGAAATTCGTTCGTTGAAATTACTTCATACGACGGGGAGGTCAAGTTTGGAGATTTTCTGCGAACAATTATTAAAAATTGGGGTTCCAGGCCCAAATGCAAAACGAGCTCACCGAGCCACACGATTGCCCCGATCCTTGGAAGCTTTCTGGCTTGTGTATCACGAATGAACTTTTTGGATATTTTTCAAGCAAGTTCAGTTTTAAGAGGGGGAATAAAAAACAAGGGGGAATAAAAACAAGGGTAAAAAGTAAATATTATAAGTTCCAACCCCTACGAGGTTTGGACTGGCTATGCTTCCCAAGTCACCACATTGTACGGACGTAGGGAGAGAAGAGAAAAGAAAAAAAGAAAAAAAAAATTTAAAACAAAAATGTTCCATATCGTAATATGGACAGGCGGTTTCTAGGGCTTTCCAGAAGTTGTGTTAAATAGCTTTGAACCCTATTCAGGGAAAATTCGTTCAGCCGGATTCGTTTTATTTAATTTTTATTTTTCTTTAATTTTTTTCATTTCATATTTCCAGCTGGCTGGATTAATTATTATACGTATATACTTGTGTGAAACTGGTCGTTCTTCAAAAGCCAAAAAACGGAGTTAAAGGGGCCTATATCCACTAGATAGATATAAACGGCGAGATGTGTGAGGCACGGCAAGGGAGATGAACTGTAGAGTGAGTAACAGATGGGTATCAATGGGCAACCAACTAAGTCTTCTATGGAACCGTTTTCGGGGGGGGGTTGGCTATTTGGATTTGGGAGTTAAATATGGAAATTCGTCCTGGCAAGTTCCCATGGTTCATTTAAAAAAGCGGCATTGGAAATCCTATCTTGGCATTCACTGTGTCTCTAATTCAACACAATAAAGAGTAAAATAAGTGTTTATATGAGTATGTCCCAGTCCCAGGCATTTTGACATTTTCGTTTTCATGAATAAAATGTGAATATGGATCCAACATGTAATATATGGAAACAAAGGTAGAAGTGGCAACAGCAAAATCATAGCAATAGCCCCGTGGTGGGGGAGGTAGCTGAGATTTAGAAACGGGAGTATTTTTTTTCTTTTTTTTTTTTTTTTAAATAAAAGAAGCATCCGACTCATGTGAAATATATACGCTGAGAAGAAGCGTATCTCCTCAGGGTCGAATATTCCTCTCTATGGACGATGAAAGGTCAACAACAAATATGATTCATGGCTCTCTATCGGGAATACCATCTCAGTAGGGAACAAAGTTGCTTCGGAATTGATGGAAAGTGAGTTATCCATGCTGAGGAGTAGAAGAAGCGGAACGAGGACGACGAAGAGGGTAGAAGGAAAATAAGAGGTGCTTTTTTGGATAGTTAATCAGTTAATCGTGGGTCTCGTAAGTCGTTGCGAAAAGAGTAATCAGGAATGAACATGTGTAAGGCCGCAGGAAGAGTGTGATAGACTTTAGAGATAATCAGATAAGATAGAAAGACGCCCCCCCCTTCTCGAAGAAAACAGCCATGTGGAGTCCTATCACGAGTAGGCCATAAACTTTCCCCACTGCGCTTCAAGACTCCTCCTTGTTGTATTCTTGAGCGGATCCGCGTCTATGGATTCAGTACTCGATGCGCTCTTCACGCTCCCTCCGCTGTATTTGCGCGACAGATCGAACCCCTCCGGTATTATCCTGTTTCCTGCGCCTCCCCTTCCTACGTGGAAAACGGGGGCGACCTCTTTCTCGCGTCGTAGTTGGCGTTCTAGCTCCTCGTCGAAACTAAATATGGCCTGTTCACCATAGCTGTGTACGTTGCCAGTGCCGCCACGGCCGGACGTGAAGCGATCCTGTGGCCGGTTATCTCGAAGGGTGGCCGGGGCCGTGTGAGTGACTGATTGGCCTGGTGCGGTTGTGGTGGTTTTCACAGAGACGACATTGCCTGCACCTCCGCGAGAAGTGTGCATGACAGGACGACTTGAGTGGGAGAGGGAGATGGAGGGATGAGGCTCAACCAGGCTGTAGGGCATGTTTGATATTTGGTTTTGGTGAAGCTATTGGTATTCTGAGAGTCTGGGTTATTCTGAAGCGCTGAAAACTTGAAATATAGGTGAGTGAGTTGCTTCAGATCGTGATATCCCTCTTAACACAGCGAAGGGTAACAGGTTTATTTATTATTATATTATAAATAGCCTTACACGAGGAGAATAGTCGGCAAATGAGGCGGGATATGAGAGCGAAGCCGAGCAAAATGACGAAAAGTATTATATAACAAGCTTTCGCGACGTTTCTAGATATTAGCTAATGATCCTAGGACAAACGGATGGGGGTGTCGCATTATATACTTTATTTTCATGCCAGATGCGCCTATGGATTTCCTATTTCCAGTGAGTGGCAATGCGGGGAAAGTTAAATTATTGCTCTTCTCTTCAGCATCCATTATGGATGTCTTCCAGGGTTGCTACAAAGGGTTTGGGCTCGGCTCGTCGGGCGACGGCAAAGGAGAATCATCCAGCACATCACAAGGCCCAGCCCCCTCAGGAGCCAGCGAGTTTGAGCGCAAAAAATAGAACAAACCAGGCACGAGTCACCCATGGAATGATTCAGTGAAAATTACATACGGTTCGTTGGGACTCGCGCTTTGCAGTTAACGGCTACTGGAGAGGCGTTTACTGACGCCATCAGCTAGCTACAGAGTAATTCTTGGGCTAAACACCGCGCTATTTGCGGGGCACTAAAGCGGCACGGGGGCTTGTTTCATTCATCAAACAAATGACGGTGAATACGCAGTAGGTCTCGTGGCTAGATTCTCTGGGGTCGTCGTCTCCAAGCTGCCAGCAAACTCGACAGGAACGCTGCTTTAGAGGCTATTCATCAGCTGATGGAGGCCGGTGTCCCATCCTCGTAACAAAAACAGGGGTTGGCGGCCAATCGCAAACACGGGGCTTTCAATCGACGGGAGGGATCAATGTTGCAGCGCAAGCCCCAAGGATCAGGATCAGCATGGCATGGGAAAGTACAGAAGTTCAGCACCAACTACGGAGTAGTAGTTATTAGGATATTCGACAGACATACAGGGTCCTCTTGAGGGGAAACTGTAAGCGGCTGGCTGTGCTCGAGCGCAAAGTTCTTGACCAGATAGATACGTTCCTTCATACAAAGATTGCCAACAACTATTTTTGGCATGGAAAAGGCAAATCAAAAGTAGCGACCGCGCTCCTATTAACCACCATATAATTGCTGATTGGAATCGGTCAGACACACCGGCCAGGGCCGAGAACGCCGAGGAAATGCTTTGCAACATGCAAAGCTCCTGCGATCACCGCTGATAAGTTTAGACTAAAATTATTTTACGACGGCCAAAGATGCACGGCTGACGTACATGGAACAAAAGGCATGATGCCCCCTGGAAGTTGTCTCTTGTCACGAGGATACGTTGTTGGACAAGTCGAGTTCTAAATGAAATCTACCTAGCGCAGCCGAAGAAATAACAACAGCGTCAACAACAACAGAGCAGGAATAGGAAGAATGCTCAAGAGTGCTATGCTAGTTCGGCACAATCCCTTTTTGGTGCCACGCATAGACCTGCATCATTCTAGGGACCGCCCTAGCCCTCGCTATTTCTCCAGTATCGACTTTGTAGCGGGAAAAAAATACCCTTTTTGAGCTTTGCGCCATTTTCATCAAACCCCGGTAATAATGAGCTCAAGTACTCTAGATTTGTCGCATGAACATAATAGCTAGCGGCAGCTCGTTCAATCTTCAATATAAGAACCAATTGGCAATGTACACGATCCGCCGGCGGTTGTCCACGAAGGGTAGGTACAACCACACCACACCACACCACACCAACCCACTCCCCCCCCTAAAAAAAAATAAAAAATAAAAAAATAAAAAATACATCATCATTGAAGGCCGAGGCCGATTATCCATTGCCGATGTTGCGACTAGGGAAAAAACTGACTGACTGACCTAGCGGTGAATTTTGCATGGGAAAACAGATGATGGAGAGACTCATGTCTATCTACTTCGTCCTAGTCGGAGCCCGAAGGCATCGCCTTCAACATATATCAATAAATGTGACACTGATTATTGCCAATGAGAAACCTAGGAGCCAAAATATATTGTTTGAAGCATCATTTACCTATATATTTTGTTATTTTTGCCTACCTTTACTCCCAAGGCCATTTTTTGACCCCCCTCGATTTTGCCTGTGCCATCAATTTGAAGCAAACACAACAAACAGTGCATAGACTATTCTGCCATCTCGCGCCGCCTTTTAACCTAACCTCCATCGCGCTTCTTCAATTTGGCGTCACTCGGACAGAAAGAAACACTCTTTTCTCGCTATAACGAAGATATACATGAACTTGGACGAGGCCCGTTGTTTCCCACGGCGTACAATTTGGAAGTCACCTTGACTTGTCCGTGTACTATTAGCAGCACTTTGATTGTAATCAAACCACAACAACCCTGCTATCAGCTCGAGTCGCTCGTTTCCAGGATAGCAAGCTATTTAATCAGGCCTCGACGGACACACACTCGATACTTTCTTCCTTTTAGATACCGACACAGAGGAATATCCTTTGCGGGGAGGTCTACACGGGGATTGGAAAGCGGGCGATTCCCGGTGACAGGAATTGAGGTTCTACGGGCAACTCCGACCCCCGCCATCAAAAATGCCGAAATATAAGTCCTACCTATTTTGTTTATCTTCTTGGAACATGTTTTTGCTCCGACTCTGTTCCTGTTTATGTGTTGCACTTCGGAAATCCCCTGCTGACATTTCAATTTACTCTTCTGTAGGTTCTTCCCGTCAGTTTACCGGCTGCGTTTTCGCATAATCGTTTCATTTTAGCCTCGAACGTTTCGATAACAAAATTGGCGAGGCCAATGTAAATGGATATCGTCAGTGCTAACAGATGTGCCTAGGTGATTACTGCGATGTATACCTGACACATGACTCGATGAGTGTGCGGAAGGCACACAATTCAGGCCGTAATCATTTACGAAATGTCGTCGAATATTACCAAGGTACGCCTACACCCCAAACCCGCATCCAAAACGGCAGCGAGCTTTCTCTAGCTTTCGATAACTTTTGTTTTCCTTGAACATCATCCAGACTAACAACTCTTCGTTTGCTCTTGCAGAAATCGGTCATGAGAAAGCACAGTCTGTCATCGATTCTATCACAAATTCGTATGCGGCCGAAGGCCAGGCAAGCTCGAATCCCATGCTTCAACAACCAGGCGCACCGGGAGCATATCCGCCACCACCATTTGGCTTCCCTGGTGAGTTTCACCGGTGCTTTTACTGTTGCCTTACCCAAGACACGTTGCTCTAATATCTATCTTTAGGTCGGCCGGGAATGCCCCCACACCCACCGTTCGGTATGCCCGGCGCACCTCCTGGAGCACCACCTGGAGGGATGATTACACGTAAGTCTAACTCCCCTCCTTCTTGTCCCTTTCCTTTCGATACGAGGAGAATGAAAAGGAAAATAGAGATCTTCAAGAACAGCGTAACTAACAAATCCGTCTAGCCCCAGGAGGTCGTGGCATGCCACCTTTCCCCCCACCACCCCCCTTCGCCCCAAACGCCGCAGGTCCATCTGGCGGAGCCCCAATGCCCGGCGACCTCCCACCCATCGCACTCCCCAACATGCCACCAGGCAGCATCCCATTCCCCCCACCAGGAGGCTTCCCCCCTAACTTCCAATTCCCCCCACCGGGCGCAGCGGGCTTTCCTCCACCGCCCATCCCAGGCCAAGGCCCAGGGCAAAATCCAAGTCCTGGTCCAGGGGCGGCGGGTGCACCCCCAGTACCACCATCTGGTTTTCCTATGTCTGGTGCCCCACCTCCTCCTGGGCAGTCTCAGTCTCCAGGGTTGGTCCCGCCGCCGGGCGCGCCCGCCAAAAGTCAGTATCGCCGCCGGGTACTACCAGCCAGGAGGGGAAATGACGGGAGGCGGTTGGTTTTGTTTTGTTTTTTCCCCTTTGTATCTCTGTATCTCTTGTATGAAAATTGTACTCATGTATTCTTCAATATCAGTTTTTGCCTCTTCTATTTTTTTGTAGCCATAGACAACTCGTCGCTATGCTCTTTTCCTCCCCTTTCCGTTTTTCCCTTTGTATTCCCTTTTCTATCCCATGCCTCCACCCGTCTTAGAGTAAAACGGACCCTCTTGGACAGACTCGACTCCCCGGCCAACAGACCACAGAAGTTTTGTCTTTTGTCATCATTTCTCTTTTATCTATTAAATAGAATTATTTTTTGAGGTGGAGGGAGGGGGCGGCAGCCAGGGGCGCTGCTAGGACACTATGTTCGGGCCCCCCCCCCCCGGGAAATCGGACTCCTCACTCATCTATTATTTCATCTAATCCGTATATCGTGGCCTCTTGCGGCTACGTATGTAGCTGCGAAACCATGGGGGGAAGGGAGGTTAAGTAACAATGCATGTAATTTTTCTAGTCTTTTTCTCTCTAGGAAAGTTCAAACAATCATATGAAAAACATCTTTTGAATCTGTGTTCATATCCGTATACCTTTCCCAATGACGAGCGTTAGTTACTCCGCATACTTCAATATATATAGATCACGGAAGCCTTGGCTCTGCCCACGCACCATCTTGATTTTCGAGACAACAACCCCAATGAGAAGCAGAGAAGAGAAAATAATAATACATATTTTAATAACCAAAAAAAAAAAAAAAAAAAGAAAAAAAGAAAAAAAAAAAGAAAATGGCAAAACCCGGCCTCGTTAACTAGCTAACCCAGATTCAATAAAAAATAAAAAAATAAAAAATAAAATTCTCGAAAAATCTCCCCGACAGGGAATCGAACCCTGGTCTCCCGCGCTTGGCATGTTTATGACAAGCGGAAATCATGACCACTAGACCATCGAGGATGTTTGCTTGACTGTGAACACGCCCCTCGCGCGACATTAAAGCGTACTTACGGTTCCTCCGATGTTGCAGATTTTGAGTGAGACTCTCTTAGTTGACGGGGTGTTGATTTGATTTTATTTTATATCTTATAATCAATCATCCATGGGAAATATAAAATCAAGAAAGAGGCTGTGTTGTATTTTTAGATGAGAAGTTTGATTGTATTATAGTTACAAATGAAAGAGGGGAAATAAATGAAAATTAACAAGCAAAATATGAAAATGCATGTACATGCAACTTAGAAGAAAGAAATGAAGAGAGATCAAGAATGAGATTGAGAGTGAATCTGTGAGTATCTAATGTTTCTCTCCTGAAGAATTAAGTAGCAAAACAAAATACATAAAGAGTAAACTTCAAGAGTGAAATGATAGACAAGGAATGCATGCAAGGTTTAAATGAGGAAAATATATAGTGACATGAATGATCATTTATATGAAAGGAAGCCAAGGTTAGTAAGGTTCAAGATGAGACAAAGAAGGCAGATGTGTTTTTGTTAAAAAATATACATACGAAGATTTGAGACAAAAAAATGTCGGAAAATAAAAGGACGAAGGAAAAGTAAAGGGCAAATAGAGAAGGGAAAGGAAAAGAGAAGGAAAGTAGAAATGCAACACATCCGTGTCTCTTTGCCACGAATTACGTGAAAGTACCATATAAAACGCCTGGGAGGGACATAGGAAAACGGCAGAGCAGGTTTGCAAATGAAAAAGGCAAGGTGTATCATTGGTGGGGTGCGGATGATTGAATGTTTCGAGTCCATTCATTCAAAAGAAAATAGCGTACGATGAACAGAACAAGAACAAGAAATATAAAAACAGAACAATAGCCCTTAATGACGCCAGAGAGCAAGACCCAAAGAACCTATTATTAGGAAAATAAAGCAAGGCAAAGGAAAACCCATTTCCTAGCCCATGGAACTGGTCATCTCTTCATTCTCGGGGAAAACGACCAAACGCTAGCATCGTTCTACCCGCCAAAAACTTTAATGCTCGTATCCTGCGCCACGTTGCCATGGACTGCTGTTGTTGTTCATTCTATACTGAGCCGGATTCGAAGTCGCCGTTGGAGAATGCGGGAATGGCGATGTGGTAAGGTTTCGGGGCGCTGGCGAGATGTTTTGTGCTCTAGAGTATCCTGCGCCTCCGCTTGGAACCTGGCTCTGATATGTTGGGGGTGGAGCATTACGAACTTGGTTGTCGGCAGGGAATAAAGGTACAGAGGAATCCAGAGGAGACAGAGGTTGTTGGCGTTGTAGGGTTTGTGCAGGCGAATCGGCCCGGTTAGGGTATCCGCCAGATAGTGAGGACGAGTCTTCGAATGATTTCGATTCACCGCGCGCAGTCGCTCCAAGAGCATCGAGCTCCGTTGTCAGCTGAGTCTGAGACTTGATGAAGGATCCGCGGTCGTCTCTCATTGGTTGATATCGTGTATCGGGATTCTTGGACACGATAGCATACACCGATGAGATCAAGACTAGAATAAGTAGGATAAGGGCGAGTACTGCGTTGACAACGAAAAAGATGACGCCCATGACGCCAGTGACAAGGCCCTAAAAAAGAGGTTAGGTTTTAGATTTCCAATTCGATTTTGACAAGAATAGTAAGCTAGAGGGTTGGGGGAGGGAGTTGAAAGAGTCACTTACAGGCTGGTTAAATACTTGGGTGAAGAAGAGGAGCAGAATGACATTAAAAAAATTGACCGCAGCGATCGAGATGTTGAAAATATTAGTCTTTTTGTCCATCCATGGCCTCATCACGCTGGCAGCGATCAGGACAGCAGCTTCAATGATAAGGAGAGCAATAGCTTGAACAAGGGGAGCCGGCTGTGCCAATCCGACAAACATGCCCTTAACCAAGATATAGACTAGGACGGGGATGACGCAGTAGTAGGCCGTTGCCCTGTACTGAACATAGAGGAAACCCCACTTGTTCAGAGCTGAAGGGTCTGAGTATAAGATATATGCTGGATTTTTGTGTAGCTCCACAGATTTCTTGGCCAGACGAATGACGGTAAATGCAGCGAAACCTAGAGACGCGCACATTGAAATGAGCATGAATACGGCCAAAACAACCTCGGCAGGCGAATCTCGTTTAGTAAGTTCCCATAGACAGAGGATGCACATTTGCGGAAAACCGATAAGTACCTGGAGAGCAGAGCGGTTAGAAAGAATATCGCCTGGCACATCTGCACGGGACAGAGACAAAACTTACCAATCGGAACAAAATGCCTCTCATGATAACCTTCCATCCGTTTCGGAAGTCCTGAAACTTATCACCCTTAATCCAGCCTTTCTTGGACGCAATCTCGCAATATCCTTTGAACAATGCAACCAGCCCCAGGACAACGACAACAAAAAAGACGAAAAAGATCAAGCCAGTCATGAAGATGTTCGTCCTCTCGATATTAGCACGGAATCCAACTCTTTCAATTCCCCGAACAATGGTATCCTCCACTTTCTGCTTACTCTTCTCGTTGTTTGTTCGCTTCAAAAGATGCGGAACATTGGCGAGAAATTCATTGCCCCATTCAATGGAACGCTTCTGCACATGAACGGAGGTAGATCCGAGTTTGGATAGAATTATGGAAGGCTCCCCGCCAGTCGATCGTTGGTACCAAGTGCAAATCCTCTGTAGAAAACCAACTTGGATGATACCCATGCTCCACTGGAAGTTTTGGGTCCAGGACTGAACGATTGGTGGGAGAGTGACGCTGGACATTCCGACCATAGCCTGAGCCTGGAAGAAGCCGAATAGGGAGAGCGCATTAGCTGCAACATGGGCAGCGGTGTTGGAATGGCCAAGCCCGGAAGTGATTGCAGAAGCAACCAATCCAAGACCGGCAACTATGGCGACAATCCAACCCACAGGTTTCTGATAGACCGTATTGCCGTTGGAAAGCCGCGCTTCTAGACAAGCAATGCTCTTACCAGTTGCAGTTTCATTGATGTAGACCCTGATCTTAAGGTCCAGATCGGGGACTCCGTATGCAACGGCTATGCTTTGAAGGTTAGACATGACGGAGAATAGTAGCCAGAGAGCAGGGTCGGGAGAAGAAATACATATATAAAGAAAAAGAAATAGGAAAACTCACTTGGAATACTGCTGAGCGTGTCCTTGGGAAGATCCGGGATGTTGAAATCGTAATCGATGGGGCCAGCCCGCATGGGGCAAAGGGTTTTCAAATCGACGCCTTTAATATTACAAGGGTTTAGTTTCTCATTTAATATTTGATGTCCATAGGCGAGCACTCGGGCATCTGCGGTAACGTAGCCGGTAATTGACGAGACCCCAATAACCTGCACATGAAGGGTGTTATTGTCGGGTGTGAGGAGGATATTGAATAGACTGGTGGTGAACTTTGAATCCTCCTGGCAAGTCGTAAGGGAATTCGACTTGATCAATTTCACGGCGGAGACAAAAGGGGCGAACGGGAGGAGGAAGGCGACCAAGCAAGAGAAGGTGGTGAGAAGGTTCATTGTGCCGATTCAGGGTGAAGAAGGAGAAGAAGATGGAAGCAGGCAAATGGAAGAGATATCAAGCCTTCTGCCTGGGGGGGGGGGGATGGATTGGGTACTCCAGAGTACCTGTTTCGTGTTTCTTATCACGGAACCCGGCGGATAAATGAAGTTTCTATTTTTCTGGCTTGATCAAAGAGGGAGAGAAGAGCGAGTGATGGTTTTTATTTGGGCTCGGCCCTGTTGGACGATGCAAGTTGCTCACACGAGGAGAAGGTTCTCGAGGCAACTAGGAGGAGCAGCTGGAGCTGGCTGGTAAAACGAATGGATTGGATTGAATAGAACAGAGCAGAGGAGCGAACGAAGAAGCGGCAGTAGTGGTGGTGGCAGAGCGTGAGACTAAGCGGACAAGATGGCGGTGATAGGAGCGATCGTGGGCGTTCCGTCAAAGCGGGGAACGTGGGACGAGGAACAAGAAGAAAAAAGGCCTAGAGAGTGGCAGGCGACGACGGAAGCAGGGTATTATTTTGAGAACGGTGGTCAGGGTCGTCGGGGATGGATGGGGATACGAGAATGAGAATGAGAAGAAGAAGAGGAAGAAAGGAAGAAGAAGAAGCAGAAGAAGAAGAAGAAGAAGAAAAGAAAAAGAAGAAGATGGAGATGGAGATGGAGATGGAGATGGAGATGGAAGAGATTGAAGAGATTATTGAAGAGGAGGAGGAAGGCAGGAAGGAGGTGAGGTTGGTGATTGCAGCCAGGGAAACGACAGTCCTGGGAAGGAGCAGCAGGAGCAGCAAGGAGAGGGATCTTAGGGAAGGCGCCGATAGGATAGATAGATAGGGTTTGGGCTGGAACTTGGCTCCTTTGTGCTGGATGCGGTTAGGCGCGGAAATGTCGGACCGTATTACGGTTACAAGGGTATTGCCCCACCCTCCCAGACCAGTTGACGCCCGTCCCGCCCGCCAGTCAGGAGCCGGAGTCCGAGCCAGAGTCTCAGTGCTCAGCCACCGCGCATCCAGCCAGCCAACCTTGAAGACTCCCTTACGTATGTACTGCGTAGTACGGAGTTAGTTTCAGTTAGTTAGTTGTTAACTAATTTACGGAGTAACTTACAGAGTAGTTACAGCTTACATACACTCGTAGCCACAGCACAACTGTGCCCAAGATGTGTTTCATTGGGACACGCGGCCCGAGCACGTGATATACCGTCAACTGTCGGATGGTTGATCTTCTTTACCTAAGTACTTACTATAAAGAAGATCATCATCAACTTTACTATCACAATACTGATAATAGTATGTATGGTCTTAGCAATTTTTGTGTTGTGTGTTAATATTATGGATTGAAATCACCACAGAATATGTTTTTTGCTGAAACAAGAGTTGCACCTCTTGCACCACTTGTTTGATTGACATCTGAAACCGTCCTCAGCTACTTCCACTATCCCCGCCTGTTTTGCACAACCAAAAAAGAACTAAGAAAAGAGGAGGGGGAAAGAAGGGGAAAACCCTCTATCCCTCCATCGTCGTCATCCCCCTGCGTCATGGTCACCACATCATCATCCACAGTCTTATCTTCTTCAATAATTTACATTCTCGTCCTCCGGAGAATAAATACAACCCTCTTCCCCCCCCCCCTCCCCCCTAGGAAATTCCGGCGCCAATACAGAGTAGTAATACACACAGAGAGGATATCTGGGGGGCTGACTGACTGACAACTCTTCCTTCCCCTTCTCTGCCCAATCGTCCAACTAACGAGTGTCTGCACAGCCTCCTGTCTTGCATTATTGTTTATTCTTCTCCCAACATGATGACGGCATTCACCATTCAGCAACCAGGAACTGACCCGGAAAATAATAAAAAAATAAAAAATAACAACACTTCAAAATTACAAAAAATCCTGCCCCGTTTATTACTTCACGACTCGTATGAACGAACACCCTGCTGCTCTCCCCCCCTGTTCTAGGTTGATCCGATTCGATACGGCTGGATCAATTCAATTCAATTCAATTCAATGCCTGGGCTTCCTCCTTCTTCCTTTCTTCCCTTCTGCACCCGCCATCGCCCTAGAACGTCTATCTGTCCTAACAAATTTTGCTAGGCAGCGCTATCGCCAGAGCAAAGCACACCGCGCAAGCCAGCCAGCCAGCTCACCCATCCCATCTCGGTGCCCGACATGATAATTCTCTGGCGAAAGTCTCATCTGGGATAGGTGTAGAAGGCTTCCCCTCCGCTTACTACTACAATATCTAGCGGTAAGTGTTTTTTCGTTGTCGGTTCTCCAACTAGTAACTCAGTAGTAGTAGCTGAATTCCCGTACGTACGGCGGGGCTAGGGCTAAGACTGGCTAGGCTAGGGAGAGCGAGATGAGATGAGATGAGGGTGGGATTTTCGTGATGCCCACAAGGTCTTTTTTTTTTTCTTTTCCTTTTTATGCCATTGGCGGGGGAGGGGCGGGAAAGAAAGAAATACATGTTCTTTCTTCATGAATGCGATCGTTTGATGGATTGCAAAAGAAAAATAGCGCTTTCCTTTTGTATCTTGACTTCTTGCGATTAATGGGCTATTTTGTGCGGAATGAATGCAAAGTGAGTGCGTGGGATTCATATATTTCTATTTCTATAAAAAATATAACAACGCCCCCTAAAATTCCATTGAACCGACAGGGCATGGATGGGATGAGGCGTTCATCACACTCTTCTTTTTTAATTCCACTTTTCTATATCAGAGCATGGGAGCATGGGAGCATTGGAGCGTCTTCTTTCCCCCCTACGGCCGACCTGAGTTGGCTAGGGCGCACAACCTGACTGATATGTGTCCCCTTTCCTGGTTCAAGTCCGAGATAGCTGACAGATAGGTGTGCGGTGGGATAGCCAAAAGACCAGCAGCGAGCAGGTTCGCCCCGATGTTTCAATATTCGATATCAGATATCAGCAGCAACCACCTATCATTCAGAATACTGAATTTGGACCAAGTCTTGCCAAGAACACCCGGCCATAGGTCCCCGCGCGCGCTGGGCCGTGATATCGTGATGTGTGGCGGAATTCCCCCTCCGCTATTTACTCTATCTCTTCTCTCCTTTCCAGCACTGCGTGCCCAACCTCCACTCCATCGTCCGTCACCCTTGCCGGTGACTGGTGGCCATATTTGGCTACGGGAGGCTCAATGGAGGTATGTAGCTGATGCTTTTTGCTGGAGAATGGTGCTTGGACTGTGGCGCGCGCGTTCGAGAGGTTGCTGAGGAAAACAGCTATCCCAAATCGTGGATTTACTAAAGATGGGAGGGACAATAGAGCTGTAATCACTCCTCCCTCCTCCCGTTAGTTGACTTATATTGATTCAAATTTTCTGTATACTACAAGTAACCTAGTAAAAGTCATCTACACCCGTCGCGTCGCGTCGCTCTCTAACAAATACAGTACTGTACATAGTTAACTGATCTATCTATCATAGCCTGTCTGCAGGACGCTCGTTCTATATATAAAATACATCGGAAATTGGGGCCTTGGAACCCCACCACGAAACGAAACCGTCATCATATAGATAGATATTTGACTTGATCCCTTTCCGCGAGATATGAACATAAGACTAAGCAGGAAGGGCAAGCTCCCTGGCCTCATGGCTCCCTCCACCCACTGAGCGCCTGGGGACAACGATAGCCCAGGTGTCTATTATTTTTTTCTTTGTCCCAACCACGAGCCATAGATGTTCTTGGTCTTATTTTGTTAGCCCGGGGGCCTGCGGATGAGGTACTTTTGATATTCTATTTTCGAACTTGCAAAGATAGATAGATATCAATGGAGCAGGGCCTGGGAGTAATGCTACGCAGCTATGTATGAGTGTGGAAAGGGGCTCAGCAATAGATATGTATATAAAACATAATAACACACTCAGTGCAAGTCGAGGCCGTACCATTCTCCTTCATCTACCTTTCTAGATCACTTTTCTTTTCTTTTCCATTCTGTATTCTTCCTCTTCAAAAAGGTGAAGGACGGCGGCATTATCCTCTATACCCTCTGTTGCAACAACCTTCTTCAACGCGCGAGAGCTGGGATTACCTCGAGTTACTTAATAACTCCAGGGCTGGTTACATACATAGCTTGAGATTGACGAAAGAAGGCTTCGGAGGACACACACACACACACACACACACACACTCTCTCTCTCTCTCTCTCTCTCTCTCTCTCTCTCTCTCTCTCTCTCAACATATTTAATATGATCTGATGCCTGCTCCCTGTTATCGCAGATTCCTGTTTTGGTGTGATCTTGAACTGATGCAACCGCTTTTATTTTTTCATAGGTGACAATGGAGGTGCTAACGGTTATTTTTGACGTTGAATGTTTGGCGATCTGAGTTCCCCGTTATTTAAGCTCGCAAGCGAACCATGTCGGAAAACAATTATAGGCTTTCCTAGGCTAACTGGTAAGGATTGCAGGAAGACTGGGCTTTTAGGTTAGATTTATATTTTCGAGCGATGAAAGGCGCGATTACCACCACCAGGTTGTTTTTAAGTTGGAGCTGGCTGGATGTTTTTATATCGGTTTTATTTGAACAATGGTTCTGTTCAATGCGACCGATCGACCTTGGCTTTTTTTTGCTTTTGACTCTCTCTTTTGCGAGAACGCGTGAGAGTATCTGTTGTTTCTGGAGTTGAAACGGGTTTCTGGAGTTGAAACGGGGCGAATCCTCATGTCTTGCTAAGCCATTTTTTCTCGATCCCAAGTCTGTTCAGGGGTAACTTTGGAGCCCTATCGGCGCCCGTGTGTGTTGCCGGTGGTTGGTTGTTGAGGTGTTGGTTGCCGTCAAGTTATTTCAGAAAACTTTTCCTGATCGATGAAATAACTCCATTGAAGCATTGTAGATCTCTCTCTATATCTATTTAAACCCTGAGAATGCTTTGAAAGTAAAACCAAACAGGTTTCAAGCAAGTTCAGGACTCGCATGTTACTAAAGTGGTGGATAGGAAAAATGTTCTAGTACATACATATGTAAATACCAAGAAATATATATAGCAGAAGACAGTAATTGGTGCTTAGGGTATGGGGTCAAAAGACAAAAAGGCTAGGTGAATATTAGGTTCAAATATAAACAAAAAGAAAGTAAGATGAGGGCCAAATCCCTTGTTCGCGCTCCATGGTATCAAATTCTGAGAAAATGACAGTATACAAACGCCTTGAAAATCATCGGGTCCACATATGTAACATGACCAAGATATATTCATAAAGAAATGGAAGACAACAAATTTAAGTAACAAAAAGGATAAATCGGGTCATTATTTCTCGTTTGGATGTTTTTTTGAGAAAAGGGAAAAAATAAGAAAAGAAAAAAGCAAAGAAACAGAAATAGAAATTGGTGGTTTTCATACTTCCTTTTGTAAAGGAAAAAAAAAGAGCCTTTTTCATTTAGGCTTGAACAGATGTCGCAGAGGACTGGGCTTCTTCGTCTTTTCTTTCTTTTTCTTGTCTCTCTTGTCTTTCTTGTCCTTGCCACTCGCTTCAGTCGGCGGGGCACTAGATCGCCTTGACCGTCTGGAACTTCGGGTCGTATGTGTATAGCTTGATGCGTTATCCCTGACAGTCTCTGCACCTCTAACGCTTCCTCGTCTACTTCCGCCTCCATATTCGGATCGAAGGTGGTGGTAATGGCTGTGGCCGGTGGGGAAGATCCCAGACACAGCAGCAGCCCTCGGGGTGATAAACTCTCCATCAACGGACGTCGCGACGCTCTCCGCCTCGAAATCAGCAACGCCACGTCTCCAGCTCTCCACGCGACTAACGTCCTGGTTGAGTTCTATCAATTCATCCGTGCTGCCCTCTGGCTGCATGCCACTCGCGGCTTGGATGCGCTTGACAATCTTGTACCCCCCGAACATGACGACAGTAACACCAATTCCGACCCCAGCGGCAATCATGAACTGAGGACTGGATAGAAGTGCAAACACGGCTGGTGAGCTGGACTTCAAGGCCGCCAGGGCCGCTGGAGCTAGCTTCGAGGCGAGATTGCTGATCTCAGCTAGCGTGAGCGCTACGGCAGCCATCGCTTCAGGATTCTTCTGTAAGTGGGCCATCGTGGCTTGTGCAGAGTGCTGTGCACAGTCGGCTTCGACAAGAAGGCCTTTGGCTTTGGCGACCAGTCCGCCCATCACATCCTCAGGGTTTGAGTTCACCCGCTCTAGCGAGTCAGGGTGATATTCACCGTATGCCAGATCCATGTCGACGTGGGGAACGGAACGGGACCGATTGCCGGGGTGGAGATATTGGGGTTGAGCAGCGACGACATTTGAGGTGTGGTGGCGCGAGAGTTCCCGTTTTGGCATATGGTCTGGGTGGGAGTATAGGGATTCCGAGTCATGATCAATCTCATGAGGGTACCGGTGGGAAGGATGACGATCTACTTCACTGTGTCTAGCCACTGATTTCGATCTTCCTGGGTGTCTTCTTGAGGAGGCAACGGATCGGGAATCGTGAATGTGATAGTTAGCCATTGCTCGGCGTGCTTCCCGTTCCGCATTCTTAATCGCTTTCTCTGCGTTGATTTCGGCTTTGCGTTCTCGATAAGCTAATCTAGCTTCTTTGAAGACACCAAACAGTTGTTTGCTCTGATGTCGACGAGTATCGTAAGCAGTTGTTTTTTCTAGAGGGGTATATAGTAATGACTTACTGTGCTCACCACCTTCCCCGACTTGTCGAACACTGCTATGGTTTGTCCTATGGCAGCCATGTTGATGTACGTTTGCTTCTGCCAGGAACCGAGTGGATATTTCCAACAATAATATCACAAAAAAGATACCAGCTTCTGAAAATATAAATATTGCACGGCTTGAATTGAGAGTTTTATTCGAGAGGCTGGGGAGGATGCTGGAAGGTCGAAACGATTGGCGGTGTGGATGGATGACGGCGGTAGTGACAACTCACAGCATGGACCCAATACAGCCAAAGGACCGCAAATATGTAATGTATAAAGAGAGTGGATCGATTGCTGTGAAGCACCGCTTGTTAAATGTTGATACTCCGGGGATAGGATAGCAGTGAGGGGATATATGGGAGGAAGAGCGGGCTATCCAAGGGGCTCTCAATCACTGGTCAGGCCAAAAAGGGAGTGGATCTGGTTGCGATTTCATTTCAGAAGAAGAGAATTCCAGGGCTGCTAGGCTGGAGAGCAAGGGGCCTATATAACTAATCGATATATTTGTTGGCAGGCTGTGATTGTTGGGCGTCAATTTTGCGTGATGCCTGATATAGAGAGTCCGGAGCCAATAGTATTTATGTGTGGGGCCATCCCGTCGGCAACCATAGTTACCATATACGATAACGTAATCAACCACCTAACGCTCGTTTCCACCTAACGCTCGCCTTTGTAAATCAATTACAATCAACTTCAAATATTCATATCTCAATGAATATTTATTTAAAACTATTCTAAAAAACAGAACAATAATTCATAGATATATATTATATTATATTAAATTTCTATGAGAAAATAACATATAATTATTAATTTATTAAGCTTTTTAAAATACTATTTTAAAATAAAATACACAGTCTATATTTATAAATATATTTATAAATATAAATTATTTTCATATAAAAATTAAATATCTTATAGATTATATATATTTTTAATAAAATATAAAATTTTATCTTGAAATTCTTATTTATTATTGATTTATTTAAAATTTTATATAAAATCTTATATTTTAAAATATTATTTTTATAATAACTATGTATTATTTATACTTTAAAATTGTAATTTAAATAAATTATTATATTAAATTATTTAAATATATTTATATTTAATAAATTATTTTTCAAAATTTAAAATTTCAAGAGTTTTCAATATTTTACTTGTAATTTATAAAAAAAATTATAATAAAAAAATAAAAAAATTCTTAAAAATTAAAATATAGAATTCTTATATAAAATAATTTAATATTTATTAAATTATAATATATTTATATAAGAATTATTATTTTCAATAATATATAATACATATTTCTTAATTTATAATAAAATATTATATATTTTATTATACTGTATTTTATTTTCTAATTGAATCTATATTTTAATCAATTTTAACTATATTATAATAATTTTAAATTATATTATACTATAAGTCTTGATATTTATAGATTACAACTTAAAAAATTAAAATAATGAATATTTATTGAGATATTAACATTTAAAGTTGATTGTAATTGATTTACAAAGGCGAGCGTTAGGTGGAAACAAGCGTTAGATGGTTGATTACGTTACTCTAAAAGAATTGCGCCCGCAAAAAGACAGCTTGACAGTGCCACAAATCTTGGCAGAAATTCACACTGTATTTTATACTGAATATTCAGCTCTTGATTATTCCTTGTTTTCACTGCCATTCAACATGAAATCTGCCACTCTTTTAACATGTAATCTGCATGCCAATCTGCCCGCCAATCTGCCTCTTTTTAATGTGTAATCTGCCTGCCAATCTGCCTGCCAATCTGTCACTCTGCAGAGTCAGATGAGTATTCTATTTTTTCATCTGTCTGTGTCATCTTTCTTCTCTATACTCATTGCCAGCTTCTAACTCTATAATCTTTTCAATATATACAGAGATTCACTCAATTCATATCTGTATCTTCTCTTGTGACAGATTCTTTTATATCTACTCTTATACTCTAACTGCTTCTGTGCAGTTTTTAGAAGCTTCTTTTTTTATTATTCTATACTTTATTCAAGATCAAGCTGTCTCAATTATGTTGAAATCAGATGAATTCTCACATCAAAACATCTGTTGAGTTTTATGAATGTTATACATATAATATTAAATATAATAATTGTGTGAAAAGGTTTTATTCTCTTATACAATAGTGTGGCGGGCTGCGCCTGATCAATTATATAGACTATTTCATTACACTTCATAGATTCCTGCTGAAAGCTCCGATTCTCAGTCACTGATTCTTAGCTGAAAAATCAACAGAATTTCTATTCTTCTGTCTCAAAGCTTCACTGTATATACATATAATTTCTATTCTTCCGCTTCAAAGCTTTATTATATACATGTATAAATATTCACTCTGATCATTAATTCCTGCACTTTCTCTTTTTTTTCTTCTCTATCATTTTTCACTTGTGTATTATAAGACCTATATATATCAAATCAATCTATTCAGTGTAGATCTCTTATACTTGAAAAATGTTCTTCATCTTCTTATTAGAAATGATTACTTATTAAGAAGATATCTGAATGCATAACAATATATAAGAAATAGAGAAATAAACAATCAGTTAAGCAGACACTAAGTCTCTAAATAGAAGCTTACTTATCAGTCACTCTGACTCTGTAATAAGATCTTATAAGAGAATGTCAGTAAAAGATCTGAGAGTTCTAATATCTTAGATGTATAAGATATTTATACAATTACACTTCTTCTGATTTTATATATCTGATAAATGATATAGCTATATCTACTGATAACATGAGAGAACTCTTAAATACAAGTATAGACACAGTATTATAGTAACTCTGAGTAATGTTGAAATTACAACAGTAACAGATAGCTGATATATATGTAACTCAACAATGTCAATATAAAGAAATTCAATGATTATCTCAACTAGAAACCTCTGTACAGACAATTTCAACACTGACTGAATCAGATATGAATATAATATAAGTACTGAAGAAATATTTAAATACTCTTATATATTTTAATACTTCTGATCTCACTCTCTATTCATTATAAAGATTGAAAATGCTTATGAAACTAAGTGTAGATGAAGATGTCATCAGTCTGTTAACTAATCAAGATTGATATATTAATAGTCAATTAAAAGATTACATGAAACAGAAGTTTCATTTATAAATAAAGATATGTGAATCAGTGTTATATACATCTGATAATATTATTAGATATCTTGATATTCTGTTCAGAGACACTGCTATGCAGTAGAAAGCATTAGATTAGTTATAGAGTATTTATAGACTGACTGTGTAACCGTGTCTGAGATCAGAACCAGATTTTTTGATAGTCTCATTATCAATTCAACTAATCTCATTACACAGTTTTAACATTAGATAGTAGTCTCATACTGTTTCAGTGAGACATACTGTCTACTCTTATCACATTTTTCAAATGAGACTATGATTTTCACTTCTCAATTTAAATTATTTTTATTGCTTTAAATAACTTTAAATCTCATTTAAGTGTTATCAAAAAGTGTTACTTTTTAAAAAATTAAAAATAGTTTAAAAAAAACCTTAAAATGTCTAAAAATAGTAACTTTATACTAAGAATGAGACTAAATGAGATCAAATGAGACCACTTTCTCATTTTTTTCAAGTCATGATTTCATTTTACAATCTCATATATAGTCACTTTGCATGCTTTTTTAATGACTAGTCCCAGCGGGATTCACATCAAGAAATGTATGAGATCAGATCAAATGAAATTAAACATGAAATTCATGATTCTGGCAGTCAGTCTAAGTATTTGACAGAGAAATACTTCTCTTATAACATTTATTTGTGACTTCAACATCAAGATTCTAGAAGCAGGTGATTAATCTTGAGAGAATTGAATAAAGATTAGCATGCTTAAGAAGATACTAACTTTCAAACTTCTACAGACTCTTATAAATGTAGATAAAGATCAGACTTATAAAGACTTCTACATACAACTTCAGACATTAAATGATCATCTTATCAAGCTTAATAGTATATAGAATAGCAGTAGAAGATGTTACATCTTAGTCACTTATATATCTGTATCAAAGAATAATAATAATAATACAGATATTATGAATTGAGTAGACTTAAATATCTATGTATAAATAAGAATCTCTGTTATCTGAACAAGCTTCTAAGTCTCTGAGATTGCTTCTGAAGAAGTCACTGATTAATGTTAATAAGAAATATACATCAATTGTAACTGATCAGAATACATTACTTTCAACTACTAATTAATCTATATATCTTCTTATTCTAAGAAAGAATTGATGTCAGTTCATGTCAATTATGTCACATTGAAGAAGAATTCAGATGATAACTATAAGAATACTCTGATAAAACAGGAAAAAGATTAGCTTCTCTTCAAATTTACAAGCAGAAGCTTGAAGAGGTCAGATGATAATAATTTAAAGAGAAAATAATAATAAATACAATTCTTATATCTACTGTAATAGATAACATGTATAATATAAAAGCCATGATAGACAGTGATCTATGCTATTATATAATGATTAAATCTTCAGTTATAAGATGTTATAATCTTCAGTGTATTCTCTTATTAAAACTCTGACTTCTTGCAGAATTTAATAACTTAAAAGACATTTGCATCTGTTATATAATGAAACTAAACATAGATATTGAAGAATATTAACATGAAGATATCTATGTATATGAAGTTAATAATCTTTACTATAATCTTATGCTAGAACTTGTCTGACTATCTGAATAAGACATCTTATTAAATACTTAAAACAGGAGTTTAATATTCTCTAACAATAATAGAATTTATGAAGATGATATTCATAAGACTATAAATCTAACACAGATCTCTGTCAATACTTATGAAATACTCTGAAAAAGAAGTCACTGACAAGATTGTTGACAAAGTTGCTGATAGTAGAATTATATAACAATTTATTTCATCAGTCTGACTAATATTAAAAAAGCTCTAGAAAAGTTATTCTGTATTACAATAACAGATTCTTATACAAAACTCTCTTAATAATATTATGAATATCTAGATGTAAGAATAAGTGCTCGCAGGTGATTATTCAGATGTTTGCAGCTTGACATGATATGTACTGTTAACTACTAGAAGTATTCACAGTAGAAAGATAAAATGTAGAGATTAAATGTATAATAGCATTCAAGCTGAGTTACAAATAGTATTCATGAACTTCAGTCTATATAGTTGTGTGTAGTCAAGGGCCGCTAATTCTATTGATTACATGAGAGATAGAAATAAAGGTAAAAAATTCACAAGAAGCAGGATTTCTTACATACTCTTCTCTCTTTAAGACTTCATCTGTGAAGCCTTTCACTGAGTGACTTCATAGAATCAGCTCAGCATTGCAGTAATACTCACTAAAAATCCTTCACATCTATAAAAAAAAATCTCAGTGAGAAAAAATCTCAGTGAGAAAAAATCTCTTATTATTATAAAGAGAAAAGAGTCTGTCACTCAGTTTCTTATTCTGTGAGATTCTTTATAATCTACAGATTCTTCTCTGACTATCACACAGATTCATCTCACATCTTTTATATAGAAGAGTTCTGATTGACTCTTAATCATTTTCACAAGATTCTTGTGTGATCATTATACAGATTCATCTTACAGATGAATCACTCTCTGTGAGATTACTCTTATTAAAGAGAAGTATTCATGAGTTGATCTTTTACTCATTCTTGTGAATCATTGTTCTTTGACACTGTAGAATTATGAGAAATTTTTCATTCTTTCATCAACTCTGTAGAATTATAGAATCAAGATGTTTATAATCTACAATCACTCTTTATAATTACATAGAAAGATTCAGGCCTGTAATTCATAATCACTCTTTATTTACTAGAGTGATCTGACTATTCTATGAAATCACTCACAGTGTAAGCAAATCTCTTTAAAGTAGTATAAATATCTCAGATCTATCTGTGAAATCTCATCTTCTTTTTTCTTTTTCTATAATAGCTCTCATTCTCATAAACTGTGAGTATTCTCATTCATTCATGAAGTGTTTTTACTTAGATAACAGAGAGAGAGTATTTCTAACAATATCTGTATATTAATTCAAGAATTTCTCAAGAATAAAAATTTTTTTAATTTCAATATTTTTATAAACAATGTCTGACTGCTGCTGAGCTTCTTGTGAGTGTTCTTATAACTTCTCTAGTCACTTTTTATCAGCTGATGAAGCAGAGACATCATTATTCATAACAGTATCTTTATTCTTCTCAGCTCTGTCACTGCATCTGATCTTCAGATCAGCAGTCAATTTCATGTCTTCTTCAGATCAGTCTCTGACTTTAAGCAGTGTAGTTCTGCTCTTTGCTGTAAGTCTCTCTATAAGTAATTTCTTACAGATTCTAGCTAACAGTTCTTATAAAGCTTTCAGTGTTATCAGTGTCTTCTGCAGCTCTGTGAGCCTATGATCATTCTCTCTCTGCTCACACAATCTCTGACCAGACATATGCAAATATGTCTAGGTTCTCTATCAATGATTCTCACGCTGCGGCACATTTCTGCAATCTTATTATCAATAAGAGATAAGTCTCTGAGTATCTGTAAAATCTGAGTAATCAAGACAATGCAAATATTATGAATTCATAACAGAAGTTAATCTGAGCAGATAAGCTCTCTTTTCATATCTCAATTATTTCTGAGCTGAATACTTCAGTATAACTGAGAGAGTAGACACAGCTTCATAAGAAATATCTAATCACATGCATAGATGATCAGCTCTCAAGACTCTGCTATAACTATACACACTCTGATATTCAGCTTCTCTGAAGTCTGTGCATTTCTGACAGTCTTTATATCAAATATAACAATTGTCTGTACTACAGATATAATACTCTCTGCTTCTTTGAAGAGAAGAATTAATAGTTATGAAAAAATTAAGTGTTATGAATATTAAAAATGTAAGTGTGAATTTTCTTTATTTTTTCTTTATTAATCTCTAAATTGTGTTCATGACTCTGTTTTTGTTTTCTTATTTTTTTTTTAGCTTTAATAAGAGTATAATTTCTTCTTTTCTTTGCATACACTGCAGACTGTTCATCTCAGTAGAAATTCATCATCTTATAGACTAGAGTTTATAAATGACAGTGTTAATATCTTTATTATAATCAGGTTCTTAGTAAAGACTGCATTATTCTGACTTATTAAAATTCATAGTATAAAAGTTATGTCTCAGCTTCTACAGATATCTTATCTACTCAGATAATTCTTAAGTGAACTTATTTATCTTATCAGAATACTCTTGCTACTGAATCTTGAATCAGAGCTTATAATCTCACTTCTCTGAGTCAATAATCTCTTTAATCTGATATTCTCTTTCACTCTCTAGTACTTTATAAATAGAGTGATAAGTCACAGAATTCTCTTCTAAGAATTTCTTATATTTACAGAGTAAAGAGACATGAAAAATATTATATATCTACAACTCAGATAACAGTTTCAATCTGTAGAACTGCAAGCTAACTTTCTTCATAATCTTACAGAGCTCTGTTTATAAGAGATTCAGCTTCTTACTAAATTTCTGTATGATGATATTTTCTAGACTTAGTCAGACTCTATTATCTTTCTTAAAACTCTTTATAATATGCTTGAAGTCATAGTATCTCTTCTGATACTCTTGAGCCTTTCTCAAGAATTCACAGACTTTCTTCTGAATATTCTGAATTCTCTCAGTCTGTTCACAAGCATCATCACACTCTATAGTGTACTCTCACAGATTTATCAAGATTATCTGTAAGTAAGTCTTAGTGAGTATCTTAAAGAGGGTTTTATCTGTGCTGACATGCTTTGAGTTATTATATATGAACTCTGTGAGTGATAATCAATGCACTCAGTTATTCTGATTGTAATTGATAAAACACTGCAGATATTGTTTTAATATACTTATCAGATATTCTATCTGATTATCTATCTGTTAATAAAAAGCTGTGCTTAGATCTCATGAGATCTTTAATATAGTTATCAGATCAGATCAGAACTCTTCTATGAAGATTAATTCTCTATCTAAGATAATATTTATAGATAACTCATGCAATCAGATTATATTATAGATGAAGATATAAGTTAAATTCTTTGACTTCAAGTTCTTACAGATGAGTATAAAGTGTGTCATCTTAATAAAGCAATTCACTATCATCAGCACACTATTAAAGCAGGCATTATATATGTTCTTACTTTCAGAGAGACTTATAAGAGTATTTATTTCTAGCTGTTCTCAAGATTTCTGTAGAATGAGTAGAGAAGTAAGTTCTTTATATAATCTGAACTGTACTACTCATGAATTCTGCTAAATAGTATAAGAATTCACTATCTTCTTCACAAGTTCTTGCATCTTTAATTAGAAGTATTTTCTTATAAGCAACTCATGAGTTCTAGTATCTGTAAAATAACTCACTAGAGAAGAGTTATAATATCTTTCAATAAGTTCTATGTATAAAAACTTATTTACAGATATATAAATCCAGCTCTCTCTTTATAAGAGATTATTTAAGTTTCTTTAATTCTTTGTTTCTGCAGAATTAGTCTCTGCTGTAAGCAGTTTCTAAATATACTGAGTATATTCATTCTTCAGTTACAGTTCAGACAATCTGAATAAAAGATCTTATAAAGACTTATACTCTGTTTCTTCTTATATCAGGTCTTCTACAGTGCTTCTCAAAGTCTGTAAATTCTTCAGATTATAGATATTCTCTTCAAGAATTCTTGCAGAGATTCTCAGAGTGTTGACTCTAAGTATTGTAGAGAGTAGTTATATAGACTTCTTTTCTCTCTCTTCTCTCTTCTCTTACAGGGAATTGAGAGACTCTTCAGTTAATCTCTTCATAACACTCAGTTCAAGTATTCTGTGAAGCTTTTCTATCTTCTCTAGCTTCTCTGTATCTGTCACTCTGATCTTCTTAATATAGTCTGATCTGTAAGAGAATCTGTTCACTGAGTTCTTAGTTCTCTTGATATGTTCTATCTTGAATCAGAACTCACTCAGTCTCTGAGCTCAGTGAACCTGCTGCTGTGAGAGTTTCTTGATTGAAGTAAACTATTACAAGCTATCATGATCAGTTTTAACAGTAATCACTGTTATAAGACTCTCAAAGTAGTAATATCAGTGATGAAAGAATTTCACTATTATAAGAAGCTTCTGATTATAAATGTCATAGTTGATCTCTGTGAGTTGCATCTTCTATGAGAAAAAGATCACTGAAACTCAGTTCTCATTTAACTGTAGTTATAAGACTATTTCTGAAATCATAAAGAAGAAGATATCTGTCTTCAATCTGATTAAGAGTAAGAGATCAAAGTGAAACAGTATTACTATGTCTATAAATATCTGTTTTAATCTTGTAAAGACTCTGTGAGCTTCTGAGATAAGAAAGTTCTTACAGCTCTCTCTTCTTAATAATCTTTTCATTCTCTGTTCATGAAATAACTTCTTCTTATTTTCACTCTTCAGTATATCTGTAAGAGTCAAGAAGATTCTTATAAATGCAAAGATAAACTGTCTATAGAAATTCACAAAGCTCAGAAAGATCTGAATCTCATGAATACTAGTTAACTTCAGTCATGATAGAATAGTCTCAATCTGTAAAGATTTCATCTGAATATCATCTACAGTGATTACATATTCTAGAAAATTAATTCAACAGACACTGAAGTTGTACTTTATAAGCTTAATATACAGTTCTATCTCATCTAAGATCTTCAATACACTTTGTATATACTCAGTATATTCTTTCTTCTTCACAGAGTACATCATCATATCATTCAGATATATTATCACAAAGATATTCAGATATACACAAAGTGTTTTATTAATAAAAGACTGAAATATCACAGAGATATTAGTCAAATCAAAAGACATTACTAGATATTTAAACAATCTCAGTGCAGTTCTAAAGACAGTCTTTCATTCATTCTCAGACTGTATTCACAGCTGTGTATATGTATTGATTATATTCAGTTGTATGAATATAACAGCTTCTGTAAGATAATTGATTACATTCTCAATCAGAGACAGAGAGTAGTAACTCTTTATTATCTTGAAGTTCAGATCACAGTAGTCTACACATAATCTGAGATCTTTATTCTTCTTCTTTACAAATATCACAGAGACTTCTACAGAGGCCTGTGAAGATCAGATAAAGTCATTCTTCAGATTCTTCTTTATATAGATCTGTAAGATCTCTGTCTTATGATGAGAGAGCTTATAGATTGATTCTCAGAAGAGTTTCTATTCTTCTATCAAATCTATTATCAGATTCTTCTTATAGTGAGAAGAAAGCTCAGCTATCTTTACTGAACTGAATATCTCTACAAGATCTTGATATTTCTCTGATATCTGAAGCTCAGTTTTCATGACTGTGAAGTTCTCAGACATTTATAAAGTCATTATATAGATAAGCTTGTCTTCTCTAATTAACTCTGTAACATTAACTGATTGTATCTCTATAAGTAAGTCTGTCAACACTGATCAGAAGTATAAACCTGACTCATAGACAGCTATGTATGAATTGTGTCTTTGAAGTTATACAAGTCTTAAGTACATGTTATCTGTGATGTCTGTGATAATCACAGTTTCTGTAAATCTTCTTCAGATTTTGAAGAGATCTTGCAATTTAAAGATAACTCTTATAAGTCTCTCAACTCTCAGATCTGAGTTCTCATGCTCTGCTTATTATAAGAGCAGATTCTCAGTTTTCATCACTCAGCTCATTCACTCTGTGAGCTTTAGAAACACTATAGTGACCTGAGATTCTGAGTTCATTAATGCTTTTCATGCTTACAGAGCAGCAGTACTGCAGTGTGATCTTTTTCTGTGAGCAAGTATTTTTATCAGAGAAGCAACAGATTCAGGTGTCAGCTTCAAGATTCTTAAGAAGACTGTTGCTGACTCTGTCTGTGACTTCTTAAATTTCTATTTTAATTTGTTCAGACAGTTTGTGTGAAAATGTTTTAATTTAGAACAGATAAAGCAGAGACTCTTTTTCTTAATCTCTCTGTTATACACTCTATTCACAGAAGCTTGTGAAGCTCTCTCTCTCTACTCAGCAGTCAGATATAAATCTCTCTATATCTTGTCATTTTTCTCTGATAAATCTGTTCTCTGTTGTTCTGATTCTCATAGAGTCAGTTAATGATTCACTCTCTACAGATCTGTAACTCTCACAGTGATTTGTAAGTGATGAATGAGAGTCATCAGTTTCTTCAGAGTTAAGAACTTAGAGTCTTGCTCAATGAGCTTGTTCTATATATCTTTATTCAGTCTCTTCATGAATATCATCATTCAGATCTTGTTTCAGAGCTCTGTTTTCACAGATCTCAATTCATGTTACAATTTCATGAAGTGCTGTGAGTAGTCTTTATCAGATTTCTCATCTTTTTTTCTAATATTGATGATCACAGCTCAGGTGTTCTCTGTTCAGTTTACAGAGTTTCTCAACTTATTCTCTAGATAGATCTTGAGAACAGATCAGCAGAATCTCTTATAATCATTCTCTAGATAATTCAGCCAGTTCTTGACTTCAGTGTAGTAGAGATCTGTCATTGTGTAGATAACAGCTTCTTCATCTTTCATATCACACAGCTGAGCTTGTAAGTCAATTTTAAATACAAACTTGTAAAAGCATTTATAAGTTGTGATTTGATAAGTGACCTTAAGTAATCATAGCTTAAGAAAGTTTCTTTTCAATTCACAGATGTCTCTGAAGATCATGTCTAGAGACTCAGTTCAAGAATGTTTGCAGACAGTAAGCATTTCTTGTAGAAAAATAGCTTAATTCTGTGAGAGATGCTCAAGAATATTCTTCACTGAGATTGATTCATTCATGAGTTTGAAGAGTTGCTCTGTCACAGATGCAGAGAATGATGTTCTGTAAGTGATTGATAAGTTCTCTGAGACTTCTTTCATGAGAGTTATTCATGATTCAGATGACTGCTTCTGAGTGTCTGTAGTAGAATTTGCAGAGGTTGAAGCATGCAAGTTTCTAGTTCTTTCAGTTATAACAGGTGATTACTGACTGACTGAGCTTGAAATGTAAGAATAAGTGCTTGCAGGTGATTATTCAGATATTTGCAGCTTGATGTGATATGTACTGTTAACTACTAGAAGTATTCATAATAGAAAGATAAAATATAGAGATTAAATGTATAATAGCATTCAAGCTGAGTTGTAAATAGTATTCATGAACTTCAGTCTATATAGTTGTGTGTAGCCAAGGGCCGCTAACCCTATTGATTACACGAGAGATAGGAATAGAGGTAAAGAATCCGCGAGAAGCGGGATTTCTTACACTAGATGTCTTCTGACAAGATAATAATGTTATAAATCTACTTCTCTTATAAGACTCAGAAGTAGATCACAGTATCAAGTTAGAAAAGAAGAATGATAAAGACTTTAAATTATCATGAGACTCTCTTTATAATATGTTTCAGAATGAACTTCTTCTTCTTTAAAAGACACTCAATAATCTGGTAAATAAAGAATTTATATACATTAGTAACTTCTTGACTACAGCTTCTATTCTCTTTGCAAAGAAATCAGATAAAGAACTCTGATTCTGTGTGAACTATTGAGAACTGAATAGATTAACAAAGAAAGATCACTATTCTTTATCTCTTATTAATGAAACTCTAGCTTATATCAGATAAGCTCAATAATTTACAAAGCTAAATGTTATCACTACATTTCATAAGATTTATATCACTGAAGAAGATGAGTGGCTTACAGCATTTTAAATATGATATAACCTCTTCAAATGAGTAGTCACATCTTTCCGATTATTAACATCTTCAGTACATTTCAGAAGTATATCAACTGAGCACTTCAAGATTTTCTTAATGAGTTTGTATCTGCATATCTTGATAACATTCTCATCTTTACTAATGAGTTCAGAAAAGAACATCAAGAGTATATATAAAGAGTATTACAATAATTATGAGAAGTATAACTTTTAATAGATATCAATAAGTGTGATTCTAAAGTCAAGAGTATAAAATATCTAGATTTTATTATAGAAGCTGATAAGAGAATCTGAATGAATTCTGAGAAGATCTCTGTCATTCTTGAATAAGAAGCTTCATATATTATAAAGAGTGTATAAAGCTTCATCAGATTTGCTAACTTCTATCAGTGATTTATATAAAACTTCTTAGATATTATCAGATCACTTACAGAACTTACTAAGAAGAACTCAGCATTTCAATAGTCAGTGAACACTGAAGCTGCATTTATATAAATAAAGAAAATGTTTATTAATATTTCTCTGCTAATGATACTTGACTCTGATTATGAAACAGTTGTTGAAGCTGACTTCTCTGACTATATTATAGAGAAAGCTATATTACAATATAATAATAAAGATGTCTTATAATCATATATCTTCATATCTAAGAAGTTAAGCCCTGCTGAATACAACTATGAGATCTATGATAAGAAACTTCTTATAATAGTACACTGTCTAGAAGAATGAGACTCTGAGCTCTGAAGTGTCTTTAAATTTGAGATAATTACAAATTATAAGAATCTCAAGCACTTCACTATCATCTATAAGCTTACTAAACAACAGATATAATGATCTGAGCTCTTAAGCTATTTTCATTTCATAATACACTATCACTCTAACAGTCAGAACTCAATGACAGATGCTCTCTTATAATAAGAGTATAGACTGACTGCTGAAATTATGAATTTTATATTTAATCTTATTTAATCTGATCTCATACATTTCTTGATATAAATTCTACTGAGACTGATCATTAAAAAAAAACATGCAAAGTGACTATGTATCAGATCTCAAAATGAGACCATGACTTAGAAAAAATAAGAAAGTGATCTCATTTGATCTCATTTAGTCTCATTCTTAATATAAAGTTACTATTTTTAGACATTTTAAGGTTTTTTTTAGACTATCTTTAATTTTTTTAAAAAGTAATGCTTTTTGATAATGCTCAAATAATCATCTTCTATTAAAGCAATGAAAATTAAAGCTTCAATTTCCTCTTCTGCTATTAGATTTGAATAGACCTGTATAAACTATACTCTGAGAGTTATAAAGATGAGCTTAAATCATATAATCAGAGAAAGAGTCTCTTCTTCATTTTCATCAATTAACTCAGAAAATGAACTGAATTGAAATAGATTTCTTAATTGAAATGAAAATAATTTATCAAAGAAAATGCTCTCTCAACTATACAGACTATACTCACTGATTAAAAATCAATTTTCTTTATTAAATGTTGAAAAAGTTGCTCATGAGAAGATATCTCTCTGAAGAGAAAAGCTTGAATCTCTTATAGACTTGCAAATAAGTGAACTATCTAAAGAGAGAGAATATAAACAGTATTTGAAGAGAATCTCTATAATTAATATAAAAGACTCTATTCTGATTTATTCAGATGACTCAAAAAATGAGAATTTGAATAGATTAGACACAGACATTGCTTATACTGAAGGTAATATCAATTTTATCTCAGATTTCTGAAATTTAGACTGTGAATCTGAAGTCTTTGATGCTGAACTATTTACAATAGTGAAAGCTTTCAAACTCATTGAAATAAAATCTCATAAAAGAGAAAATACTTTGAAAGAGATATGAATATTCTCTGATAGTCACACTGCTTTAAAAAGACTTAGAAATAGTCAGATTCATAATGATCAAATGAATCTTGAACTGATTTTAAACTCTGTTTTGAAAATTCAAAAGAGAAGAATAATAAAATTGATAATTCATCTGCACTGAGTTCCTGTTCATATGAATATTCATAGCAATGAATTGACTGATTCAGCTGTAAAAAAGAGTTCAGAATTAAGCAGATCTATTCAAAAAATAGTGTTCTGATCTTTTATAAAGAGAAAGATAAAAGAATCTTGTTTAAACAAGTGAAATGAAAGCTGACAGAAATAAAAGAAGAGTATACATTATTCAAGATTTGAAATAAAACTCAAGTAAAAATCTTGTTCAATTAAATGTAAAAAGAAAATATTCTCATCTATAATTCAGCTGAAACTAGAACATGATTATTTCAAATCTTATATACAAAGATTTGATGATAGATTTAATTCAATAGAATGCTCATTCTGTAATGCAAATGAAAATTCTGAGTATATTGTAATACACTGTGCATTATACAATAGCCTCAGAGTCAGGTTGAATGTAAGAATAAGTGCTCGCAGGCGATTATTCAGATGATTGCAGCTTGGCGTGATATGTACTGTTAACTACTAGAAGTATTGACAGTAGAAAGATAAAATGCAGAGATCAATGTATAATAGTATTTAAGCTGAGTTGTGAATAGTATTTGTGAACTTCAGTCTATATAGTTATATGTAGTCAAGAGCTACTAACTCTATTGATTATATAAGAGATAGAAATAGAGATAAAGAATCTGTGAGAAGTGAGATTTCTTACATACTTCTCTCTCTCTAAGACTTCATCCATGAAGTCTTTCACTGAGTGATTTCATAGAATCAGCTCAGCACTGCAGTGATACTCACTAAAAACTCTTTATATCTATAAAAAATCTCAGTGAGGAAAAATCTCTTGTTATTATAAAGAGAAAAGAGTCTGTCACTCAGTTTCTTATTCTGTGAGATTCTTTATAACCTGCAGATCTTTCTCTGACTATTATACAGATTCATCTCACATCTTTCATATAGAAGAGTTTCAGTTAACTCTCAATTATTTCTGTGAGATTCTTATATAATTATTATACAGATTTATTCTGCAGATAAATCACTCTCTGTAAGATTACTCTCATTAAAGAGAAGTATTTATAAGTTAATCTTTCACTCATTCTCATAAATTATCATTCTTTGACAATGTAGAATTGTGAGGAATTTTTCATTCTTTCATCAACTCTATAGAATTATAGAATCAAGATGTTTACAGGCTGCAGTCACTCTTTATAGCCACATACAAAGATTCAGATCTGTAATTTCTAATCACTCTTTATTTACTAGAGTGATCTGACTGTTTTATAAGATTATTTATAGTGTAAATAAACCTCTTTAGAGTAGTATAAATATCTCAAATCTGTCTGCAGAATCTCATCTTCTTTTCTCTTTTTTTATAACAGCTCTCATTTTCACAAACTGTGAGTATTCTTATTCATTCATAAAGTATTTCTATTCAGATGACAGAGAGAGAGTATTTCTAATAATATTTATATATTAATTCAAGAACTTTCTAAGAATAAAAATTTTTTTAATTTCAATATCTTTGTGAATAATGTCTGATCACTGTTAAGCTTCTTATAAGTGTTCTCATAACTTCTCTGATTACTTTTTATCAGCTGATGAAACAGAAATATCACTGTTTATAGTAGTGTCTTTACTTCTTTCAGTCTCATCACTGTACTCAATCTTCAGATCAGTGATCAACTCTGTATCTCTCTCAGATCAGTCTCTGACTTCAAGCAGTGCAGTCTCACTCTTTACTGTAAGTCTCTCTGTAAGTAATTTCTTACAAACTCTAACTGACAGTTTCTGTAAAGCTTCTGATGCTGTCAGTGTTCTCTGCAGTCTCACAGGCCTAGACTGACCGTGTGACCGTGTCTGAGACCAGGACCAGATTTTTTGATAGTCTCATTACCAATTCGACAGATCCGATTACACGGTTTTAACATTAGATAGTAGTCCCATACTGTCCCAGTGGGACTTACTGTCTACTCTTGTCACATTTTCCATATGGGACCATGATTTCCACTTCTCAATTTAAATTATTTTTATTGCTTTAAATGACTTTAAATCTCATTTGAGCGTTATCAAAAAGCGTTACTTTTTAAAAAATTAAAAATAGTCTAAAAAAAACCTTAAAATGTCTAAAAATAGTAACTTTTTGCCAAGAATGGGACTAAATGGGACCAAATGGGATCACTTTCTCATTTTTTTCAAGTCATGGTTCCATTTTAAGATCTGATATATAGTCACTTTGCATGTTTTTTTAATGGCTAGTCCCAGCGGGATTCACGCTAAGAAATGTATGGGACCAGACCAAATGAGATCAAACGTGAAATTCATGGTCCCGGCGGCCAGTCTACACAGGCCTATAATCACTTCTCTTCTACTCACATGATCTCTGATCAGATATATGCAAATATGTCTAGATTCTCTATCAACAGTTCTCACATCACAGTGCATTTCTGCAATTTCATTATCAATAAGAGATGAGTTCTCAGATATCTGTAAAATTCAGATAATTAAGACAATGTGAATGTCATGAATTTGTGATAAGAGTTAATCTGAATAGATAAGCTCTCTCTCTGTATCTCAATTGTTTTCAGGCTGAATACTTCAGTATAACTGAGAAAGCAGACACAGCTTTGCAAGAAATATCTGATTACATATATAGATGACCAGCTCTCAAGACTCTGCTGCAACTGTATATACTCTGATATTCAGCTTTTCTGAAGTTTGTGTATTTCTGACAGTTTTCACATTAAATACAACAATTGTCTGTATCACAGACATAATGCTCCCTGCTTCTTTGAAGAGGAGAATTAATAGTCACAGAGAGATTGAGTGTTGCAGATATTAAGAATATAAGTGTGAGTTTTCTTTGTTTTTTCTTTGATTTTTAGCTTTAATAAGAACATGATTTCTTCTTCTCTTTGCATACACCGTGAACTGTTCATCTCAGTAAAAACTCATCATCTTGTAGACTAGAGTTTACAAATGACAGTGTTAATGTCTTTGTTACAATTAGATTCTTAGTGAAGATTACATTATTCTGACTTATCAGAATTCACAGTATGAAAGTTATGTCTCAGCTTTCACACATGTCTTATCTACTCAGATGATTCTCAAGCGAACTTATTCATCTTATCAGAATATTCTTGTCACTGAATCTTGAATCAGAGTTTATAATCTCACTTCTCTAAGTCAATAATTTCTTTAATCTGATATTCTCTTTCACTCTCTAGTACTTTATGAATAGAGTGATAAATCACAGAATTCTCTTCTGAGAATTTCTTATATTTATAAAGTAAAGAGATATGAAAAACATTATATATCTATAACTCAGATAACAGTTTCAATTTATAGAACTGTGAGCTAACTTTCTTCATAATCTTATAAGACTCTGTTTATAAGAGATTCAGCTTCTTACTAAATCTCTGTATAATAATATTTTCTAGATTCAGTCAGACTCTATCATCTTTCTTAAAACTCTTTATAATATACTTAAAGTCATAGTATCTCTTCTGATACTCTTAAGTCTTTTTCAAGAATTTACAGGCTTTCTTCTGAATATTCTGAATTCTCTCAGCTCATTCACAGACATTATCATACTCTATAGTGTACTCTCACAGATCTATTAAGATTATTCATAAGTACAGATCTATAATCACTTCTCTTCTACTCACATGATCTCTGATCAGATATATGCAAATATGTCTAGATTCTCTATCAACAGTTCTCACATCACAGTGCATTTCTGCAATTTCATTATCAATAAGAGATGAGTTCTCAGATATCTGTAAAATTCAGATAATTAAGACAATGTGAATGTCATGAATTTGTGATAAGAGTTAATCTGAATAGATAAGCTCTCTCTCTGTATCTCAATTGTTTTCAGGCTGAATACTTCAGTATAACTGAGAAAGCAGACACAGCTTTGCAAGAAATATCTGATTACATATATAGATGACCAGCTCTCAAGACTCTGCTGCAACTGTATATACTCTGATATTCAGCTTTTCTGAAGTTTGTGTATTTCTGACAGTTTTCACATTAAATACAACAATTGTCTGTATCACAGACATAATGCTCCCTGCTTCTTTGAAGAGGAGAATTAATAGTCACAGAGAGATTGAGTGTTGCAGATATTAAGAATATAAGTGTGAGTTTTCTTTGTTTTTTCTTTGATTTTTAGCTTTAATAAGAACATGATTTCTTCTTCTCTTTGCATACACCGTGAACTGTTCATCTCAGTAAAAACTCATCATCTTGTAGACTAGAGTTTACAAATGACAGTGTTAATGTCTTTGTTACAATTAGATTCTTAGTGAAGATTACATTATTCTGACTTATCAGAATTCACAGTATGAAAGTTATGTCTCAGCTTTCACACATGTCTTATCTACTCAGATGATTCTCAAGCGAACTTATTCATCTTATCAGAATATTCTTATCACTGAATCTTGAATCAGAGTTTATAATCTCACTTCTCTAAGTCAATAATTTCTTTAATCTCATATTCTCTTTCACTCTCTAGTACTTTGTGAATAGAGTGATAAATCACAGAATTCTCTTCTGAGAATTTCTTATATTTATAAAGTAAAGAGATATGAAAAACATTATATATCTATAACTCAGATAACAGTTTTAATTTATAGAACTGTGAGCTAACTTTCTTCATAATCTTATAAGACTCTGTTTATAAGAGATTCAGCTTCTTACTAAATCTCTGTATCATAATATTTTCTAGATTCAGTCAGACTCTATCATCTTTCTTAAAACTCTTTATAATATACTTAAAGTCATAGTATCTCTTCTGATACTCTTAAGTCTTTTTCAAGAATTTACAGGCTTTCTCCTGAATATTCTGAATTCTCTCAGCTCATTCACAGACATTATCATACTCTATAGTGTACTCTCACAGATCTATTAAGATTATTCATAAGTAAGTTTCAGTGAGTATCTCAAAGAGAGTTTTATCTGTGCTAGCATGTTTTAAGTTATTATATATGAACTCTATAAATGATAATTAATACACTTAGTTATTCTGATTGTAATTGATAAAGTACTACAGATACTATTTTAATATACTTATTAGATATTCTATCTGATCATCTATCTGTTGATGAAAAGTCATGTTTAGATCTCATAAGATTTTCAGTATAATTATCAGATCAGATCAGAACTTCTCTATAAAGATTAATTCTCTGTCTGAGATAATGTTCATAAGCAATTCATGCAACTGAATTATATTATGATCAAAGATATGAGTCAAATTCTTTGACTTTAAGTTCTTACAGATGAATATAAAGTATGTTATCTTAATGAAGTAATCTACTATTATCAGCACACTGTTAAAACAGATATTATATATGTTCTTACTTTCAGAGAGACTCATAAGAATATTCATTTCTAGCTGTTTTCAAGATTTCTGTAGAATGAATAGAGAAGTAAGTTCTTTATATAATCTGAACTGCACTACTTATAAATTCTGATAAATAGTATAAGAATTTACTATCTTCTTCACAAGTTCTTATATCTTCAGTCAGAAGTATTTTCTTATAAGTAACTTATCAGTTCTAGTATCTGTAAAATAATCTGCTAGAGAAGAGTCATGATACTTTTTAATAAGTTCAATGTATAGAAACTTATTCATAGATATATAAATTCAGTTCTCTCTTTATAAGAGATTATTTAAGTCTCTTTAATTCTTTATTTCTGTAGAGTTGATTCCTGTTATAAGCAGTTTCTGAATATACTGAGTATATTCATTCTTCAGTTACAGTTCAGACAATCTGAATAGAAGATCTTATAAAGACTTATACTCTGTTTCTTCTTATATCAGATCTTCTGCAGTGCTTCTCAAAGTCTGCAAACTCTTCAGATTATAGATACTCTTTTGAAGAATTCTTACAGAGATTCTCAGAGTGTTGACTCTCAGTATTATAGAGAGTAGTTATACAGACTTCTTCTCTCTCTCTTCTCTCTTCTCTCACAGAGACTTGAGAGACTCTTCAGTCAATCTCTTTATAACACTCAGTTTAAGTATTCTGTGAAGCTTTTCTATCTTCTCTAGTCTCTCTATATCTGTTACTCTGATCTTCTTAATATAGTCAGATCTGTGAGAGAATCTGTCTACTGAGTTCTTGATTCTCTTAATATACTCTATCTTGAATCAGAACTTACTCAGTCTCTGAGCTTAGCAGATCTGCTACTGTGAGAGTTTCTTAATTGAAGTAAACTGTTATAAGCTATTATAATCAGTTCTAATAGTAATCACTGTTACAAGATTCTCAAAGTAGTGCTATCAGTGATAAAAGAATTTCACTATTATAAGAAGCTTCTGATTATAAATATTATAGTTGATCTTCATGAGTTGCATCTTCTGTGAGAAAAAGATCACTGAAACTCAGTTCTTATTTAACTGTAGTTATGAGACTATTTCTGAAATTATAAAGAAGAAGATATCTGTCTTTAATCTGATTAAGAGTAAGAAATTAAAATGAAACAGTATCACTGTATCTGTGAATATCTATTTCAATCTTACAAAGACTCTATAAGTTTCTGAAGTAAGAAAGTTCTCACAGCTCTCTCTTCTTAACACTCTTTTCATTCTTTATTTATAGAATGACTTCTTCTTATTTTCATTCTTCAGCATGTCTGTAAGAGTCAAGAAGATTCTTATAAATACAAAGATAAATCATTTATAGAAATTCACAAAGCTCAGAAAGATCTGAATCTCATGAATACTAGTTAACTTCAGTCATGATAGATAGAATAGTCTCAATTTATAAAGATTTTATCTGAATATCATCTGTAATAATTATATATTCTAGAAAATTAATCTGATGAGCACTGAAGTTACACTTTATAAGCTTAATATACAGTTCTATCTTATTTAAAATCTTCAATACACTTCATATATACTCAGTGTGTTCTTTTCTCTTCACAGAGTACATTATCACATTATCTAGATATATTATTACAAAGACATTCAGATATATATGAAGTATTTTATTAATGAAAGACTGAAATACTGCAGAAATATTAGTTAAATCAAAAGATATTACTAGATATTCAAATAATCTCAGCACAGTTCTAAAGACAGTCTTTTATTCATTCTCAGACTGTATTCACAGCTATGTATATACATTAATTATATTCAGTTATGTGAATATGACAGCTTCTGTAAGATAGTTGATTACATTCTCAATCAGAGACAGAGAATAGTGACTCTTTATTATCTTGAAGTTCAGATCACAGTAGTTAATACATAATTCAAGATCTTTATTCTTCTTCTTTATAAATATTACAGAGGCTTCTGTGAAGATCTGTAAAGATTAGATGAAGTTATTCTTCAGATTCTTCTTTACATAGATTTATAAGATCTCTGTCTCATAGTGAAAGAGCTTATAAATTAGTTTCTAGAAGAGTTTCTACTCTTCTATTAAATCTATTATTAGATTCTTCTCACAGTAAGATGAAAGCTCAGCTATCTTTACTGAGCTAAACATCTCTGTAAGATCCCAGTATTTCTGTGATATTTAAAGCTCAGTTTTCATGACTGTAAAGTCCTCAGATATTTACAAAGTTATTATATAGATGAGCTTGTCTTCTCTAATGAACTCTACAGCATTAACTGATTCTATCTCTGTAAGTAAGTCTATCAACACTGATTGAAAGTATAAACCTGACTCACAGACAGCTATGTGTGAATTGTGTCTTTAAAGTTATACAAGTTTTAAGTATATATTATCTGTGATATCTGTGATAATCACAGTTTCTGTAAATCTTCTTCAGATTTCAGAGAGATCTTATAATTCAAAAATAATTCTTATAAGTCTCTCAGTTCTCAGGTCTGAGTTCTTATACTCTGCTTATTATAAGAATAGATTCTCAGTTTTTATTACTTATTATTATTATTATTATTCTTCAATTATAGATGTATGCAGTCAGAGACTATGATATCTACCTGAGAACTTTTAGTTCTCAGGGTTTTTCCTATATCTATAAAGTTAACTATTATACATTCATCAATTTCAGATATGCAAAATCAGAAAATTTCAGCTCAGAATATAAAAACTGTTTATAAATTGAAGTATTTTAACATCTTCTGATACTTTGAAATCATTTGACAATATCATGACAAAAGAAAAGAGAACACAGTCTTAAAGATAGACATATTAAATAGATAGATAGAAAAGAATAGAAAGAAAAAGTAAAGTAAAGAGAGACTATAATAAAACAAATTATTAAAAGATAGTATATAGCTGTTTTAACAGACTATATCTGATCAATTTCCTCCTCTTCATATTCAGATATTTCTGAATTTAGTCATTTTCTTATAGCTGCTTGAGTTTCTGATAGAAAGTCTACAAAGTATTTAATTCCTGTCTCAGTTGAGAATAAGAATCTCATATTTAATTGATTTAGATCATACTTCTCTTTCAATCTGACTCTGAGACTATTGTATAATGCACAGTGCATTACAATATGCTCAGAATTCTCATTTATATTGCAGAATGAGTATTCTATTGAATCAAATATATCATCAAATCTTTGCATATAAGATTTGAAATAGTCATGTTCTAGTTTCAGCTATATTATAGATGAGAATATTTTCTTTTTACATTGAATTAAACAAGATTTTCACTTGAGTTTTATTTCAAATCTTGAATAATGTATACTCTTCTTTTGTTTCTGTCAGCTTTCATTTCACTTATCTAAATAAGATTCTTTTATCTTTCTCTTTATAAAAGATCAGAACACTATTTTTTGAATAGATCTGCTTAATTCTGAACTCTTTTTTACAGCTGAATCAGTCAATTCATTGCTATGAATATTCATATGAGCAGGAACTCAGTGCAGATGAATTATCAGCTTTGATATTCTTCTCTTTTGAATTTTCAAAACAGAGTTTAAAATCAGTTCAAGATTTATTTGATCATTATGAATCTGACTATTTCTAAGTCTTTTTTAAAGCAGCTTGACTATCAGAGAATATTCATATCTCTTTTAAACTATTTTCTCTTTTATGAGATTTTATTTGAATGAGTTTGAAAGCTTTCACTATTATAAATAGTTCAGCATCAAAGACTTCAGATTCACAGCCTAAATTTCAGAAATCTGAGATAGAATTGATATTATCTTCAGTATAAGTAATGTCTGTATCTAATCTATTCAAATTCTCATTTTTTAAGTCATCTGAATACATCAGAATAGAGTCTTCTATATTGATTGTAGAAATTCTCTTTAAATACTGTTCATATTCTTTTTCTTTAGATAGTTCACTTATTTACAAGTTTATAAGAGATTCAAGCTTTTCTCTTCAGAGAGATATCTTCTCATGATCAACTTTTTCAATATTTAAAGAAGAAAATTAATCTTTAATCAGTGAGCATAGTCTGTATAGTTGAGAGAACATTTTCTTTGAAGAATTATTTTCATTTCAATCAAGAAATCTATTTCAATCTAGTTCATTTTCAGAGTTAATTGATGAAAATGAAGAAGAGACTCTTTCTCTGATTATATAATTTAAGCTTATCTTTATAACTCTCAGAGTATAGTTCATACAGGCCTTTTCAAATCTAATAGTAGAAGAAGGAATTGAAGCTTCAACTTTAATTACTTTAATAGAAGATGATTTGAATGCTCTCAGAATTCTTCTCAAAGCTCTGTTTTACAGACTTTGAAAGAGTTCAGTGAAATTTTCTTGATTATTTCATTAATCTTGAACTTTGTAATCAGCTACTGAGATAACTCAGGCTATATATAACTGTCTCATAGTCTGAAAGAATAGATCTCTCTCTGTATTTCATAGTCTGATTATATTATTTAATAGACTTTGTGTCTTGATAGTTCTTTGTTGAATATGATATTTAAAATTCAACTTGGAGTTTAATCATACTTCTAATCATTGAATATTTAAACTGAGTTTAATCTCTCTATTTAAAAGAGTTAGGCATAGTTCTTTCTTATTGAATCTAGAAAAGAAATGAATTAACTCAGTTTTATTCATATTAAATTGAATTTGATTGATATCTACTCTAACAAAGATTTTCTTTGCTGCTTTTTCAATCACTTTCAAATTCTCTCTGATTGTTTTTAAGCTGTAGACTAGATCAATATCATTCATATAACTCAGAGATCACACTATTTTCATATCTCTATTTTTGAATAGTTATGCAGTGTATATTACAAATAAAATGAGTGAGATTGAAGATTCTTACAGTACTTCTATTTTTATCTCAGTCTTGTCTTATTTCATTTCATTAAAGAATAGTTATATGATTCTTTTAAATATAAAACAGTTAACTCACTTTATTAGAGAAAGTGACAGTTTTAATATCTTCAAAGTCTGAATTAACTTTGACTTTGAAACATGATTAAATGCTTCTTTTATATTAATAAAAACTGCAGTTGAGATCAGATCTTCATACTTTGCTATTTGAATATTATAAACAACTGAGAGAACAGTATCAATTGCAGAATATTGCTTTTCATCTCTTATTTATTCACTGAATAAAAGAGAATTATTAATAGAGCTTATAAAAGATAGTTGAGTAGCTATTATCTTTTCTAAAACCTTTTCTAGATAGTTCAATAGAGATATTACTCTATATAACTTAGAAATTGAAGTTTTTCTATTAAATTTTATAAGAATCACTTTAGTGACTTCTCTCCAGTATTCAGAATGATATTCATTTTTCAAGAGATTGAAAAAGAGCTCAAAATATTCATTCTTTAAGTAGAAGTATATATTTTGAATAATCAAGTGATTGATTGAATCAGGCTCTGCAGCAGTTTTAACTGAACTTGAGAAGATAGCTGACTCTAATTTATTTTATATAAGCTCAGACCATTCTCAATCATTTTCATTAATATAGTTGTAAAGTAATATATTCTCTTTCTCTTTCTCTGAATCTGATGAGTTTTGAAAGAGAATTCTTATAAAAGCTTAACATTTTTTCTCAAAAGAATTTACTGTATATGATTCATTCTGAAACTTATATTCTAAGACTGAAAGTTTTGCTACACTTCTTGTTTTAGTATAGTTAAAAGCTTTAAAAACTTTCTTTTCTTATGCTTCTTTAAGAAATTTATTTCAGTAGTCTGTTTTAGCTCTTTTAATATCTGAAAAATATTCATTTCTAACAGTTTTGAACTCTTTATTAGATATTATATCATTCTTTCAATCTCTTCTAGTAGTAGCTAATTGTTTTCTTTTAGATGTGATATTCTCATTTCATCAAGATTTGAAATACTCAGAAGACTTTCTCTTTGAAATATTATCTCTAACACTTGTTAGAATAATAGATATAATGAGCTTTACTCTATTCTTAAGCATTTCATTTGAGATATCTTGATCAGGATTTCAATATAGCTCACTCTGCTTTTCAGATTTTCACAGTTTTATACTTTCTTCAACTGCTTTTCAATCAGCTTTTTCAAAGTTAAACTGATTAGAGAGAATGAAGTTTTCACTCATTTATTTTTCACTTAGTTCAATATTAAATTGAATAATCTCATGATCTGATTCTGATATCTCATTTAAATTAATAAATCAGTTTACAAGTTTTTTTTTTATTAGATTTTATGATATGAAGATTAGATCTATAATAGATTTCTATTTCATATCTTTTCTAAAGAATGTTTATTAATCAGACTTGTTAACTAAATCTATTAAATGCTCAAAGATTTATTTAATTAGATTCTATACTCTTACTGCTCTTTTGCATTCTGAATTTCATCAGAGATGATGTGTATTGAAATCTTCTACAATTATAGAGTTTCTTAATGAAGTTATATTCAGAAATTCTCTATTAATTGTTCAGATATTGTTATTTTTCTTCAATGACTTCTCATTATAGATATTTATAAGCTGTATAGTATCAAACTCATTCTCTTTATCTATAATATCATTCACTAGAATATCAGAGTCAGACATGATATTAAATCTGAGATTAAATTGATATCTTGATCTTTTTCTTTCATAGATCACTACTCTTGACTTTATCTCAGACTTTTGAGATAGAAAGCAGTAGTAGCTTGAATAAGAAATGATGTATTTTTACTCAGTATTAAAATTCAGTTTCTGAAGTAGTATAAAATCAACTTTTTATTCAAATATAATTTAAAGACAAGAATAAATGCAATTTGAGTTTCTATCTACATTATTTTGAATAAATGTGATTTTTAAAGAGTTTTTAAACTTTTTTTATTATTTTTGTTGTATATTTATACTAAAAGAGAGTAGAGATAGAGTAGAATTTAATCACTATTATCAGATAGTAGATTATAACTATTTTAAAAAGTAGGAATCTCAACTGCTTGTATTATATATAGTTTATTATCAGAGTTATTTCTCAATTCTCTAATCTTAACAGAAGTTTGAGAATTCAAATTCTGTTTATATTTAGCTGAAGAATTGAAGTTTGAAGATTTAAATAGTTAAGAGTTTCTTCTTTTTAAGCTTATAGTTGTAGATTTACTGACTTGACTATTCTCTTCAGTTCTAGATTTACTTTGAGCTTCATCTTTTCTTCAGTTCTTTTGAGTTCTTGAAGTAAATATACATTCTTTTGAGCTAGATGCATGTTTTTCTTTATAATTAGAGCATTTAAGCAGAGTGTGTTGATATATTTCATCTCTTTTTAAGCATGTTTTACATTTATACTCACTAGTTTTATGATCTCTAGCACAGAATGTATATTTTAAGTTTCTAAAATAAGAGATTGCAAAGTGTTCATATCTTTGACAGTTTGAACACTGTGTTTAAGCTTTGAGATTCATTCTTGAGACTTTGTATTCATGAACTCTCATTTTCAAATCTGCTACTCTTACTTCAGAGATCTTTGACTGTTCAAGTATCTTTATATACACTAGTGTGGCGGGCTGCGCCCGATCAATCATATAGACTATTCCGTTACACTCCACAGATTCCTACTGCTTCAATTCTCGGTCGCTGATCCTCGGCTGAAAACCTACAGAATTCCTATTCTTCCGCCCCGAAGCTTCACTGTGTATGAAAACCCCTATTCTTCCGCCCTGAAGTTCCACTGTGTACACCACCACATATGCGTATAAATATTCACTTCAATCACTGATTTCCACACTTTCTCTTTCTTTCCTTCTCTAATGTTTTTCACTTTGTTATATAAGACCTATAAATATTATACTGATCTATTCAGCATAGGCCTCTTACACTTGAAAAATGTTTATCATCTTCTTATTAGAAATGATTATTCACATTCATTGTCTTCTTATTAGAAATGATTACTCACTGAGATATCTGAATATATAACAATGTGTAAGAAATAGAGAAACAGTTAAACAGTTAAGCAAATATCAAGTCTTCAGATAAAAGCTTGCTCATCAGTCACTCTGACTCTGTAACAAGATCTTATAAAGAGAGTAAGATCTTACAAGAGAATGTCAGTGAAAGATCTGAGAGTTCTGATATCTCAGATGTATAAGATATTTATATAATTACACTTTCACAGATATCACATATCTGACAATCAATATAATCATGTCTAAAGATAATATGAGAGAACTCTCAAATATGAGCATAGATATGATGTCACAGTGGCTCTGAGCAATGTTGAAATTACAACAGCAATAGATAGCTGATATGCATACAACTCAACAACTTTGTGGCGGGCTGCGCCCGATCAATTATATAGACTATTCCGTTACACTCCATAGATTCTTCCGCTCCACTCCATAGATTCTTCCACTTCACTCTCGAACACGTACGCTCTGATTCTCGGCCATTCTCGATCACCGATCCTCGGCCGCCACGAACGCGTATAGATTCTTCCGCCCTGAAGCTCCACTGCGTATGCCATCACATACATGTATAAATATCCACCCCAATCGCCAATTCCTACACTTTCTCTTTCTTTCCTTCTCTAATGTTTTTCTCTTTGTTATATAAGACCTATAATATTATACTGATCTATTCAGCATAGGCCCCTTACACTAGAAAAACATTCATTGTCTCCTTATTAGGAACAATTATCCACGCATCATCTCCTCATTAGAAATGATTATTCATTGAGAGATATCTGAACATGTAACAATGTGTAAGAAATAGAGAAATAGTCAAACAGTTAAGCAGACACTGAGTTCTCAGATAGAAGCTTGCTCATCAGTCACTCTGACCCTGCAACAAGATCTTATAAAGAGAGTAAGATCTTATAAAAGAATATCAGTGAAAGACCTGAGAGTTCTGACACTCAGATATATGAGATATTCATACAATTACACTTCTTCAGATTTCACAGATATCACACATCTGATAAAATGATATAATCATGTCTAACAATAATATGAAAGAACTCTTGAACACAAGTATAGAAGTAATATCACAGTGACTCTGAGCAATGTTGAAATTACAACAGCAACAGATAGCAGACATGCACACAACTTAACAACTTCAATATGAAGAGATTCAATAATTAACTCATACAATTTCAACATCTACAGAATCAAATACAAAAGCACTGAAAGAACACTTAGATGCTCTCATATATTTTAATACTTTCAATCTCACTCTCTACTCATCATGAAGAATGGAAATGCTTGTGAAACTGAGTGTAGATGAAAATGCTATCAGTTCATTAATCAATCAAGATTGATATATCAATGAATGATTGAAGAATCACATAAAACAGAAGTTTTATTCATGAATGAAAGCATGTGAATCAGTGTTGTGAATATCTGACAATATTATCAAATATCTTGATATTCTGTTCTGAGACACTGTCATGCAACAGAAAGTATTAGATTGATTACAGAGCATCTGACAGAGAAACACTTCTTTTACAATATTCATCTCTGACTTCAACATCAAGATTCTAGAAGCAGGTAATCAATCTTGAGAGAATTGAATGAAGATTAGTATGCTTAAGAAGACATTGACTTTTAAACTCTTACAGACTCTTGTAAGTGTAGACAAAGACCAGACTTATGAAGGCTTCTGCACACAGCTCTGAACATTGAATGATCATCTTATCAAGCTCAAGAGTATACAGAACAGTGACAGAAGATGTTACATTTCAGTCACTCACACATCTGTGCTGAAGAATAACAACAATGATACAGATGCTATGAACTGAGTAGACTTGAATGTCTATACATAAGCAAGGGTCTTCACTGTCTGAACAGGCTTCTGAGTTTCTGAAATCACTCCTGAAGAAGTTGCTGATTAATATCAATATAAAGTGTGCATCAACTGTAACTGATCAGAACACATTGCTTTCAACTGCTGATTAATCTATGTATCTTCACACTTGAGAGAAAGATCAGTGTCTTCTTGTTTGAAGAATGAATCAGTGCCTGTCTGCACCAACCACATTACATTAGAGAAAGATTTGAAAGATAACTATGAGAATGCTCTGATGAAACAGGGAAAAGATTAGCTCCTGTTCAAATTCATAAACAGAAGCTTGAAGAGATCAGATGATAATAATTTAAAGAGAAAATGACAATGAATATGATTCTTGTATCTACTGTGATTAATAACATGTATAATATGAAAGCTATGATAGACAGCAGTCTATGCTACTATGCAATGATAAAATCTTCAGTTGTAAGACATCATAACCTTCAGTATATCTTCTTATCAAAACTCTGACTTCTCACAGAATTTGATGATTCAAAAGACATTTGTACCTGTTACATGATGAAGTTGATTATAGATGTGAGAGAACATTAACATGAAGATGTCTACATATATGAAGTTGATAATCTCAATTATAATCTTATATTAGAACTTGCCTGACTATCTGAACAAGGCATCTTGTTAAACACTTAAAACAGAAGCTTGATATTCTCTAACAATGATAGAATTCACAAAGATGACATTCACAAGATCATGAATCTGACACAGATCTCTGTTAACATGTATAAAATGCTCTGAAAAAGAAGTCACTGATAGTGAGATTATATAACAATCTATTCTGTCAGTCTGATCAATATCAAAAAGACTCTAGAAAAGTTATCTCATGTTACAACAACAGATTCTCATATAAAACTCTCTCAATAATATCATGAATATCTAGATGTCTTCTGACAAGACAATATTATAAACATATCTCTCTTATAAGATTCTGAAGTGAATCACAGTATCAAGTTAGAGAAAAAGAATGATAAGAACTCTGAATCATCATGAGACTCTCTTTATAACATATTCTGAGATGAACTTCTTCTTCTTCAAAAGACACTCAATGATCTGTTGAATAAAGAATTTATATATATTAGTAACTCTTTCACTGCAGCCTCTATTCTCTTTGCAAAGAAATCAGGTGAAGAACTTCAATTCTGTGTGAATTATCAAGAATTGAACAGATTAATAAAGAAAGACTGTTATTCTTTATCTCTTATCAATGAAACTCTAGCTCATATTGAACAAGCTCAATGATTTATAAAGTTAGATATCATCACTGTGTTTCATAAGATCTGCATTACTGAAGAGGATGAGTGGCTTACAGCATTTTAAACATGATATAATCTCTTTGAATGAGTAGTCACACTCTTTGAACTGATCAATGCTCTCAGTACATTTCAGAAGTATATTAACTGAGCACTCTGAGACTTTCTTGATAAATTTGTATCTGCTTATTTAGATGACATTCTCATCTTCACTGATGAATTCAGAAAGAAACATCAAGAGCATGTGCAAAGAGTATTACAATAACTACAAGAAGCAGAACTATCAATTGATATTAACAAGTGTGATTTCAAAGTCAAGAGTACTAAATACTTAGATTTCATCATAGAAGCTGATAAGAGAATCTGAATGAATTCTGAGAAGGTCTCTGCTATTCTTGAATGAGAGGCCTTACACACTGTGAAAGATGTATAAAGCTTCATTGAATTTGCTAACTTCTATCAGTGATTTATATAAAACTTCTCAGATATCATGAGATCACTTACAGAACTCACTAAGAAAGACTCAGTATTTCAATGATCAGTGAACACTGAAGCTGCATTTATACAGATAAAGAAGATGTTCATTAATATCTCTCTGCTGATAACATTCAATTCTGATTATAAGACAGTTGTTAAAGCTGATTTCTCTGACTATGTGACAGAAGAAGTGATATTGTAATATGATGATGAAGATGTTCTACAATCATATATCTTCATGTCTAAGAAACTGAGTCTCACTGAATGCAATTATGAGATCTATGACAAGGAACTTCTCATGATCATACACTGTTTAGAAGAATGAGACTCTGAACTCTGAAGTATCTCTGAATTTGAGATAGTCACAGATCATAAGAATCTTAAATACTTTATAACTATCTGTAAACTCACTGAATGATAGATATGATGATCTGAGTTCTTAAGCTGCTTTCATTTTACAATACACTATTATTCTGACAGCCAGAACTTGATGACAGATGCCCTCTTATAATGAGAGTAAGATATATCATCTGATGTAACAGATACTTACTGAATGAACTGAGAGCATCAGCTCTTGAATCTGAAGATACTAGTTAATCAAGATGAAACAGCTCACAGCACTATACATGCTTCTTTAATTAGAATTATCACTGATATCTCAACTTCTCTCAAACCTATATTAGATGAGCTATGATATATAGTAGCTTAAACTGATGAACTTCTCTAAGCACTCACTGAAGCAGTATGACAAGAAGCACTCTGATTTTCCTCAGAATTACATGTAAGAACTGACATCTCAGAATATTCAATCAATGATAATAATACTCTATAATTTTATAAATGATGCTGAGTCTCTCACTCTGAACTCTTACACACTCAGATAATACAAGAGATGCATGATTTATATATAACTGATTATTCAGGTCATGAATAACTGTATAGAATGATCTTCTGAGAGTTCTATTGACCTAAGATATTAAACAGCATCAGACACTTCATTTAAAACTGCAATCACTGTTCTTTCATTATCTTATAAAAGAACTGTAGAAAAGGTCTACTGAAATCACTTAATATTTCTGATAGAATCTGATGAGATGTAGTAATTGACTTCACTATTAATCTATCTGAGAGCAAGAGTGGTAGAAACATTCTAATCATCATTGACTGACTAAGTAAAGATGTAATATTGAAATCTTATAATAAGATGAATACTGAACAAGTTACTGAAGTCTTCTTACAGAGTTCATTCTATTGAATGCATGAGTTGCTGAGATCAATAGTATCAGATTAGAGTCATTAATTTGTAAGCACTCTCTGAACAAGAATCTGTTAAGTTCTCAAGATTACATATCATCTGTCAACTGCCTATCACTCTGAGACTGATAATGCATTAGAACAGACAATTCAGACTATAAAGAACTGTCACGCTCCCGGCCGCGCCAAGGCCTCATTGCGGTTCCACACGGCTCATCGCTTCCATGCGGATGATTCCATTTCATCTGAACCGGTTTCCAACCACTCTATGACATCATTCAGATATATCATAGAAAGATCTGATTAATAAATATAAGAACCCCGCTTCTATACAAGGTCAGCAGATTACTTTTCCTTAGCAGTGAGATACTGCTGAGGTATCACTTCAGCTATTCTCACTCATGAAATGAGAGAAGGTATCTGCCCATTGTCTATAGAGAATAGCTAGATGCTGGCTTCTCATAAAAGAAGCCAGTAATTCATTTCTTTTGCTATAAAAGAAATATACATAAGAGTTACTGTATACCTCATACAATCTTCTTAGTATACTAAGTATCATATCTGTGATATCCTCACAATAACCCTGTAGCCTACAAGCTCACTATTTAAGCAAGATAGTCAAGCTCACTTATACAGCTTCTTAAACAACTATCTCTACATGATATCACTGACTAGTCATCACTTCAGTTCTGTCACATTACAATTTGAATCACTTGATCTGATTACACATTTGAATCAGTCAAGCTCTAATAGACTGATATGGCCTCATACACTCACACTGGAACTGACCTGACCCCACCCTCTGAGGGAAATACTACATCATTCCCTAGAGTGTATACACCTCTATCTCAGCAGGAATCTGAGATTCCTGAACTCACTGCACATTTTGGCATGGGCTCTTCAACCGCCCTGCCACTGCCGCAGCCCCTACACACCTACATCTATTATGGAGATAGAGAGATTAAGATCAGAGATTCACTAAGATACAAGAGAAACATCTTGTCTGAATTTCACAGCTTTATCTGTATTCTTGAATAAAAATTCCACCTTAATCTGAGCCAGTATAATACTCATGAGATATAAGTAATATACACTGTCAACCTTCTTGAAGGCATCTCTGCAACTACTTAGATCATCAAGAAGAGAGAGCTTGAGCATATCAATACTGTCATGACTTGAGAAGAATTCAAGAACTTTCTACTGAATCAAATTGAAGATCACTGCAACTGCAGCTTCACAGCAGTGCAGCAGTTCAACTCATTATATTAACAAGATAATGAAAATCCTTCTGATTTCAACATAAGATTCAAAGAATATTGAGAGAAATTGACTGATGATTTGAATCAATTAAAAACACAGCTTTATCTTGTGAAGCTGACTCACAAGGTGCAGACAATGATATCACAATATCAGAGTTCATTAACTAATTGCACTGAGCTTGTCAACCTGGCTTTTCAGATCTATTTAAATAATCAATTCTCTGAGAAAAAGGTTAACAAAATCTCTTCTAAGTAATCAACAACAGGATCTAAACAGTATCATGACAGCTTCAGTGCAGAGAAAGTAAAGAAGAATTTCAAGTGTTCTAATTCTTCACTCACTGCAAAGAAATGCTAAAAAAGATTTGACAAAGATCTCTATTTCAACTGCAGAGCTAGTGATCACTATATCAGTGATTATAAGAAGCTGAAGAAGGAAAGAAACTGAGAAGATATCTTCTCAAAGTCAACTTCTCTTCTGACAAATGTATTTATAAAAGATAAAGAAGAGAAAGAAAAGAATTGATAATTCTTATATCTCTGAGTTTATGTTACAATTACAATGTATACTCTGAATAGAGAGATATCAGTGAGATGCCTACTTAACTTCAGAGCAGATACTAACTTCATATTCTATTTCTTTTCTTTGATGAAGAGTTGAAAGAAGATAGGTCTATCAGATCATGTAAAATTTACAGATGAAATGAAATGTCACTGTTTTAGCATAATTCAAGCAAAGTATGTAATCACAGACTCAGAAGAAATCTTCAAGAAGAGCAGTCTGCTTCTTCACACAGTTAACATCATAGATGAGAATGTCATTCTAGGTCTTCTGTGATTGAGAGAAAACAATTCTCTCATTGACTGAGTCACTCAGATGTGATGATACTGTCTCACTAATGAAGAGACAGTGATAGAGAAATCTGAAGAGTTTCATCAGAAGAATCTTGAGAAAAAGATTGAGTCAATATACTGCATAGCAGATGATTGAAACTTGAGAATAAATGAAGAAGTTATCACTCTCACTGCAAGATTAGCAGCAGTATTCATTATTGAAGATGAACATATACAATATCTCTTTACAGATTTTAAGAATATCTTTTCAGAAAGAGAAGCAGTGAAGTTTCCTGATATCAAGATATGATATAAGATTCATCTTGAAGACAGTGCAACAGCACTGTACAGGCCTCTTTACAACTTATCTATAAAGAAGTTGAATATTCTGCACAAATATCTTGAAGAAGCACAATCAAAGAACTGAATACATTTATCAAAGAGTCTGACAGAGGCATCTATACTCTTTGTGCTCAAGAAGAATGATAGACTACATCTATGCATAGACTACAGAGGTCTCAATAAGATGATAGTTAAGAATTGCTATTCATTACTGTTAATCAATGAGATGATCAATTAATTATCTGAAGTAAAGATGTTCTCAAAGATTGATATACAGAATGTCTATCATAGAATCAGAGTTAATGAAGATGATGTTTGAAAAACAGCTTTTCATACTAAGTACAGCAATTTTGAATATCTTGTTTTATCTTTTGATCTTTGTAATACTTCAGCCATCTTTCAGACCTATATAAATGAGGTGCTGTGAGGCCTTGTCAATGTCTCCTGCATAGTATACCTGGATAACATTTTAATCTTCTTGAAATCAGAGAAAGAACATGATACTCATGTTCAAGAAGTGTTGAGTTGCTTGAGACAGTATCAACTCTATACAAACACTGAAAAATGCTTGTTCTACATGCAGGAGATTGATTTCTTAGGCTATATTGTTGAGATGAATGACATTTCAATGAACAGGAGCCGGGTCTTCATCATTGAGAACTGGCCGGTGTCACAGATATACCGCGAGGTGCAGGTGTTTCTAGAATTTACAAATTTCTACAGATGATTCATCTATGTATATTCACAGATTACTATCCCCCTTACAGATCTGTTGAAGAGAAGTGTGAAAGACAGAAAAATGAGACTGTTTATTCTCACTCAAGGTGCTGTGCAGATGTTTGCAGAATTGAAATAAGCTTTCACAGATATCACAATGCTGAATCATTTTAACCCTGACTTACTCAGTCAGTGTGAGACTGATATATCTGAGAATGAGATCTGTGAAATCTTTTCACAGTTGACATTGAAGACCTTTCAACATTGAAAGAATCAGAGAATAATCATTTCTGAGAAAACAGACAATGAATTATCTGTGAGAGAAGACTTTTTCACAGAGTCTATAAGACACTGTAAATGAAGATCAGTGACCTTCTTCTTCAAGAAGTTATCACTCATGCAGAGAAGATATGATACTCATGATCAGAAGATGTTAACAATTATCAAATTCTTTAAGATCTGATGACATTATCTTCAGAGTAGTAAATACTCAGTGCAAGTTCTCACTGATTATGCAAATCTGTATTACTTCTTAATAACAAAGAGCTTGATAGAATGTCAAGTCAGATGAACAGAGCTGCTTTCAGAGTATGATTTCTATATCTGATATTATTCAGGTCAGCTTAACCCTGCTGACATGCTGTCTAGACAGCCTGATTATAATATTATTGATATGAAGAAGAATTCTACAAAAGAATCTCTGTCATCACTGCAGAAGAAGCTGACTGCAGAGGGTTAAGGTTCTCTAAAGCTTGAAAACAGTGTCAGAGAGGCAGCTGCGCGACTCAGTATAGAAGATAAAAGAGAACCCAGATTCTCACAGAGAACTAATACTGAAGATCATAAGCTTCTCATGTTATGTCTTATAATTATTGAATTGACAAAGAATGAAACAGTCTACAATCTTTCAATCTAACTACTTTTGAAATTCATTGATAAGTTATAGAAGAAGGACATCTCTACTACAGCTTGAATTCAGAAGTTGAAGAAGAAAGAATCTGATTTGAACTTGAAAGAGACAGACTCTGAGCAGAGCAGTGCTGCTAAGAAATCAAGTCACTGATAACTAGAAGAATGTGAACTTCTACTGCTGAATAATTCAGTCTTTGTCTCTCATAGCAGAGCAATGCATCAGAAGTTATTAAGAATTCATCATGATAATCCTCATATGAGACACTTCAGATTAGAGAAGACTGAGAAGCTTCTAAAATATAAATACACTTAGAACAAGCTCTGAACAGATGTTAAAGAGTATATTGAAACTTACAATATCTGTCAAAGAATAAAGATTCTGCAGTATAAGCAATACAGTGAGTTGATATCACTGTCTGTTTCAAAGAACTCATGACAGAATCTATCAATGAATTTCATAGTTGACCTGCTGAAGTTGACAAGAGTCAAAGAATATGACTCAATTTTGATCATTGTTGATCACTTCACAAAGATGACCAGATATATCTCTACTTATAAAAAGATTAAAGCCTCTGAATTGACTGACCTATTTTTAGATATCATCATTCATGATCATAATGCTCTGAAATCATTGATAACAGATTGAGAATTTCTCTTCATCAGCAAATACTGGTCAGCTTTTTACTATTATCTTATGATAAGATGTCTTCTCAGTATCGCATTTCATCTGCAGACTGATGACCAGACTGAATGCTAGAATCAGACACTAGAACAGTATCTTTGAGTGTTCTATTCATATCATCAGAATAATTGGCTCAAACATCTTCTAACTGCTGAATTCATATATAATAATGCAAAGAATGCAATCTTAAAGATATCTTCTTTTCATGCTTGTTATGAATATAATCCTTCATTACTCAGTGATGTCATGGACAATATTTCAAAGAGAAGAATAGGCAGTCAGAATATCAGATAGATACAGAGAATAGAGTATCTCTCAGTATCAGAAGTAAAAGTGAGATTGAAACTTTTGAACAAAATTCATGAGAAGGCAGTGAAAAGCATCTGCTGTGTCTAGAAACAGTAGATAGAATACTATAATTAAAAACATCTTTCAATGAAGTTCTTAATAGAGAATTAAGTGCTACTTTCAGCAAAGAATATCAAGATAACAAGACTGTATAAGAAGCTCAGTGAGTAGTGACTAGAACCTTTCTCAGTAATAAGAGTGATGAATAAGCAGGCATATAAGTTGAAATTACTCACAGAATTGAAATCAATTCATTCTGTTTTTCACATTTTCTATTTGAAGCTCTATAAGCAATACTCTGAGATGAAGTCATCTCAGCTGAATAGCATCAAGATCAAGAGTGATACTAAATATCTTATACAGGAAATATTGAATAAGTAAACATATTACAGCAAGCTTCAATATCTTATTAAATAAGAAGATTATTTATCATCAGAGAATTCATGAGAACTGCTTGAGTATTTGAAAAATACTGAGAAAGAGATTACAATCTATGAGATAACTAGTAGAGACTGCTCTGTTATACATCAGAGATGTTGAGCAAGAAACATCACTTAAGACTTCTCATTTTTCTCAAAGGGTTTTTTAGAGATAATCTTGTGATGATGAGTCAGTGTCTTGTAGACTCTGTAGCACTCTTCTTCTATTTTCTCTCAAAGAGTTTTTAGAAGTTTAATGAGACTACACAAGTGTAAAATTCCTGAAGTGATTAATAAGAAAAGAAAGAGATATTTGAAATTAATAAAAAGATTAATATTATCAATCTACAGACTGCTGCTATTCTAATAAGACTGCAGTCTGCTGAAAAAGTAAAAAGAGAGACTAGAATCTACTTATCAATAATCACACTCTTATCAAACTTATTCTTCACTGTTGAAGTCTTCAGTACTGATATCTTTATCTGCTGAGAAGTTAGCACTGCAGCACTGCAGAGAAGTATACTACAGAAGAGTATAAGAGATACTGAAAGTATTAACTTATTAACTTACAAAGCATCTCAGTTATCTGCTTCAACTGAAGCAAGATTCTCTTCAATCAGTAATTAATCTCTGCAGTGCTTTTAATGATGATACTGACTGATCTCTTCTTAAGATCAGTCATTCTGAGGTGTTTTTTCATCTCAGAGACTCATGCTTTCATCTTCTTTTACAGATGAGTAAGAGAGACCTTCTCAGTCTTGATAGAATTCATCAACACTTGAAGCTCTGAGACTCTCACTCTATACTGCTTAGACATCTAGGCTTCTTGTCAGAACTGACATAACATCTTTCTGTGAAATAATACTTACAGAGAGACAGGAGTCATTGTTACAGATATAATAGAAATAATAAGAGTGAGAGAAGAGATAGATATATAAAATCCCTCTCTTCTTCAGCTGCTTGATGCAGTGCAGACAAGTAGCAGTGCCAGTCAGAGACTGCATCAGAGTCTTCTCACAGAGAGAAGATGAAGAAACTGCAGGATTCTGCAGACCTAACTCAGCAGTATTCTGAGTAGGGCTCAGGCATGCTGTGGGAGAGGAACTACAGATTGAGCTTCTTGAAGTCACTATCTCTGAAATCAAGCTCTTTCTGAGTTCCTCTCTGAATGACCACACGGGGTCATACACCACTGTATTGGCTGGGGGGGGGGGCGGCGTTGCAACAGTGATGAAGAGAGTGAGAGATGAATCAGACACAGATGAACTGATCAGCAGAAGGGATGACATCTCACTGCAAGGCACAGTAACTACTACTGCAGCTGCAAAAGAAGCAGGAGAAGAAGAAGATATAATAATAAGAGCAGTGCTTCTGCAGCTTATTGACATCACTGTCTCCATCTTCAACCTGGCTTTCTTAGCAGTTATGAAGACTGTCACCACATCATGAAGATATTTATTCACTAGAAAATGTCAGAATAAGCTCTTGATTATTCTTCAAGAATGATACTCTCATGCACTCACTGTTGCAATTGAAAGAAGGAAAGAAAAATGTTTCACAGAGAGAAAAGATCTTTTCAAAAAATCCTGTCACTACTGTTAGCTTTGTTTCTAAAAATACACTACTTTTGCAGAAAATTTCATATATAGAATGAAATATATTAAGAGATCTGTAAGTCACTTATTAACTACATTTTCCACATTTCAAATTAATATATAAGAAACTCACTTATCACATGTTTGATTTGAATGAAGATGAGAAAAGAAAGATCTACACAGTCAGCAGAAAAACTCATCTATTTCTTTGTATCACACACAGTATATACACTGTCAATCAGTTAGCAACTGTTACTATATAACAAAGATAATTTCTAATTCAGTAATCTTGAGAATATAGAGACTATGCTCTTAAAGAGAAGAGTATTATCACACTCTCAGCTATGTCAAGACTCTGTTACAGTTTCACATGACTCATCACTTTCATACAGATGATTTCATTTTATTCAAACCAGTTTTCAATCACTCTATGACATTATTCAGATATATCATAGAAAGATTCAATTGATGAATATGAGAACCTCACTTCTATACAAGATTAGCAGATTACTTTTTCTTGACAGTGAGACACTGCTGAGATATCACTCCAGCTATTCTCACTCATGAAATGAGAGGAGATATCTGCTTATTATCTATATAGAATAGCTAGATGCTGACTTCTCATGAAAGAAGCCAGTGATTTGTTTCTTTTGTTACAAAAGAAATATACATAAGAGTTACTGTGTGTCTCATACAATCTTCTTAGTATACTAAGTATCATATCTGTGATATTCTTGCAATAACTCTGTAGCCTATGAGCTCACTATTCAAGCAAGATAGTCAAGCTCACTTATACAGCTTTTCAAACAACTACTTCTACATGACGCCGCTGACTAGCCACTGCTTCGGTTTCACCACATTACAAGAACTATCTCTGTAAGTTCTGCAATCACTTATAAGATGATTGACATGATCTGTTTCTATACACAGAGATCACTATCAATGAATAAGATGCTGTTTCAACAGACATAAGTCTGTTCTTTCTTACACACAGTTATCACATGAAGATGTTGAATCTTCTAGAGATTACACAGTTCACACTGAATCTCTGCAGTTCAATTCAGATTGCTGATAATATAGTAATAAAGCTCTGAGATGCTCATAATTGAGCAGAGGCCTTCATAGCAACTGTAAAACAAGATCAAGAGAATTAAATTAATATTCACTGAGATCTCACTGAATAATATAAGATAGAAGATCTGATATAATTGAATCTTAAGAATATATGAATCATATGTTCATCTCATACACTAGATTACCACCATGTCAGGTATAAAGTGATAGAAGTTCTAGATAGCTACAACTACTGTCTTGACATATTATCAGAGATTTATAATGTATTTCACACAAGCTTGCTTCACTGCACTATCACTGATTCATTCTCTTCTCAACTGACTTCTGACTGACAGTCACCAGGCATCATAGAAGAAGATAATAAGCTTGAGTGAGAGATTGAGAATATTCTCAATGAGAGATCTCACAGCCGCAGTCAGCAATATCTTATGAAATGAGTCAGCTATAATCAACTGATCTGAACTCTGAGTTTCATGTTATCTGAAACAGTGACTCTTGACTGATGAGAACTGCTTCTGAAAGAGAGAGACTAATGTGACAGGCTGCACTCAATCAATTATATAGACTATTTCATTATACTTCATAGATTCTTTCACTTCACTTCATAGATTCTTTCACTTCACTCTCAAACATGTATGCTTCAATTCTCAGCCATTCTTGATCACTGATTCTCAGCCGCCATGAACACATATAGATTCTTCCGCCCCGAAGCTCCATCATGTACACTACCACATATGTGTATAAATATTCACCTCAATCACTGATTTCTATACTTTCTCTTTCTTTCCTTCTCTAATGTTTTTCTCTTTGTTATATAAGACCTATAATATTATACCGATCTATTCGGCGTAGACCTCTTACAAACTTCAATACAAGGAAATTCAATAATTAATTCAACAAGAAACTCATGCAATTTCAACATCTACAGAATTAAATATAAAAGCACTGAAAGAATGCTTAGATACTCTTACATATTTTGATACTTCTAATCTCACTCTCTACTCATCATAAAGAATGAAAATGCTGATGAAACTGAGTGTAAATGAAGATGTCATCAGTTCACTAATCAATCAAGATTAATATATCAATGAATGATTGAAGAATTATATGAAACAGAAGTTTCATTCATAGATGAAAGCATGTGAATCAGTTTTATGAATAGACTAGCCGCCGGAACCATGAATTTCACATTTGATCTCATTTGGTCTGGTCTCACATTTCTTGGCGTGAGTCCCATCAGGATCAAGCCTCAAAAAAATCTGAAAATGGACCATTTCTGAGAGAAATGATGTGAAAAATGACCAGATTTAATTCAAGAACAGTGAAATGAGAGTAATTTCTCAGAATAAACTGTGAAAGATAATCATTCTTTCAAAATCAGAATGAGACTGAGACTGAAGATCAAATTCAGTCTCATTCAGTTCATTCAGTGATTGCTTATATAATCATAATTTAATAACAATTATTGATAATGCTCATGAAACAACTAAATACATTCTTATGCAAGTTTATTCTTCACTTTCTCATGAAAACTACACTTCTCTGATATACTGTGATCAGAGATATTAAACTGTCTGATAATTTCATGTTTTATAATCATGAGTTTCTTGATTGTTTCTCCTTGTAATTGTCTTCAGCAATAGTGACAAATATCTTGACTTGAGTTGAACTTTCACTTCATTCCTATCTCTGCTAATGAAATTGTCAGAATATCATATATTATCAGTGCAATAGTTGAATATATACTCTCAACAATTTTTTATAACTCTAGAATTGATTTGATGTGTAAATTTGTTCAATTATCTTGAAGATAGCAGTCAAATTCAGTTTTACAAGTATGTAGTTTTGTCTGATTTTCAGTTGCAATCAATGTATGCAAGTTCTGTTTTAAAGTTAGTATTATAGTTCTATATAATATGAAGTGTTATCAAAGATCATTACTTACTAGAGAATTGTATTTCACTGTCTTCACATCTCTAATATCTGCTTGTTCAAATCTCTGATAGTTAGTATTGTAGTAGTCTCAGACTAATTTAACATACAAGTCTCATTTCTTCTCTGTTCAATCTTGAGAAGTGTAGATGTTAACTTAATAAGAGAAATCTAGTAGAGCTGCTACAGCATAGTACTCTGCAAAAGATTGTTCAGTTTTGCTGTAGTAATATGTCAGTTTATCTCTTATAGCAATAATAGTCTACACTATAGTATTATCTCAGACTGAATTTCTTTTTGAGTGATTCAACTGCTTCTCAAGATGAGTAAATAAACTGTTATACACTCATCAAACTGACTGCAGCATTGATGTACAAGTGATTGAGACTGTCTTTGTTATTTTATAAAACTGAAACAGTAAATTAATGACATATTTCAACTAAGTTCACTTCATATCAGAAAGTTTCAATATCTGAATCTTTTCTTAATCAGAGTATTACACTTAATAATCAATTATCTGATGCAATCAAAGAGTCTGAACAGTCATCTTATATATTGAACTATATCATATTCTAATATTCTGTATCATATTCAGTGATGTGACTGATTTATTTATTTATTAAATATTATGAAATCATTGTTATTATTTAGAGAAGATACAAATCACATTAGCAATGTTTTGAATCTGTGATATTTAAATTATTAGTTAATCTATTCAAAATTAACAGTAGTATTATCAAAAAACATTATCAAAAAGTAATATTAAAAAGTGTTATCAAAAAACATTATCTTTTACAAAGTGAATGTAAAAGTTACTTGAGTAATCACTTTCATCTCATTCTCATTTCAAGAATCAGTCATCTTATTATTCTTTATCTCAATGTTAAGATTCTTTATCAGTGTTTACATCACAAGTTAAATCACATGAGTAATACAGAGAATATGACCTTGTTTATTATTTCAGAAATGCAAAGTCAATTTTTGCTCTAAGCTCTTCATCATAGTGTAGTTATTCACAGCATTATCAGTTGTAATTGTAAGAAGACTGAGACTAATATCTTAATAGTTATTTTTAATCACAGTTATTAATATCTCTGTTATATAATCCTCAGTATAACTACTGATCAATGATTTAAATTCAATTAATATCTCTTGATAAGTTCAGTTCTCATCAATATAATAACATATAACTCTTATAAATGTAAGATTGTTTGTACTAGTTCATGCATTCACTGTGAGAGACACTCTTCAATGATTCTTCAACTCTGATTCTAGATATTGTATATTAACTTTGTAGTATGTCTCAAGGTTGAACTGAAGACAGAATTGATGTGAAATATGAAGATTTGAATTAAGTATTTATTATTATTATTATTCTTCAATTATAGATGTATGCAGTCAGAGACTATGACATCTACCTGAGAACTAAAAGTTCTCAGGGTTTTTCCTATATCTATAAAGTTAACTATTATACATTCACCAATTTCAGATATGCAAAATCAGAAAATTCCAGCTCAGAATACAAAAACTGTTTACAAATTGCAGTGTTTTAACATCTTCTGATACTTTGAAATCATTTGACAATATCATGACAAAAGAAAAGAGAACACAGTCTTAAAGATAGACACATTAAATAGATAGATAGAAAAGAATAGAAAGGAAAAAGTAAAGTAAAATAAAGAGAGACTGTAATGAAACAAATTATTAAAAGATAGTATATAGCTGTTTTAACAGACTATATCTGATCAATTTCCTCCTCTTCATATTCAGATATTTCTGAATTCAGCCATTTTCTTGTAGCTGCTTGAGTTTCTGATAGAAAGTCTATTAAGTATTTAATTCCTGTCTCAGTTGAGAATAAGAATCTCATATTTAATTGACTTAGATCATACTTCTCTTTCAATCTGACTCTGAGACTATTGTATAATGCACAGTGCATTACAATATGCTCAGAATTCTCATTTGCATTGCAGAATGAGCATTCTATTGAATCAAATCTATCATCAAATCTTTGCATATAAGATTTGAAATAGCCATGTCCTAGTTTCAGCTGTATTATAGATGAGAATATTTTCTTTTTACATTTAATTGAACAAGATTTCCACTTGGGTTTTGTTTCAAATCTTGAATAATGTATACTCTTCTTTTGTTTCTGCCAGCTTTCATTTCACTTATCTAAACAAGATTCTTTTATTTTTCTCTTTATAAAAGACTAGAACACAATTTTTTGAATAGATCCACTTAGTTCTGAGCCTTTTTTTACAGCTGAATCAGCCAATTCATTGCCATGAATATTCATATGAGCAGGAACTCAGTGCAGATGAATTATCAGCTTTGATGTTCTTCTCTTTTGAATTTTTAAAACAGAGTTTAAGATCAGTTCAAGATTCATTTGATCATTATGAATCTGACTATTTCTAAGTCTTTTTAAAGCAGCTTGACTATCAGAGAATATTCATGCCTCTTTCAAACTATTCTCTCTTTTATGAGATTTTATTTTAATAAGTTTGAAAGCTTTCACTATTGCAAATAGTTCAGCGTCAAAGACTTCAGATTCACAGCTCAAATTTCAGAAATCTGAGATAAAATTAATATTATCTTCAGTATAAGCAATGCCTGTGTCTAATCTATTCAAATTCTTGTTTTTTGAGCTATCTGAATAAATCAGAATAGAGTCTTTTATATTGATTGTAGAAATTCTCTTCAAATACTGTTCATATTCTTTCTCTTTAGATAGTTCACTTATTTACAAGTCTATAAGATATTCAAGCTTTTCTCTTCAGAGAGATAACTTCTCATGATCAACTTTTTCAACATTTAAAAAAGAAAATTAATTTTTAATCAGTGAGCATAGTCTGTACAGTTGAGAAGGCATTTTCTTTGAAGAATTATTTTCATTTCAATCAAGAAATCTATTTCAATCCAGTTCATTTCCAGAGTTAATTGATGAAAATGAAGAAGAGACTCTTTCTCTGATTATATGATTTGAGCTCATCTTTATAACTCTCAGAGCATAGTTCATACAGGCCTTTTCAAATCTAATAGCAGAAGAGGGAATTGAAGCTTCAATTTTCATTGCTTTAATAGGAGATGATTTGAATGCTCTCAGAATTCTTCTCAAAGCTCTGTTTTACAGACTTTGAAAGAGTTCAGTGAAATTTCCTTAATTATTCCATCAAACTTGAACTTCATAATCAGCTACTGAGATAATACAGGCTATATATAACTGTCTCATAGCCTGGAAGGATAGATCTCTCTCTGTATTTGATAGTCTGATAATGTTGTTCAATAGTCTTTCTGCCTTGACAGTTCTTTGATGAATATGATATTTAAAATTCAACTTGGAGTTTAACCATACTTCTAATCATTTGACATTGAAACTGGGTTTAATCTCTCTATTCAAAAGAGTTAGGGATAGTTCTTTCTCATTGAATCTAGAAAAGAAATGAATTAACTCAGTTTTATTCATATTAAATTAAATTTGATTGATATCTGCTCTGACAAAGATTTCCTTTGCAGCCTTTTCAATCACTTTCAAATTCTCTTTGATAGTTTTTAAGCTGTAGACTAGACTAATATCATCCACATAACTCAGAGATCGCACTATTTTCATATTTCTATCTTTGAATAGATATGCAGTGTATATTGCAAATAAAATGAGTGAGATTGAAGATTCTTGCAGTACTTCTATTTTTATCTCAGTCTTGTCTTGTTTCATTCCATCAAAGAAAAGTTGTATGATTCTTTTAGACATAAAACAGTTAATTCATTTTATTAGAGAAAGTGACAGTTTTAACATCTTCAAAGTCTGAATTAACTTTGATCTTGAAACATGATCAAATGCTTCTTTTATATCAATAAAAACTGCAGTTGAGACCAGATCTTCATGCTTTGCTATTTGAATATCATGAACAACTGAGAGAACAGTGTCAATTGCAGAACATTGTTTTCTATCTCTCATTTATTCACTGAATAAAAGAGAGTTATTAATAGAGCTTATAAAAGATAGTTGAGTAGCTATTATCTTTTCCAAAACCTTTTCTAGACAGTTCAATAGAGATATTACTCTATATAACTTAGGAATTGAAGTTTTTCTATTAGATTTTGCAAGAATCACTCTAGTGGCTTCTCTCCAGCATTTACAATGATATTCATTTTTCAAGAGATTGAAAAAGAGCTCAAAATATTCATTCTTTAAGTAGGAATATGTATTTTGAATAATCAAGTGATTAATTGAATCAGGCCCTGCAGCAGTTTTAACAGAACTTGAGCAGATAGCTGACTCTAATTCATCTTGTGTAAGATCAGGCCATTCCCAGTCATTTTCATCAATGTAATTGAGAAGTGATATATTCTCTTCCTCTGAATCTGATTCTGATGAGTTTTGAAAGAGAATTCTCATGAAAGCTTGATATTTTTTCTCAAAAGAGTTTGCTGTATATGATTCATTCTGAAACTCATATTCTAAGGCTGGAAGTTTTGCTACACTTCTTGTTTTAGTATAGTTAAAAGCTTTAAAAACTTTCTTTTCTTATGCTTCTTCAAGAAATTTATTCCAGCAGTCTGTTTTAGCTCTTTTAATATCTGAAAAATATTCATTTCTGACAGCTTTGAACTCTTTATCAGATATTACATCATTCTTTCAATCTCTTCTAGCAGTAGCTAATTCTTTTCTTTTAGATGAGATATTCTCATTTCATCAAGGTTTTGAATACTCAGAAGATTTTCTCTTTGAAATATTATCTCTAACACTTGTTAGAATAATAGATGTAATGAGCTTCACTCTATTCTTAAGTATTTCATTTGAGATATCTTGACCAGAATTTCAATATAGCTCACTCTGTCTTTCAGATTTTAACAGTTTTATGCTTTCTTCAACTGCTTTTCAATCAGCTTTTTCAAAGTTAAACTGATTAGAGAGAAGAGGGTTTTCACTCATTTATTTTTCACTCAGTTCAATATCAAATTGAATAACCTCATGACCTGATTCTGATGTCTCATTTGAATCAATAAATCAGTTTACAAGTCTTTTTTCCATTAGATTTTGTGACATGAAGATTAGATCTATAATAGATTTCTGTTTCATGTCTTTTCTAAAGAATGTTTGTTGATCAGACTTATTAACTAAATCTATTGAATGCTCAAAGGTCTATTCAATCAGATTATCAGCTCTTACTGCTCTCTTGCATTCTGAATTTCATCAGAAATGATGTGCATTGAAATCTCCTGCAATTATAGAGTTTCTTAATGAAGTTATGTTCAGAAATCCTCTATCAATTGTCCAGATATTGTTATTTTCCTTCAATGACTTCTTATTATAGATATTTATAAGCTGTATAGTATCAAACTCATTCTCTTTATCTATAATATCACTCACCAGAATATCAGGGTCAGACATGATATCAAATCTTAGATTAAATTGATATCTTGATCTCTTTCTTTCATAGATCACTACTCTTGACTTTATCTCAGACTTTTGAGATAGAAAGCAGTAGTAGCTTGAATGAGAAATGATATATTTTTGCTCAGCATCAAAATTCAGTTCCTGAAGCAGTACAAAATCAACTTTTTATTCAAATGCAATTTGAAGATATGAATAAATACAATTTGAGTTTCTATCCACATTATTTTGAATAAATGTGATTTTTGAAGAGTTTTTAAACTTTTTTTGTTGTTTTTGTTGTATATTCATACTAAAAGAGAGTAGAGATAGAGTAGAATCTAATCACTATTATCAGATAGTAGATTATAACTATTTTGAAAAGTAGGAATCTCAACTGCTTGTATTATATCTAGTTTATCATCAGAGTCATTTCTCAATTCTCTAATCTTAACAGAAGTTTGAGGATTCAAATTCTGTTTACATTTAGCTGAAGAATTGAAGTTTGAAGATTTAGATAGTTGAGAGTTTCTTCTTTTTAAGCTTGCAGTTGTAGGTTTACTGACTTGACTCTTCTCTTCAGTTCTAGATTGACTTTGAGCTTCATCTTTTCTCCAGTTCTTTTGAGTTCTTGGAGCAAACATACATTCTTTTGAGCTAGATGCATGCTTTTCTTTGTAATTAGAGCACTTAAGCAGAGTGTGTTGACATATTTCATCTCTTTTTGAGCATATTTCACATTTATGCTCACTAGTTTTGTGATCTCTGGCACAGAATGCACATTTTGAGTCTCTAAAACATGAGATTGCAAAGTATTCATATCTTTGACAGTTTGAACACTGTGTTTGAGCTTTGAGATTCATTCTTGAGTCTTTGTATTCATGAACTCTCATTTTCAAATCTGCTACTCTTACTTCAGAGATCTTTGACTGTTTAAGTGTCTTTGTATATACTAGAACAGAGGCATTTCTTCTACTTTGTCTGAACTCAATTGAATTTAGTTATACAGACTCTTTTCTCAGTTGAATAGAGTTGTATTCTTCTAATTCATTTTTGAGAAGTAGCATTCCTTCTTCACAGTCAAAAATTTCAACTGAAATATCATGAAGAATGAATTTGTCTCACTTTTCATCTCTCTCAGATAGAATTGTTGTGTTTAGCAAAGATTCTACTGCTGATTTCCAGAGATTCTCATTCTGAATAAGGAATTCTGCACTGAATTCAGGCATTGTAGTCAGAATGATGAAGTTTCCAAAGAATGATAACTCAATTGAAGCTATAACTGGTTTTTAAACTTCAATATCAGTCATCAACTGAGAAAAGAACTGCTGATTAATTTTATTTCTGATTCTGAAAATGAGATTTGAGTTTAGCTTGTTTCTTTGTAAGATGTTCTGATTTGAGACTTTGAGAATAAGTCTTCTATTTCTAGAGATTTGAAAGTTTTTCTCTTTTTGCATTTCTTTCTCCACTTTTTTATGAATAGAGATATGAGCAGTATTCTTCTCAGTTTTCTCAGAATTTTGAGCAGGTTTTGAGACAGCAGGTTTAGAGACAGCAGATTCAGCTGCTTGAGCATATGTTTTCTTCTGATTTAAAGAAGAAGAAGAAGAAGAAGTAGAAAAGAAAGAAGAGTAAGCTGAAGAGTCAGTGATTGTATTAGGAATTTTCAAAGTTTTTAGAACTGTGTTTGAAATTCCAAGTTTGAACTTGATCACTTCCTGTAGTTGTCTAGCCTGAGCATGAAGAATTAACAGAACTTCTTCATTCATCTCACTCAGACACTGCTTTCCAAGAATTTTACTTGCTTTTTCAAGTTTCTGTATTTCAAGAACTTGTTGTTTCTCTATTTCTTCTTTCTTTCTTCTCTTCAGAATTTCAATCTCAGGAATAGCATTTGAGAAAGCATCTTTTTCCACATTAACTGAGTGTACTTTTGAACTCATTGTTCTTACTCAATGAAAAGTTGATCAGACTGTTTCAAATGAGATATTTATTGAACTCTTTTGAATTGAAAAGTTGATCAGACTGTTTCAATTAAGATATTTCTAAGTCTGTTTTCAATTGAAAAGTTGATCAGACTGTTTCAAAAGAAGAGTAAAAGACTTTTATATATAAAACACCTGATTTTTTTCACACCAGTTCAGTAACTAGGTTAGATTTTTGAAGAGAATCTAATAAACTAAAATTGATTTTTAAGATAAATCAATAAAATCTTTACAATCTCTTTCTTGGGATACAGTGAGGAAAAGTATGATATCAATTGATAATAAATCAGATAATATGACAGTTTTTAAGAGAAAAACTGACAAAAAATAAATCAATTTTTTGCAGAGAAATTGATTAAAACTATTCAATTTTATTCTAAATCATTCAATTCTTCTCACACAACAAGTGTGCAACTCAAATCAGTTAATAAAGAGTGTAAAAAAGAATTAAGTATTAATGAAAGCTCTTCAGTCACTGAAAAAGTAATTCTTACTTAAAAGAATATGAAATTATGACAGAAAACAACTCTGTTTTTAATTCTTTGTAAGAATATTGTGTAAAACCCAGAGAAAAACACCTTACTTTTTCAAGAGAAGTAAAAAACTATTTCTAAGATCTTTTTTTTTTTGCATTAACTGCTGCAGAAGAATGAGATAGAAACTGCTAAGATATGCACTACTGTATACTCTCTATCAAGACTTTCTCTCTTCAGAGTCTTGATATTATAGAGAATATAAGTCTGTTTCTATATAATAATGTAAATATTGCCAGCGGGATGTAGAGAAACTGGTTATTTATATCTCAAAATAGAAGACTTTGTCAATGATTATATTAATATAGAGTTAATTCTCAAATTCAATAGAAATCTAGTGTTGCTGTTCTCAATCCCTTGCAGAATCTATTGAATATTGAGATATTAAAACTAGATTTAATATATCTCACTGTGCAGGGATCAAAGGCTCAGTCAGACCTTGAGATATACTGATTTTATAGTTGTTGTGTCTGCTGATTATGTATTGAGTACAGTTGCTGAGGTATCTCTTTGTATTTTTCTGCTGGGCATGGGCCAGATCGAAAGAGGCGGTACAAGGGTGGGACTTGGTGTTGATGTCTTGGTACACCAAAGACAGAGAGGGTTTTTCGCGGAGGATGCACTTCAGATGTGTCCGTTGATTATGTGCTTGATACTATTGCCGAGGTATCTTTTTGTATTTTTCTGCCGGAGGTGGGCCAGATTGAGAAGGGCGGTACGTGGGTGGGACTTGGCGTTGATGTTTTGGAACATCAAAGATAGACAGGGTTTTCGTGGAAGGTGCTTCTCAGATATCTCCACAATTACAGGTCGGGGATCTTCCAAAATCAAGAAGATTGGCGCATATGGTTAGGTCTCTTCGCCTTACAATTTGTATGGCAATTTGGCCCAGGGTTGTGGTGTGGTAGGGGTGAACGGGGGATAATCCCACACAGGAGTTTCGAACAACGTCTGGTTCACGTTTGGCTGGATAACTCCACCACCACACGGGGTATGCGGTCGGCGATGAGGTCAAAATGCTCGTATGATCGAGGGCTTTTCGATGGATCTATCGGCGGGTTCTTATTCGAAAAATTGAGCGAGTTCGTGGTGGAGCGCTTGGAATTAAGTATTTAAAGAAGTGTTCAGAATTCAGAGTTTTCAATTGATTAAAGAGAAAGATTCAGAGATATACACATACAAAGTAATTATTCACAGAAGTTATCAGATAAGAGTTATGAAATCAGAGTACTGATACATGATTGTTTTCACATGATTTTCTTCAAATTAGAAAGTTAGTATTATTAAAAATCATTATCTGATAGAGTAACTTACCAGCTCAGTAGTAATTTTCTGATTATTTTTCTTTTATTATCTACATTCTGATAACTTCAGATATTAGAAAATTTCTTCAGAGCTATGATCAGTTTATGATGAATGTTTCTGAATGAAGTTACAGTGATTATAGCAGAGAGATGACTCTTCAGTAATCTATAATACAATCTATTAATAATTATTTCATAGTTCATCTCAGTGTTTATATTGAGTTTTTCATAAATTTCATAACCTGAAATCAGATGTGAAGAATGAAGTGATCATTTATTATAATTGAAAGAGAGTATTCTGTGTTAAATTGTAAATAATATAGACTTTGTAATTCACAGTGATTTCTTAAAGAGTTTATAAATCTTCAATAGAAGTAAAAGAAGTGAAAGAAGTGAATTCAGAAGATATGATAATAATTTAAGAAAGATAATAATTTATTTTCAATAACTGATCACTGATGTGTGTAAGAAGAATTAATATAAAAGAAAATAATCTTCTTTCTTAACTTAGTTATAATTTTAATACTAACTTAGATTGAATATCATTGATGTATAAAAGTAAATAAACAATCTTGATTAATCTCTGTCATATTTCTTGAAATATATTAATATTGTAAAAGAGAGTGTTATCAAATTATATTATTAGATAATATTATTAAAAATATATTAATATTGTAAATATCAATGTTGAAAAAATATTGATATTTATACATTATAGTGACATGATAGTTGAATATATATATATATATTATTTCTGATATTGATAATTGATTACAACTTGTACAATAATTTTTAAAAACTCAAAATTAATTTCAATTATTAACTAAAAGTTATAAACTTATAACTAACTAATATAAAAAGAAAAAAACTTTTTCTACTCATTATCTTTCTTCTCTTTCTCATTCTTTTTATCATTCTTTATAATTCACTTCTTATTCTTATTCTTCTTCTTCTTCTCCTCATCTGAGATAATAATCATCTCAAAATCTCTCTCTACTGTCTTCTCAGAGAAGAGTTCTCACTGCTCTCTCTCAGCCAGGTCAATCTGCATCTCAAAATCCTGCATTTCCTGGTCTGCTGTCTCAGGTTCCATCTCAGTAGTAAGCAGATTGACATGCTCAGAGAGTAGAACTGTCTTCTTAATGTTCTGAATCATGAAGTGCATTTGAGACCTGAACAAGGCCTTAATTTCCTTCTTCTCTGTCAGCTTCTGCTAATCAATTAGAGAACAGAAGTGTTATCAAAAATCATTATCTCTTAATAAAAAACTTACCAGTTTTGACTTCTTTATCTTCTACTTTAATATCTTCTCAATCTTCTTCTGCTGCTGCTTATTTACAGTAATACTCTTCTTCTCTCTCTCTCTCTTTATCTTAGTCTCAAATCATTCTCAGAACTTCTTCTGATTCTATCACTACTGTATAAGGCTCTTCACTGTCTTCTTTTTCAATCTCTCACAGGCAGTGTCATTTGTATTATTTCTATACTTAGTTCAGTCTAAATCTATCAGAAGTGTTATTTAAAATCATTATTATTCTACTCTCTTACAGAGCCTCTTCAAGATATTATAACATGTCTTATAATCTGTCTTCTCATACTTGAACACCTTCTTCTTCTCTCTCTTCAATCTGTGACAGCGCTCACATGTCTTGATGATTCACAGAACTGCAGAATATTTGAAGAAAGATGATATAATTAATTTTAATAAGTGTTGAAGAAGAATAAAGACAGAGAAGACAGCTAGCAATGATATAATAATAATGATAATAATGATGATGATGATAATGATGATGATAATAATAATAATAATAGTGATAATGATGATGATGAAAGAGAGAGTGCGTTGAAATATATTATTAACTTATCAAATATAAAGAGATAAAGAAACTATTAACAGCTTTCAGAGATGTACAGAAACAGTTACAGTGTTATATAGCAACATTATCTTCATTCAATATATACATTATTGATATTCTTTGTATACAGTTATCATATAATCTATATCAGAGATACATGCAGAAAACAGATCTTTATTACTAGAGAGAATAATTACAGTGATTCTCTGTTTTCATATTATAAAGATAAGTTATTCTCATTTCTTTCTTCTCTCTTTTCTCTTCTTCTTCAACTCATCACCAAGTTCAAGCTGATATGAAAACTATTAAAACACTCTTAGAAACTCTCAAATTGAAGAGTATAGACTAATCAAATTTTAAATGCAGATGAATCAAATTATATTTAATAATACTAATTATTCATTCCTCTTTCAATAAAATAACAGTTGTGTCTTTCCTCTTCTCTCTCAAATAAAACATGGCCTGTGAAAAGTGAGTATCATATCAGGTCATAATGATTAACATGGCCTCAGCATGCAGAGCTGTATATACACAGTATATACTGAACTAAGAGACTGTGTGAGTTGTAAACTAATGACAGTATTTCAGAGAGAGCTGTGCAGTGTGAGAAAGCTGTAACTCTCAGTTACATATGCAGAGAATGAATCACTGCAGTAAGTGCATGTGCATTGCATGAAAATAATGCTTTTTAATAATACTCAGTCTCTGATATCATGAAAATAGAGTCTCTTCATAAGATCTGTTTTTATCAGAAGTTGAGAAATCTTATATTTCTCAAGATCATCTTCACACACCTTGTCTGTGAAATTAATAAGAGAAATCATCAATTTCAGTATTCTATTCTTGATGTTATTCAAGTAGCAGCAGAGTTCACTCTAATCATACTTTTTAAGTGTATGTTTTCTAATTATTCACATTTATACAGATATATACTGATTATTTATTAGATGATATTAAGACAATGACTCATCACAGCTGTGTTACTCTCACTGTGAGAGATATACAGTTGATAATGAATATTGTAAAGACTCTGAAGAGTGAGTATTTTGAGAGTACTGCAGCTCTGTGATCTTGATTTTTTTTCTTTTTTTCTTTTTCTTTTCTTTTTTTTTTTCTTTCTCTTTCTCTTTTTTTTTCATTATGATTTTTTCTTGTGTTTGTTTTGTTTTTTATTTTTTATTTTTTTTTATATTTTATATTTTTTTCATAATTAAAATTATATGAATTATAATCTGTGTTCAGAAAAGTAATGATATTTGATAATACTCTCTGTTGAATTTTCAACAAATGAGCACTATGTTATGATATTATGTAAGTGAGAAATGATTTCATAGTTTCATTTAAACTGACCGTGTGACCGTGTCTGAGACCAGGATCAAACTTTACAGTTGTCATGTTGTCTAAAAGCATTACTTCTGATCATGATTTGTGTTCATCACATTGATCTCAAATCACATTATTTCAAATATTAAAGGTTTCAGATTTACTTTTCAAATAAAAATCTAGTCTCAGATAAAGAATATGTTTGAATTCTTAGTCACATTTTCATTCTGATCTCATTATTGAAAATGACATTAAATGAGATCATGAAATCATTTCTTACTTACATAATATCATAACATAGTACTTATTTGTTGAAAATTCAACAGAGAGTATTATTAAATATCATTACTTTTCTAAACACAGATTATAATTAATATCATTTTAATTAAAAAAAAAATATAAAATACAAAAAATAACAAAAAAACAAAAAACAAAATAACAAGAAAAAATCACAACAAAAAAAAAAAAAAAGAGAAAGAAAAAAAGAAGAGAAAGAAAAAAAGAGAAAGAAAGAGAAAGAAAAAAAAAAAAAAAAAAGAAAAAGAAAAAAATAAAAAATAAAAACAAAAAAAATCAAGATTGCAGAGCTGCAGCACTCTCAAAATACTCACTTCTCAGAGTCTTCACAATGTTTATCATCAATCATGTATTTCTCACAGTGAGAGTAACATGATCATGATGAGTCATTGTCTTAACATTATCTAACAAATAATCAGTATATATCTATATAAATGTGAATAATTAGAAAATATACACTTAAAAAGTGTGGCCAGAGTAAACTCTGCTATCACTTGAATGACATCAAGAACAGAATGCTGAAATTGATGATTCTTCTCATCAATTTCACAGACAAGATGTGTGAAGATGATCTTGAAGAATATAAGATTCTCTGACTTCTGATAAAAATGAATCTTATGAAGAGACTCTATTTTCATCATATCAGAGACTGAGTGTTATTAAAAAGTGTTACTTCAATGCATATGTACTTACTGCAGTGATTCACTCTCTGCACATGTGACTGAGAGTTGTAGCTTTCTCACGCTGCATGGCTCTCTCTGAGATGCTGCTGCTGATTTGCAACTCATGCAGTCTCTCAGTTCAGCATGTGCTGCATATATACAGCCCTGCATGCTGGGGCTGTGTTTGATCATTATAATCTGATGTGATACTCACTTTCACAGGCTATGTTTTGTTTGATTGAGGGAAGGAGGGGATATGACTGCTGTTTTATTTGAGAGAAAGTGAATAATTGAATCTGTAGAAGATAATTTGATTTCTTCTGCATTTGAAATTTGATTAGTCTATACTCTTCAATTTGAGGGTTTCTGAGAGTGTTTTAATAGTTTTCATATCAGCTTGAAATTAGTGGTTGATTGAAGAAGAGAAAAGAGAGAAGAAAGAAATGAGAATAACTTATCTTTATAATATGAAAACAGAGAATTACTGTAATCATTTGTTCTAGTAGTAAAGATCTGTTTTCTACATGTATCTCTGATACAGATTATATAATAACTGTATATAAAGAATATCAACAGTGCATGTATTGAATGAAGATGATATTACTATACAATACTGTAGCTGTTTCTGTACATTGCTGAAAGCTGTTAATATTTTCTTTGAGTCTCTTTATATTTGATAAGTCAGTAATATATTTCAATGCACTCTCTCTTTCATCATTATTATCATCATTATTATTATTATCATCATCATCACTATCATCATTATTATTATCATTATTATCATTATCATCATTATTATTATATTATTTCTGGCCGCCTCTTCTGCCTTCACCTCTCTTCAATACTCACTGAAATCAATCATGTCATCTCTCTTCAAATATTCTGCAGTTCTGCAGATCATCAAGGCGCGTGAGCACTGTCACAGATTGAAGAGAGAGAAGAAGGAGATATTCAAGTGAGAGAAGACAGATTGTAAGACATGTTATAATGTCTTGAAGAGGCTCTGTAAAAAAGCAGAATGATAACAATTTTAAGTAACACTTCTAATAGATTTAGACTGAACTAAGTATAGAAATACTGTAGATAGCATCACCTGTGAGAGATTGAAGAAGAAGACAGTGAAGAGTCTCATACAGTAGTGATGAAATCAGAAGAAGTTCTGAGAATGATTTGAGACTAAGATGAAGAGAGAGAGAGAGAAGAAAAGTGTTACTGTAAATAAGTAATAACAGAAAAAGATTGAGAAGATGTTGAAGTGAGAGATAAAGAAGTCAAAACTAATAAGTTTTTTATTTATTAAGAGATAATGATTTTTGATAATACTTCTGTTCTCTAATTGATTAGCAGAAGCTGACAGAGAAGAAGGGAATTGAGACCTTGTTCAGATCTTGAATACACTTCATGATTCAGAATATTGAGAAGACAGCTCTGCTCTCTGAGTATATCAATCTGCTTACTGCTGACATGAAACCTGAGACAGCAGATCAGAAAATGCAGGATTTTGAGACACAGATTGATCTGACTGAGAAGAAGCAGCAGAAACCCTTCTCTGAGAAGACAGCAGAGGGAGATTTTAAGGTGATTATCATCTCAGATAAGAAGAAGAAGAAGGAGAAGAAGAATGAGAAGTGAATTATAAAGAATGATAAGAAGAATAAGAAAGAGTAGAAAGATAATGAGTAGAAAAAGTTTTTTTTCTTTTTATATTAATTAGTTGTAAGTTCATAATTATTAATAATTGAAATTAATTTTGAGTTTTTAAAAATTATTGTACAAGTTGTAATCAAGTCAGGAATAATATATATATATATATATATTTAACTATCATGATTCACAAATCACTATAATGTATAAGTATCAACATTTTTTCAACGCCAGCGTGGCCCAGTTGGTAAGACTGGTAACCAAGGCCGCACACATTAGAGGTGTGTGGGTTCGAATCCCACCGCTGGCACCTGCCACTTCTTACCCATGAAAGCCCCCATGTAATAGAGGCTGAGCCTAATTAGTAAGGCTTGGTGCAGGGTAGAACTCTCTACTGCAAGCCAAGCCACTAGTTAAGCAAGATCCTGTGAACACCCACCAGGGCCAGCATGAGGTGCCAATGTCCCACTATCCTACTGTGCACCCGTCAAGGTTCTAACAATATAGAGCCAAGCCTAATGTAGTGATTATACACTACTTAAGCAAGTCCCTAACTAGGGCCGCCATCGGAGCCTAGCTCCCCCTCAAATACAGGGAATGATTTTGAAAACCACCCGACTAGCAGGCCTAGACGCGCATCTAGGCCCTAGACAGGGCACCCTGATAGGCTAGAGCCTGCAAGCTCACTGCCAACCCCTAATACTGGCAGGGAGGACTGCAGTCATCAGCCCCGGTGGCCGAATGGTTAATGCGGCCACCTGGTAGCGCCTTGGCGTGGGAAACCAAGGCGTGTGGGTTCGAAACCCGCAGGGGATACATTAAATCTGGGACTCAAGCACCTCAGGTTCCTAATAAATACAGAGGTGTACAAATCGCTCCAATGAATCGCTCTACATTCCTGGGCTGGGAAGTTATTATCGCATGTATCTAATTGTCACTCCTTTGTATTTTCCTATGTTCTTGTTATCTTGGCGTGGTCTCAACACCTGTATTTCCTCCTGTATAACCAACACTTGACCTGTATTTAACATCACGCAAGGACTCATCATAAGCTCCGCTTGCATATGAGTATAATGGAAGAATAATAATAATAATAATAACTGCAGTCATCAAGCCTATGGTAGTCCCTAACACGGGGCGAGGCACGACGGCTGATTGATAGGCCTATGAGCATCTAATGGGGCCGAGATCAGCAACCGGAAGCTTGGTGTGTACACCACCAAGTGGGCGGTGGCAGCCACTAACTAACGCCTCTGGAAATTAGTGGCTGGCCTGAGAGGACGGACGCGGTGGTCGGTTAATTATAGGGGGTTAAATGTAATTAGCTTAAGGTGCATCCTGCGGGTGGCTAGCGCCCGTAGTTTGAAAAGGCCTGTATGAACTATGCTCTGAGAGTTATAAAGATAAGCTCAAATCATATAATCAGAGAAAGAGTCTCTTCTTCATTTCCATCAATTAACTCTGGAAATGAAATGAATTGGAATAGATTTCTTGATTGAAATGAAAATAATTCTTCAAAGAAAATGCCTTCTCAACTGTACAGACTATGCTCACTGATTAAAAATCAATTTTCTTCTTTAAATATTGAAAAAGTTGATCATGAGAAGTTATCTCCCTGGAGAGAAAAGCTTGAATCTCTTATAGACTTACAAATAAGTGAACTATTAAAAGAGAAAGAAGATGAACAGCATTTGAAGAGAATTTCTATAATTAATATAAAAGACTCTATTCTGATTTATTCAGATGACTCAAAAAACAAGAATTTGAATAGATTAGACACAGGCATTGCTTATACTGAAGATAATATTAATTTTATCTCAGATTTCTGGAATTTGAGCTGTGAATCTGAAGTCTTTGACACTGAACTATTTGCAATAGTGAAAGCTTTCAAACTTATTAAAATAAAATCTCATAAAAGAGAGAATAGTTTGAAAGAGATATGAATATTCTCTGATAGTCAAGCTGCTTTAAAAAGACTTAGAAATAGTCAGATTCATAATGATCAAATGAATCTTGAACTGATCTTAAACTCTGTTTTAAAAATTCAAAAGAGAAGAACATCAAAGCTGATAATTCATCTGCACTGAGTTCCTGCTCATATGAATATTCATGACAATGAATTGGCTGATTCAGCTGTAAAAAAAGGCTCAGAACTAAGCAGATCTATTCAAAAAATTGTGTCCTGATCTTTTATAAAGAGAAAAATAAAAGAATCTTGTTTAGACAAGTGAAATGAAAGCTGACAGAAACAAAAGAAGAGTATACATTATTCAAGATTTGAAATAAAACTCAAGTGGAAATCTTGTTCAATTAAATGTAAAAAGAAAATATTCTCATCTATAATACAGCTGAAACTAGAACATGACTATTTCAAATCTTATATACAAAGATTTAATGATAGATTTGATTCAATAGAATGCTCATTCTGCAATGCAAATGAGAATTCTGAGTATATTGTAATACACTGTGCATTATACAATAGTCTCAGAGTCAGATTGAAAGAGAAGTATGATCTAAGTCAATTAAATATGAGATTCTTATTCTCAACTGAGATAGGAATTAAATACTTAATAGACTTTCTATCAGAAACTCAAGCAGCTACAAGAAAATGACTGAATTCAGAAATATCTGAATATGAAGAGGAGAAAATTGATCAGATATAGTCTGTTAAAACAGCTATATACTATCTTTTAATAATTTGTTTCATTACAGTCTCTCTTTATTTTACTTTACTTTTTCCTTTCTATTCTTTTCTATCTATCTATTTAATGTGTCTATCTTTAAGACTGTGTTCTCTTTTCTTTTGTCATGATATTGTCAAATGGTTTCAAAGTATCAGAAGATGTTAAAACACTGTAATTTGTAAACAGTTTTTGTATTCTGAGCTGGAATTTTCTGATTTTGCATATCTGAAATTGGTGAATGTATAATAGTTAACTTTATAGATATAGGAAAAACCCTGAGAACTTTTAGTTCTCAGATAGATGTCATAGTCTCTGACTGCATACATCTATAATTGAAGAATAATAATAATAATAATAACATTTTTTCAACATTGATATTCACAATATTAATATATTTTTAATAATATTATCTGATAATGCAATTTGATAACACTCTCTTTCATAATATTAATATATTTCAAGAAATATGATAGAGATTAATCAAGATTGTTTATTTACTTTTATACATCAATGATATTCAATCTGAGTTAGTACTAAAATTATAACTAAGCTAAGAAACAAGATTATTTTCTCTTATATTAATTCTTCTTACACACATCAGTGATCACTTATTGAAAATAAATTATCATCTTTCTCAAATTATTATCATGTCTTCTGAATTCACTTCTTTCACTTCTTTTACTTCTATTGAAGATTCACAAACTCTTTAAGAAATCACTGTGAATCACAAAGTCTATGTTGTTTACAATTCAACACAGAATGCTCTCTTTCAATCATGATAAATAATCACTTCATTCTTCACATCTGATTCCAGGTCATGAAATTTATGAAAAACTCAACACAAACACTGAGATGAACTATGAAATAATTATCAACAGGTTGTATTGCAGATTACTGAAGAGTTATCTCTCTGCTGCAATCACTGCAACTTCATTCAGAAACATTCATCATAAACTGATTATGACTCTGAAGAAATTTCCCAACATCTGAAGTTATCAGAATGCAGACAATAAAAGAAAAATAATCAGAAAATTACTACTGAGCTGGTAAGTTGCTCTATCAGATAATAATTTTTGATAATACTAACTTTCTAATTTGAAGAAAATCATGTGAAAATGATTATATATCAGTACTCTGATTTCATAACTCTCATCTGATAACTTCTGTGAATAATTACTTTGCATATGTATATCTCTGAATCTTCCTCTTTAATCAATTGAAAACTCTGAATTTCAAACACTTCTTCAAATGCTTAATTCAAATCTTCATATTTCACATTGATTCTGTCTTCAGTTCAACCTCAAGACACACTACAAAGTCAATATACAACATCTAGAATCAGAGTTGAAGAATTATTGAAGAGTGTCTCTCACAGTGAATACATGAACTAGTACAAACAATCTTACATTTATAAGAGTTACATGTTATTACATTGATGAGAACTGAACTTATTAAGAGACATTAATTGAATTTGAATCATTGATCAGTAGTCATACTGAGAATTATATGACAGAGATATTAATGACTGTGATTAAAAATGACTATTAAGATATTAGTCTCAGTCTTCTTATAATTATAACTGATAATGCTGTGAATAACTACACTATGATGAAGAGCTTGAAGCAAAAATTGACTTTGCATTTCTGAAATGATAAACAAGGTCATATTCTCTGCATTGCTCATGTGGTTCAACTTGTGATATAAACACTGATAAAGAATCTTAACTTTGAGATGAAGAATAATGAGATGACTGATTCTTGAGATGAGAATGAGATGAAAGTGATTACTCAAGTAACTTTTGCATTCACTTTGCAAAAGATAATGTTTTTTGACAACACTTTTTGATATTGTTTTTTAATAACACTTTTTGATAATACTACTGTTAATTTTGAATAGATTGACTAATAATTTAAATATCACAGATTTGAAACATTGCTAATGCAATTTGTATCTCCTCTAAATAACAACAACAATTCCATGATATTTAATAAATAAACAAATCAGTCACATCACTGAATATGATACAGAATGTTAGAACACAGTGAAGTTCAATATATGAGATAACTGTTCAGACTCTTTGATTGTGTCAGATGATTGATCATTGAGTGCAACACTCTGATCAGAAAAAGATTCAGATATTGAAACTTTCTGATATGAAGTGAACTCAGTTGAAATATGTGATTGATTTACTATTTCAGTTTTATAAGATAACAAAGACAGTCTCAATCACTTGTACACCAATGCTGCAGTCAGTCTGGTGAGTGTATAACAGTTTATTTACTCATCTTGAGAAGCAGTTGAATCACTCAAAAAGAAATTCAGTCTGGGATGATGCTATAGTGCAGGCTATTATTACTGTAAGGAATAAACTGACATATTACTACAGCAAAACTGAACAATCTTTTACAGAGTACTATGCTGTAGCAGCTCTACTAGATTTCTTCTGTCAAGTTAACATCTACACTTCTCAAGATTGAACAGAGGAGAAATGAGACTCATATGTCAAATTAGCCTGAGACTACTACAATACCAACTATCAGAGATTCGAATGAGCAGATGTTTGAGATGTGAAGACAGTGAAATACAATTCTCTAGTAAGTAACAATCTTTGATAACACTTCATATCATATAGAACTATAATACTAACTTTGAAACAGGACTTATATACATTGATTACAACTGAAAATCAGGTAAAACTACATGCTTGTAAAACTGAATTTGACTGCTATCTTCAAGATAATTCAACAAATTTACACACTAAATCAATTCTAGAGTTATGAAAAATTGTTAAGAGTATATATTCAACTGTTGCACTGATGATGTGTGATATTCTGATAATTTCATTAACAGAGATGAGAATGAAGTGAAAGTTTAACTCAAGTCAAGATATTTATCACTATCGTCAGAGACAATTACAAGGAGAAACAATCAAGAAACTCATGATTGTAAAACATGAAATTATCAGACAGTTTAATATCTCTGATCACAGTATATCAGAGAAGTGTAGTTTTCATAAGAAAGTGAAGGATAAACTTGCACAAGAATGTATTTAGTTGTTTCATGAGCATTATCAATAATCATTACCAAATTCTGATTATATAAGCAATCACTGAATGAACTGAATGGGACTGATTTTGATCTTCAGTTTCAGTCTCATTCTGATTTTGAAAGAATGATCATCTTTCACAGTTTATTCTGAGAAATTACTCTCATTTCACTGTTCTTGAATTAAATCTGGTCATTTTTCATGCCATTTCTCTCAGAAATGGTCCATTTTCAGATTTTTTTGAGACTTGGTCCTAGTGGGACTCACGCCAAGAAATGTATGGGACCAGACCAAATGGGATCAAATGTGAAATTCATGGTCCCGCCGGCCAGTCTAGTTTCATTTGATGTTATTCTCAATAATGAAATCAGAATGAAAATGTGACTAAGAATTCAAACATATTCTTTATCTGAGACTAGATTTTTATTTGAAAAGTGAATCTGAAATCTTTAATATTTGAAATAACATGATTTGAAATTAATGTGATGAATACAAACCATGATCAGAAGTAATGCTTTTAGGCAACATGATAACTGTAAAGTTTGATCCTGGTCTCAGACACGGTCACACGGTCAGTCTAGTTATAAACATCTGATAATATCATCAAATATCTTGATATTCTGTTCTGAGACACTGCCATGTAACAGAAAGTATTAGATTGATTACAGAGTGTCTGACAGAGAAATACTTCTCTCACAATATTCATCTCTGACTTTGACATCAAGATTCTATAAGCAGATGATCAATCTTGAGAGAATTGAATGAAGATTAGTATACTCAAGAAGACATTAACTTTCTAACTCTTACAGGCCCTTGTAAGTGTAGATGAAGACCAGACTTATGAAGATTTCTGCATACAACTTCAGACATTGAATGATCATCTTATCAAGCTCAAGAGTATACAGAACAGTGATAGAAGACATTACATATACATCTGCACTGAGGAATAACTCAGCCACTCATACACCTGTGCTGAGAAATAACAACAATGATGCAGATGTCATGAATTGAGTAGACTTGAATGTCTATACACAAGCAAGGATCTTCACTGTCTAAACAGGCTTCTGAGTTCTCAGAATCACTTTCAAAGAAGTCACTGACTGATATCAATGAGAGATATGCATTAATTATAACTGATTAGAACACATCACTTTCAACTGCTGATTAGTCTACATACCTTCTTACTCAAGAGAAAGATCAGTATCTTCTTGTTCAAAGAACAGATCAGCATCTGTTCATGTCAATTACATTGCATTGAAGAAAGATTCAGAAGACAACTATAAAGATATCTTAATGAAACAGGGAAAAGATTAGCTTCTGTTCAAATTCACAAACAGAAGCTTGAAGAGATCAGATGATAACAATTTGAAGAGAAAATAGTAATGAATATAATTCTTGTATCTACTGTGATTGATAATATGTATAATATGAAAGCCATGATAGACAGTAATCTATGTTATTATACAATACTTAAATCTTCAGTTGTAAGATATTATAATCTTCAGCATATTCTCTTATTAAAATCTCAACTTCTCACAGAATTTGATGATTCAAAAGACATTCACACCTGTTACATGATGAAACTAAACATAGATGTCAGAGAATATCAATATGAAGATGTCTATGTATATGAAGTTGATAATCTTGACTATAATCTTATGCTAGACCTTGTCTGACTATCTGAACAAGGCATCTTATTAAATGCTCAAAACAGGAGTTTAATATTCTCTAATAATGATAGAATTCATAAAGATGATATTCATAAGACTATGAATCTTACACAGATCTCTGTCAACACTTATAAAATGCTCTGAAAAAGAAGTCATCAGTGAGATCACTGACAAAGTCACTGATAGCAGAATTATATATCAATCTATTTCATCAGTCTGACTGATATTAAGAAGACTCTAGAGAAGTTATTCTATACTATAATAATAGATTCTCATACAAAACTCTCTTAATAATATCATGAATACCTAGATATCTTTCAATAAGATAACATTATAAATATACTCTCTTTACAAGGCTCAGAAGTGAATCACAGTATCAAGTTAGAAAAGAAAAATGATAAGAATCTCAAGTCATCATAAGACCTTCTTTATAATATGTCTCAAGATGAACTTCTTCTTCTTTGAAAGACACTCAATGATCTGTTAAATAAGAGATTTACATATATTAGTAACTCTTCTGCTGCAGCTTCTATTCTCTTTACAAAGAAATCAGATAAAGAACTCTGATTCTGTGTGAACTATTGAGATCTGAACAGATTGATAAAGAAAGATTGTTATCTCTTATCTCTTATCAATAAAATCTTAGTATATATCAGACAAGTCTGATAGTTTATAAAGCTAGATGTTATTATCATGTTTCATAAGATTCATATCACTGAAGAAGATGAATAACTTACAGCATTCTGAACACATTATAATCTCTTCAAATAAATAGTCACACTCTTTGAACTGGCTAATACTCTCAGTACATTTCAGAAATATATTAACTAAGCACTCTGAGATTTTCTTAATAAGTTTGTATCTGCATATCTAGATGATATTCTCATCTTCACTAATGAATTCAGAAAGAAATATCAAGAATATATATAAAGAGTATTACAATGATTATAAGAGATAGAACTACTGATAGATATTAATAAGTGTGATTTCAAAGTCAAGAGTACAAAATGCCTAGATTTTATCATAGAAGCTGATAAGAGAATTTAAATGAATTCTGAGAAGGTCTTCACTATTCTCAAGTGAGAAGCTTCATATACTATGAAAGATATACAAAGCTTTATCAGATTTACTAACTTCTATCAGTGATTCATACAAAACTTCTCAGATATTATGAGATCACTCACAGAACTTATTAAGAAGAATTCAGTATTTCAGTAATTAGCAAACATCAAAGTCACATTTATACAGATAAAGAAGATGTTTATTAATATCTCTCTGCTGATAATATTCAATTCTGATTATAAGATAGTTGTTAAAGCTGATTTCTCTGACTATGTCACAGAAGAAGCTATATTACAATATAATAATAAAGATGTCTTATAATTATATGTCTTCATATCTAAGAAACTGAGTCTCACTGAATACAATTACAAGATCTATAATAAGAAACTTCTTGTGATTGTACACTATCTAGAAGAATAAGACTCTGAACTTCAAAGTATCTTCAAATTTGAGATAATCACAGATTATAAAAACCTTAAGTATTTCATAATTATCTATAAGCTTATCAAATATCAGATGTGATAATCTGAGCTATTAAGCTATTTTCATTTCACTATACACTATCATCTCAGCAGTTAGAACTCAATGACAGATGCTCTCTCATAATAAGAGCAAGATATGTCTTCTGATATAACAGACACTCATTGAATGAATCAGAAACACTAACTCTTAGATTTGAAGATATTAGTTGATCAAGATGAAACAACTTATAGCATTATACATACTTCTCTGATTAGAACATCTTCTCTCTGAACTGTCACTGACACTGATATCAATATCTCAACTTCTCTCACACTGAATGAACTGTGACATATAATAGCCTGAGCTGATGAACTTCTCCAGACTCTCACTGAAGCAGTATAATAAGAAGTGTCTCAATTTCCTTCAGAACTATGTATAAAGACTAACATCTCAGAATATTCAATGAATGACAATAATACTCTACAATTTCATGAACAATGTTGAGTCTCTCAGTTCAAACCTCTATACACCTGAATAATGCAAGAGATGCATAATTCACATATAACTGATTATTCAGGTTGTGAATAACTGTATTAAATAATCTCTTGAGAATTCTACTGATCTGAGATATTAAACAGCATCAGATGCTTTGTCTGAAACTGTAACTATTATTTCTCTATCACTTTATGAAAGAATTGTAGAAAAGACCTGTTGAAATCACTTGATATCTCTGATAGAATCTGATGAGATGTGGTAATTGACTTCACAGTTAATCTCTCTGAGAGCAAGAATTATAGAAATGTTCTGATCATCATGAACTGATTGAGTAAAGATATAATATTAGAATCTTACAATAAGATGAATACTGAACAAGTCACTGAAGTCTTTCTACAGAGCTCATTCTATCAGATATATGAATTACTGAGATCTATAGTATCAGATTAAGACTGTTAATTCATGAGTACTCTCTGAACAAGAATCTGTCAAGTTCTTAAGATTATACACTATTTATTAACTGTCTATTGTCTTGAGATCAATGATGCATCAGAACAGACAATTCAGACTGTAAAGAATTATCTTTATAAGTTCTGCAATTACTTATAAGATGATTGACATAATCTTCTTCTACATGTAGAGATCACTATCAATGATCAAGATACTATCTCAACAGGTGTAAGCCTGTTCTTTCTTATACATAGTTATCACATGAAAGTATTGAATCTTCTAGAGATTACACAGTTCACACTGAACCTCTGCAGTTCAATTCAGATCACTGATAACATAGTAATAAAGCTCTGAGATATCTGTGACTGAGTAGAAGTCTTTATAACAAGTGCTAAACAAGATTAAGAGAACTGAATCAATGTTCACTGAGATTTCACTGAGTAATATAAGATAGAAGATCTGATATGATTGAATCTTAAGAATATACAGGTCACACACATCTCACACACTGAATTATTATTATACAAAGTATAAAGTGATAGAAGTTCTAGACAGTTATAACTATCATCTTGACACATTATCAGAAATTCATGATATCTTTTATATGAGCTTGCTTCACTGCATTAAAACTGATTCATTTCCTTCTCAACTGACTTCTGCCTGACAGCTGTCAGAGATCATAGAAGAAGATAATAAACTTAAATGAGAGATTGAACATATTCTTGATAAGAGATCTCACAGCCACAGCTGATAATATCTTGTGAAATAAGTCAGCTACAATCACCTAATCTGAACTCTGAGTTTCACATTATTCAAGATCACGGCTCTTGACTGATGAGAGCTATGTATGATTAAGGAAGAGAGAAGGGACTAATGTGACAGGCTGCACCTGATCAATTATATAGACTATTCTGTTACACTTCACAGATTTCTATCACTTCAATTCTCAGTCACTGATTCTCAGCTGAAAATCTATGAAATTCCTATTCTTCTGCTCTGAAGCTTCATTATGTATGAAAACCTCTATTCTTCCACTCTGAAGTTCCACTGTGTATGTCATCATGTATGTGTATAAATATTCACTCTGATTACTGATTCTCACACTTTCTCTTTCTTTCCTTCTCTAATGTTTTTCACTTTGTTATATAAGATCTATAAATATTATACCAATCTATTCAGCGTAGACCTCTTACAACTAGAACAGAGACATTTCTTCTACTTTGTCTGAACTCAATTGAATTTAGTTATACAGACTCTTTTCTCAGTTAAATAGAGTTGTATTCTTCTAATTCATTTTTAAGAAGTAGTATTTCTTCTTCACAGTCAAAAATTTCAACTGAAATATTATAATGAATGAATTTGTCTCACTTTTCATCTCTCTCAGATAGAATTATTATATTTAACAAAGATTCTACTGCTGATTTTCAGAGATTCTCATTCTGAATAAGAAATTCTACACTGAATTTAGACATTGTAGTCAGAATAATGAAGTTTTCAAAGAAGAATGACTCAATTAAAGCTATAACTGATTTTTGAACTTTAATATCAGTTATTAACTGAGAAAAGAACTGCTGATTGATTTCATTTCTAATTCTGAAAATGAGATTTAAGTTTAGCTTGTTTCTCTGTAAGATATTCTGATTTAAGACTTTGAGAATAAGTCTTCTATTTCTGAAGATTTGAAAGTTTTTCTCTTTTTGCATTTTTTTCTTCACTTTTCTATGAATAGAAGTATGAGCAGTATTCTTCTCAGTTTTCTCAGAATTTTAAGCAGATTTTGAGATAGCAGATTTAGAGACAGTAGATTTAAAGACAGCAGATTCAGCTGCTTGAGCATATGTTTTCTTCTAATTTAAAGAAGAAGAAGAAGAAGTAGAAAAAGAAGAAGAGTAAAATAAAGAGTCAGTGATTGTACTAGAAATTTTCAATATTTTTAGAACTATGTTTAAAATTCCAAGTTTGAACATGATCACTTTCTGTAGTTGTCTAGTCTAAGTATGAAGAATTAGTAGAACTTCTTCATTTATCTCACTCAGACACTGCTTTTCAAGAATCTTGCTTTCTTTTTCAAGTTTCTGTATTTTAAGAACTTGTTATTTCTCTATTTCTTCTTTCTTTCTTCTCTTCAGAATTTCAATCTCAGGAATAGTATTTGAGAAAGCATCTTGTTTCACATCAACTGAGTGTATTTTTGAACTAATTATTCTCACTCAATGAAAAGTTAGTCAGACTGTTTTAATTAAAATATTTATTAAACTCTTTTAAATTGAAAAGTTGATCAGACTGTTTCAATTAAGAGATTTCTAAGTCTGTTTTCAATTGAAAAGTTAATCAGACTGTTTCAAAAGAAGAATAAAAAACTTTTATATATAAAATATCTGATTTTTTTTACACTAGTTCAGTAACTAGGTTAGATTTTTAAAGAGAATCTAATAAACTAAAATTGATTTTTAAGATAAATCAATAAAATCTTTATAATCTCTTTCTTAAGATACAGTGAGAAAAAGTATGATATTAATTGATAATAAATCAGATAATATAACAGTTTTTGAGAGAAAAACTGATAAAAAATAAATTAATTTTTTACAGAGAAATTAATTAAAACTATTCAATTTTATTCTAAATGATTCAATTCTTCTCACATAACAAGTGTGCAACTCAAATCAGTTAATAAAGAGTGTAAAAAAGAATTAAGTATTAATAAAAGCTCTTCAGTCACTGAAAAAGTAATTCTTACTTAAAAGAATGTGAAATTATGATAGAAAATAACTCTATTTTTAATTCTTTATAAGAATATTGTGTAAAACTCAGAGAAAAATATCTTACTTTTTTAAGAGAAGTAAAAAACTATTTCTGAGATCTTTTTTTACATTAACTGCTGCAGAAGAATAAGATAGAAACTGCTAAGATATATACTACTATATACTCTCTATCAAGACTTTCTCTCTTCAGAGTCTTGATATTATAGAGAATATAAGTCTGTTTCTATATATTAATATAAATATTGTCAGTGAGATGTAGAGAAACTAGTTATTTATATCTTAAAATAGAAGACTTTTGTCAATGATTATATTAATATAGAGTTAATTCTCAAATTCAATAGAAATCTAGTGTTGCTGTTCTCAATCTCTTGCAGAATCTATTGAATATTAAGATATTAAAACTAGATTTAATATATCTCACTGTACAGAGATTGAAGACTCAGTCAGATCTTGAGATATATTAATTTTATAGTTGTTAATGTATTATTGACTTGTTCTGTTGACTCATTGTTCACTGATTATGTATTAAATACTGTTACTGAGATATCTTTTTGTATTATTCTGCTGAGAATGAGTCAGATTGAGAGAAGCAGTATAAGAATGAGACTTGATATTGATGTCTAGATACACTGAAGATAGATAGAGTATTCACAGAGATTACACTTCAGAAGTGTTCATTAATTATATACTTGATATTATTACTGAGATATCTTTTTGTATTTTTCTGCTGAGAATGGGCCAGATTGAGAAGGGTGATATGAGGGTGAAACTTGGTGTTGATAATTTGAAACATCAAAGATGGACAGGGTTTTTGTGAAGATCACTTCTCAGATATCTTCACAATTACAGATCAGAGATCTTTCAAAATCAAGAAGATTGACACATATGACTAGGTCTCTTCACCTTACAATTTGTATGGCAATTTGGCCCGGGGTTGTGGTGTGATAGGGGAGAACAGGGGATAATCCCACACAGGAGTTTTGAACAATATCTGGTTCATGTTTGGCTGGATAACTCCACCACCACACAGGGTATGTGGTCGGCGATGAGGTCAAAATGCTCATATGATTGAGAGCTTTTTGATGGATCTATTGATGGGTTCTTATTTGAAAAATCGAGCGAGTTCATGGTGGAGCGGTTTGAGTTTTTATTACTTAGCTCATTCACTCTGTGAGCTTTAGAAACACTACAGTGACCTAAGATTCTGAGTTCATCAAAGCTTCTCATACTTGTGAGACAGTAGTATTACAGTATGATCTCTCTCTGTAAGCATGTATTTTTATTAAGAAAGTAACAGATTCAGATGTGAGCTTCAAGACTCTTAAGAAGGCTGTTACTAACTCTGTTTATAACTCTTCAAATTTCTATTTTAATTTATTTAAACAGTTTGTACAGAGATGTTCTGATTTAGAATAGATAAAGTAGAGACTCTTTTTCTTAATCTCTCTGTTATATACTCTATTTATAGAAGCTTGTAAAGCTCTCTCTTTCTACTCAGTAGTCAGATACAAATCTCTCTATATCTTATTATCTTTTTTTAATAAATCTGTTCTCTGTTATTCTGACTCTTACAGAGCTGATCAGTGATCTACTCTTTGTGAGTCTATGACTCTCACAGTGATCTGTAAGTAATGAATAAGAGTCATCAGTTTCTTCAGAGTTAAGAACTTAGAGTCTTACTTAATAAGCTTATTCTGTATATCTTTATTCAGTCTCTTTATAAATATCATCATTCAGATCTTATTTCAGAGCTCTGTTTTCACAGATTTCAATTTATATCATAATTCTATAAAGTACTATAAGTAATCTTTATCAGATTTCTCATCTCTTTTTCTAATATTGATTCTCTGATCACAAGCACTCAAGTATCTGCTAGCTGGCGTGAATATCACATATAAATTGTAAGAAATCCCGCTTTTCACAGATTCTTTATCTCTATTTCTATCTCTCACGTAATCAATAGAGTTAGCAGCTCTTGACTATATATAACTATATAGACTGAAGTAGACTGACTGTGTAACCGTGTCTGAGATCAGAATCAGATTTTTTGATAGTCTTATTATCAATTCAACTGATCCCATTACATGGTTTTAACATTAGATAGTAGTTTCATACTGTCTCAGTGAGACTTACTGTCTACTCTTATCACATTTTTCAAATGAGATCATGATTTTCACTTCTCAATTTAAATTATTTTTATTGCTTTAAATAACTTTAAATCTCATTTAAGTATTATCAAAAAGTGTTACTTTTTAAAAAATTAAAAATAGTCTAAAAAAAACCTTAAAATGTCTAAAAATAGTAACTTTATGCTAAGAATGAGACTAAGTGAGATTAAATGAGATCACTTTCTCATTTTTTTCAAGTCATGATTTCATTTTAAGATCTGATATATAGTCACTTTGCATGTTTTTTTAATGACTAGTCTCAGTGAAATTCATGTCAAGAAATGTATGAGACCAGATCAAATGAGACCAAATGTGAAATTCATGATTCCGGCGGCCAGTCTATACTGAAGTTCGCGACTACTATTTATAACTCAGCTTGAATACTATTATACATTTAACTTCTACATTTTATCTTTCTACTGTGAATACTTCTAGTAGTTAACAGTATATATTATATCAAGCTGCAAACATCTGAATAATCATCTGTAAGTACTTATTCTTACATTTCAAGCTCTATCAATCAGTAATCACTCATTATTACTGAAAGAACTAGAAACTTATATATCTCAATCTCTGTAAACTCTACTGCAGACACTCTGAAGCAGTTATCTGAATTATAAATAACTTCTATAAAAGAAGTCTCAGAGCACTTATTAATTATTTATAAGATATTATTCTCTGTATCTGTGATAGAGAAATTCTCTGAATCTATGAATAAATTAATCTCAGTGAAGAATATTCTTGAGCATCTTTCACAGACATCACAGCTATTTTTCTATAAGAAATACATACTGTCTGTAACCATTCTCAACCTAAGTCTCTAGACATGATTTTCAGAGATACTTATAAATTGAAAAGAATCTCTCTTAAGTTATAATTACTTAAGATTATCTACTGAATTATAATCTATAAAAGCTTTTACAAGTTTGTATTTAAAATTAACTCATAAGTCTGACTGTGTGATATGAAAGATGAAGAAGCTGTTATTTATATAATAACAGATCTCTACTACACTGAAGTCAAGAACTGACTGAATCATCTAAAGAATAATTATAAGAGATCTCACTAATCTGTTCTTAAAATCTCTCTAGAGAATAAGTTAAAAGACTCTGTGAGTTGAACAGAGAATATCTGAACTGTAATCATCAATATTAGAAAAAGAGATGAGAAATCTGATAAAGATTACTTACAGTACTTTATAAAATTATAATATAAATTAAGATCTGTGAAAACAGAGTTCTGAAATAAAATCTGAATAATGATATTTATAAAGAAGCTGAATAAAAATATACAGAATAAGCTCATAAGTAAGACTCTAAGTTCTTAACTCTGAAGAAACTGATAACTCTTATTCATTACTTACAGATCACTGTGAGAGTTATAGATTTATAGAGAGTAGATTACTGATCAGCTCTATAAGAGTTAGAATAACAGAGAACAGATTTATCAGAGAAAGATAATAAGATATAGAGAGATTCATATCTAACTACTAAGTAGAGAGAGAGAGTTTCATAAGCTTTTATAAACAGAGTATATAATGAAGAGATTAAGAAAAAGAGTCTCTACTTTATCTATTTTAAATCAGAATATCTTTATATAAACTGTCTGAATAAATTAAAATAGAAATTTAAGAAGTTATAGATAGAGTCAGTAATAGTCTTCTTAAGAGTTTTAAAGCTAATATCTGAATCTGTTACTTTCTCAATGAAAATACATACTTGTAAGAAGAGATTATATTACAGTACTACTGTCTCATTAGTATAAGAAGTATTAATAAACTCAGAATCTCAGATCACTGTAGTGTTTCTAAAGCTTACAGAGTGAATAAGCTGAGTAATGAAAACTGAGAATCTGCTCTTATAATAAGCAGAGTATGAGAACTCAGATCTAAGAACTGAGAGACTTATAATAGTTATCTTTGAATTACAAGATCTCTTCAGAACTTGAAGAAGATTTATAGAAACTGTAATTATTATAAATATCACAGATAACATGTACTTGAGACTTATATAACTTTAAAGACATAATCTGTATATAGCTATTTATAAATTGAGTTTATACTTCTGATCAGTGTTGATAGACTCACTTATAAAGATAAAATCAGTTAATGTTATAGATTTAATTAGAGAAGACAAGCTTATCTATATAATAACTTTATAAATATCTGAGAACTTCATGATTATAAAAACTGAGCTTCAGATATCAGAGAAATACTGAGATCTTATAGAGATATTCAGTTCAGTTAAGACAGCTGAGCTTTTATTTTACTGTGAGAAGAATCTGATAATAGATTTAATAGAAGAGTAGAAACTCTTCTAAGAATTAATTTATAAGCTCTCTCATCATGAGACAGAGATCTTACAGACTTATATAAAGAAGAATCTGAAGAATAACTTCATTTAATCTTCACAGATCTCTACAGAAGTCTCTGTGATATTTATAAAGAAGAAGAATAAAGATCTCAGATTATATATAAACTGTTATAATTTAAACTCTAAGATTATAAAGAGTTACTATCTTCTATCTCTGATTGAGAATGTAATCAACTGTCTTATAAAAGCTGTCATATTCATATAACTGAATATAATTAATATATATACACAGCTGTAAATACAGTCTGAGAATGAATAAAAGACTGTCTTTAGAACTATGCTGAGAATATTTGAATATCTAGTAATGTCTTTTAGTTTAACTAATACTCTTATAATATTTCAGTCTTTTATTAATAAAACACTTCATATATATCTGAATGTCTTTGTAATAATATATCTGAATGATATGATGATATACTGCCCCGGTGGCTGAATGGTTAATGCGGCCACCCGGTAGCGCCTTGGTATGAGAAATCAAGGCGTGTGAGTTCGAAACCCGCAGAGAATACATTAAATCCAGAACTCAAGCACCTCAGGTTTCTAATAAATACAGAGGTGTACAAATCACTTTAAAAAATCACTCTATGTTTCTGAGCTGGGAAGTTATTATCGCATGTATCTAATTGTTACTTCTTTGTATTTTCTATGTTCTTGTTATCTTGATATGATCTCAACACCTGTATTTTCTCCTGTATAATCAACACTTGACCTGTATTTAACATTACGCAAGGACTCATCATAAGCTCCGCTTGCATATGAGTATAATGAAAGAATAATAATAATAATAATAATAATAATAATAATAATAATAATAATAATAATATACTTTATAAAGAAGAAAGAACACACTGAGCATGTATAAACTATGTTAAGAGTCTTAGATAAGACAGAACTGTATATTAAGCTTATAAAGTGCAACTTCAGTACTCATCAGATTAATTTTCTAAAATATGTAATTATTATAAATAATATTCAGATAAAATCTTCACAGATTGAAACTATTCTATTATAATCAGAGTTAATTAATATTCACAAGATTCAGATCTTTCTAAGCTTTGTGAATTTCTATAGATGATTTATCTTTATACTTATAAGAATCTTCTTAGCTCTTACAGACATACTGAAGAATGAAAATAAGAAGAAGTTATTCTATAAATAAAGAATAAAAAAATTATTGAAAAGAGAGAGCTGTAAAAACTTTCTTATCTCAGAAACTTACAGAGTCTTTATAAGATTAAAACAGATATTCATAGATACAGTAATACTATTTTACTTTGATTTCTTACTCTTAATCAGATTAAAGACAGATATCTTCTTCTTTATAATTTCAGAAATAGTCTTATAACTACAGTTAAATAAGAACTGAGTTTCAGTGATCTTTTTCTTATGAAAGATATAATCTGTGAAGATTAACTATAATATTTATAATCAGAAGCTTCTTATAATAGTGAAATTCTTTTATTACTAATATTACTACTTTAAGAGTCTTATAACAGTGATTACTGTTAGAACTAATTATAACAGCTTATAATAGTTTACTTCAATCAAGAAACTCTCACAGTAGCAATATTCAAGTAGCAAAGCATGAAGGCCTGATCTCAACTGCAGTTTTTATTAATATAAAAGATGCATTTGATCATGTTTCAAAGTCTATGTTGATTCAAACTTTGAAGATGTTAAAACTGCCACTTTCTCTAATAAAATGAGTTAATTGTTTTATGTCTAAAAGAATTATACAACTATTCTTTAATGGAAGAAAACAAGACAAGACTGAGATAAAAATAGAAGTATCACAAGAATCTTCAATCTCACCTGTTTTATTTGCAATATACACTGCATATCTATTCAAGAATAGAGATATGAAAATAGTGAGGTCTTCAAGTTATGTAGATGATATTGATCTACTCTACAGTTCAAAGACAATCAAAGAGAATTTAGAAGTGATTGAGAAAGCAGTAAAGAAAATCTTTGTTAGAGTAGATATCAATCTAATTCAATTTAATATGAATAAAACTGAGTTAATTCACTTTTTTCCCAGGTTTAATGAGAAAGAACTAAGTCTAACTTTTTTGAATAAAGAGATTAAACCCAGTTTGAATGTCAAATGACTAGAAGTATGATTAAACTCTAAGTTGAATTTTAAATATCATATTCAACAAAGAATCATCAAGACAGAGAGACTACTGAATAGTATAATCAGACTATTAAATACTGAGAGAGGTCTATTCTTTCAGGCTATGAGACAGTTATACATAGCCTGTATTATCTCAGTAGCTGATTATGAAATTCAAGTTTGATAAAATAATCAAGATAATTTCACTGAACTCTTTCAAAGTCTATAAAACAGAGCTTTGAGAAGAATTCTGAGAGCATTTAAATCATCTTCTATTAAAGCAATGAAAATTGAAGCTTCAATTTCATCTTCTGCTATTCAGTTTAAAAAAGTCTGTATGAACTATACTCTGAGAGTTATGAAGATGAGCTCAAATCATATAATCAGAGAAAGAGTCTCTTCTTCATTTTCATCAGTTAACTCAGGAAATGAACTGGATTGAAATAGATTTCTTGATTGAAATGAGAATAATGCTTTAAAGAAAATGCTCTCTTAACTGTATAGACTATGTTCACTTATTAAAAATCAATTTTCTTCATTAAATGTTGAGAAAATTGATCATGAGAAGATATCTCTCTGAAGAGATAAGCTGAAATCTCTCATAGACTTATAAATAAGTGAACTATTTAAAGAGAGAGAATATGAACAGTATTTAAAGAAGATCTCTACAATTAATATGAAAGACTCTATTCTGGTTTACTCAGATGACTCAAAAAATGAGAATTTGAATAGATTAGACACAGACATTGCTTATACTGAAGATAATATCAATTTTATCTCAGATTTCTGAAATTTAGACTGTGAAGCTGAAGTCTTTGATACTGAACTATTTGCAATAGTGAAAGCTTTCAAACTCATTGAAACAAAATCTTATAAAAGAGAAAATAGTTTGAAAGAGGCATGAATATTCTCTGATAGTCAAGCTGCTTTAAAAAGACTTAGAAATAGTCAGATTTATAATGATCAAATGAATCTTGAACTGATTTTAAACTCTGTTTTAAAAATTTAAAAAAGAAGAACATTAAAACTGATAATTCATCTGCACTGAGTTCCAGCTCATATGAATATTCATGGCAATGAATTGGCTGATTCAGCTGCAAAAAAGAGTTCAGAATTAAGCAGATCTATTCAAAAAACAGTGTTCTGGTCTTTTATGAAGAGAAAGATAAAAGAATCTTGTCTAAATAAGTGAAATGAAAGCTGGCAGAAACAAAAGAAGAGCATACATTATTCCAGATTTGAGATAAAATCAAAGTGAAAATCTTGTTTAATTAAATGTAAAAAGAAAATATTCTCATCTATAATTCAGCTGAAACTAGAACATGATTATTTCAAATCCTATATATAAAGATTTGATGATAGATTTGATTCAATAGAGTGCTCATTCTGCAATACAAATGAAAATTCTGAGCATATTGTAATGCATTGTGCATTATACAATAGTCTCAGAGTCAGATTGAAGAAGAAGTATGATTTAAATCAATTAAATATGAGATTCTTATTCTCAACTGAGATAGAAATTAAATACTTAATAGACTTTCTATCTGAAACTCAAGCAGCTACAAGAAAATGACTGAATTCAGAAGTATCTGAATATGAAGAGGTGGAAATTCATTAGATATAGTCTGTTAAAACAGCTATACACTATCTTTTAATATTTTTATTTTTTTTTGTTATAGTCTCTCTTTACTGTACTTGTTCCTTTCTGTTCTTTTCTATCTATCTGTTTAATATGTCTATCTTTAAGACTATGTTCTCTTTTTCTTTGTCATGATATTTTCAAATGATTTCAAAGTATCAAAAGATGTTGAAATACTGCAATTTATAAACAGGTTTTGTATTCTGAGCTGAAATTTTCTGATTTTGCATATCTGAAATTGGTAAATGTATAATAGTTGACTCTATAGATATAGAAAAAACTCTGAGAACTAAAGATTCTCAGGTAGATGTCATAGTCTCTGACTGCATACATCTATAATTGAAGAATAATAAATCTCGCAGTAGCAGATCTGCTGAGCTCAGAGACTGAGTGAGTTCTGATTCAAGATAGAGTATATTAAGAGAATTAAGAACTCAGTAGATAAACTCTTTCACAGATCTGACTATGTTAAAAAGATCAGAGTGATAGATATAGAGAAACTAGAGAAGATAGAAAAGCTTTATAAAATGCTTAAACTGAGTGTTATAAAGAGATTGACTAAAGAGTCTCTCAATCTCTTATAAAAGAAGAGAAGAAAGAAAGAGAAGAAATCTATATAACTACTCTCTATAACACTGAGAGTTAACACTCTGAAAATCTTTATAAGATTTCTTGAAAAGAGTATCTATAATCTGAAGAGTTTACAGACTTTGAGAAGCATTATGAAACATCTGATATAAGAGAAAACAGAGTATAAGTCTTTATAAGATCTTCTGTTCAGATTATCAGAACTGCAACTGAAGAATAAATATACTCAGTATATTCAGAAACTGCTTACAGCACATATTAATTCTGCAGAAATAAAGAATTAAAGAAACTTAAATAATCTCTTATAAAGAGAGAACTGAATTTATATATCTATAAATGAGTTTCTATGTATAGAACTTATTAAAAGATATCATAACTCTTCTTTAGTAGATTATTTTACAGATACTAGAACTTATAAGTTACTTATAAGAAAATACTTCTGACTAAAGATACAAGAGCTTATAAAGAAGATAATGAATTCTTATACTATTTATCAGAATTTACAGATAGTGTAGTTTAAATTATATAAAGAACTTACTTCTCTATTCATTCTGTAGAAATCTTGAGAATAGCTAGAAATAAATACTCTTGTACATCTTTCTGAAAGTAAGAATATATATAATGCCTGTTTTAACAGTGTGCTGATGATAGTAGATTACTTTATTAAGATAACACACTTTATACTCACTTACAAGAACTTAAAGTCAAAGAATTTAACTTATATCTTTATTTATAATGTGATTCAGTTGTATGAATTATCTGTAAATATTATCTTAAACAGAGAATTAATTTTTATAGAGAAGTTCTGATCTGATCTGATAACTATACTGAAGATCTTATAAGATCTAAACACAACTTTTTATTAATAGATAGATTATTAGATAGAATATTTAATAAGTATATTGAAACAGTATCTGCAGTGCTTTATTAATTATAATCAGAATAACTGAGTGTATTAATTATCACTTACAGAGTTTATATATAATAATTCATAGTATATTAGTGCAGATAAAACTCTCTTTAAGATACTTACTGAGACTTATCTATGAATAATCTTGATAAATCTGTGAGAGTATACTATAGAGTGTGATGATGCTTGTAAACAGACTGAGAGAATTCAGAATATTCAGAAGAAAGTCTGTAAATTCTTAAGAAAGACTTAAGAGTATCAGAAGAGATACTATAACTTTAAGTATATTATAAAGAGTTTTAAGAAAGATAATAAAGTCTGACTGAGTCTGAAAAATATTATTATATAAAGATTTAGTAAGAAGCTGAATCTCTTACAGATAGAGTCTTATAAGATTATAAAGAAAGTTAACTTATAGTTCTATAGATTGAAACTATTATCTCAGTTATAAATATATAATATTTTTTATATCTCTTTACTTCACAAATACAAGAAATTTTCAGAAGAGAACTCTGTGATTTATCACTCTATTCACAAAGTATTAGAGAGTGAAAGAGAATATCAGATCAAAGAAATTATTAACTCAGAGAAATGAGATTATAAACTCTGATTTAAGATTCAGTGATAAGAGTATTCTAATAAGATTAATAAGTTCACTTGAGAATTATCTGAGCAGATAAAATATCTGTAGAAGCTGAGACATGACTTTTATACTATAAATTCTGACAAGTTAAAATAATACAGTCTTCACTAAGAATCTGATTGTGATAAAGATATTAATACTATTATTTATAAATTCTAGTCTATAAAGATAATAAGTTTCTACTGAGATGAACAGTCTGTGATGTATATAAAGAGAAGAAGAAATCATATTATTATTAAAGCTAAAAATAAAGAAAAATAAAAATAGAACTATGAACATAATTTAGAGATTAATAAAGAAAAAATAAAGAAAATTCATACTTATATTCTTAATATCTGTGACACTTAACTTCTCTATGACTATTAATTTCTCTCTTCAAAGAAGTAGAGAGTATTATATCTATAGTACAGATAATTATTGTATTTAATACAAAGATTATCAGAAATATACAGACTTTAAGAGAGTCAGATATCAGAGTATACATAGTTATAGCAGAATCTTAAGAACTGATTATCTATACATATAATTAGATATCTCTTATAAAACTGTATTTACTCTTTCAGTTATACTGAAGTATTTCAATACTCATCAACCGCTTCACCACGAACTCGCTCGATTTTTCGAATAAGAACCCGCCGATAGATCCATCGAAAAGCCCTCAATCATATGAGCATTTTGACCCCATCGCCGACCGCATACCCCGTGTGGTGGTGAAGTTATCCAGTCAAATGTGAACCAGACATTGTTTGAAACTCCTGTGTGGGATTATCCCCTGTTCTCCCCTACTCCACCACAACCCCGGGCCAAATTGCCATACAAATTGTAAGGTGAAGAGACCTAGCCATATGCACCAATCTTCTCAATTTTGGAAGATCCCTGATCTGTAATTGTGGAGATATCTGAGGAGCAATCTCCGTGAAAACCCTGTTCATCTTTGATGTTTCAAACACCAACA
>NW_003101675.1:983331-983554 GCF_000003855.2 Blastomyces gilchristii SLH14081 | reverse complement strand
AGTCTATGAATTATACCTCTTATTATTGAGCTTTCAATACCTCTTGTTTACTGTCGTAGATAGACTGGCTGCTGAGATCATGAATTTCACATTTAATCTCATTTAATCTGATCTTGTACATTTTTTAGTATGAATCTCACTGAGACTAATCATTAAAAAAACATGCAAAGTGACTATATATCAGATCTCAAAATAAGACGATTACTTAGAAAAATTAAGAAAG
>NW_003101675.1:877204-983231 GCF_000003855.2 Blastomyces gilchristii SLH14081 | reverse complement strand
TTAAATTAGATAATAGTCTTATACTGTTTCAGTGAGACTTACTGTCTACTCTTATCACATTTTTTAAATAAGATTATGATTTTCACTTCTCAATTTAAATTCTTTTTATTGCTTTAAATGACTTTAAATCTCATTTAAGTATTATCAAAAAGCATTACTTTTTAAAAAATTAAAAAAAAATCTAAAAAAAATCTTAAAATGTCTAAAAATAGTAACTTTATACTAATAATAAGATTAAATGAAATTAAATAAGATCACTTTCTTATTTTTTCTAAGTCATGATCTCATTTTGAGATCTGATGAATAGTCACTTTGTATATTTTTTTAATAATTAGTCTCAGTGAGATTCATACTAAGAAATGTATAAGATCAGATTAAATGAGATTAAATATGAAATTCATAGTCTTAGCAGTCAGTCTATGAATTATACCTCTTATTAAGAGCTTTCAATACCTCTTGTTTACTGTCGTAGATAGACTGGCTGCTGAGATCATGAATTTCACATTTAATCTCATTTAATCTGATCTTGTACATTTTTTAGTATGAATCTCACTGAGACTAATCATTAAAAAAACATGCAAAGTGACTATATATCAGATCTCAAAATAAGACTATAACTTAGAAAAATTAAGAAAGTGATCTTATTTAATCTCATTTAGTTTCATTCTTGACATAAAGTTAATATTTTTAGACATTTTAAGGTTTTTTTAGACTATTTTTAATTTTTTAAAAAGTAACACTTTTTGATAATACTCAAATGAGATTTAAAGTCATTTAAAGCAATAAAAATAATTTAAATTGAGAAGTGAAAATCATAGTTTCATTTAAAAAATATGATAAGAGTAGATAGTAAGTCTCACTGAGACAGTATAAGACTACTATCTAATGTTAAAACTGTGTAATGAGATCAGTTAAATTGATAATAAGATTATCAAATATTCTAATTCTAGTTTCAGACACGGTCACACGGTCAGTCTAGTTGTAGAAGACTCACAGAATCAATCTCTTCTTAAAGTATATAGTTGAAATGATATGAAAGTGACTAAGAGCTTATAATCTGATGAAGATGAAAGGTTGATTAATTATACACTAATCTAGTCACACAGCATTCTAATGAATAGGTATGTGAGTCACGTGGCCTTATATAAAGTATTCAGTTAACATATTTCACTATTTTTAAATTAAATCTGATTATTTTTTATATCATTTTTAAAAAATAATAATACATTTTCAATTTTTTTTAATACTAGATTCTGATGAGACTTATATTAAAAAATTTATGAAATTAAATTAAATGAAATTAAATATAAATTTCATAATTTCATCAGTCAGTTTAAAAATGTTTATAATTTTAAATAAAGAATAATACTGATAAATAAGATGATTTTTAGAATTAATAATTATGTAAGTTAAATTCAGTAATATTATTAATATAATAATTGATTTTTTCAGTTTACAACTTATTTACAGTGATTTCACCATTCATTCACCATTATACTATGATTTACAGCTCAGCGACCGTGTCGCCGATTGAAATGGTGGAACAACCATAATCCGGTCGTGTAATAACCCTACGTTCTTCCGGTATGGAAATAAGTGCGTGGCGCATGCATATTGTGGCTGGTGGTAGCCTCGGCACTTGACACAGCCACATATGGCTTGTATGCATGCGCCACAACAGAGAATTCCCTTCAAGTTTTTACGCCTCCCCCCGGTTAATATTCTCCCGTTTGGATGCTGATACTCCAGTTATATGGGCCAGATCCCATGCTCAGATGCCTATATATTGTAAATGCTTGGATGCTTAGCTTTGAACACTCCCAGCTGAAAAGGAGAGACGAATCGGACAGTTGAGTGGTGTGCCTGCGCAATGAAAGTGGACTGAAAAGATCTATGGAGTAGAGCGTTTGCAGCTAACTCAGATTCTCCCCAAGCAATCAATCGGAAACTGTTTTTTCTGTCGTCTTCTCAGCAGCCACTTGCTGCCTTTCCATTTCGTCTATTGCTCGTGTCTGTAACCATCTCTCTTTCGGTTGTACATGGAATAGTCAAGGTAAATTTGTTAATAAGTTTGCGTAAGCTGTCGTTCAAAGAATCCATGCCAGCTCCGGGAAGGTATCAATAACTAGCAAGCATTTTGTCTCCTGGAACCCCGGCTTCCAACACCCAGATAGATATCCGGTCTTGTTTTAGAATAATGTCTCCATTTGAAATCATACGCTGAGAAAACTTCTGTCACTTTTCACGTTCCGGCAACGTTGAAATTTTTCGTAAATGGGGTGATATCGTGATGTAGTCCTTCTTAACCTCCTACTTGTTCTTGCCTGTCTGCGAAAGAAGTGCCGTTAAACAACCGTATCGGTATGTCAAAGATCCCCCGATTTGCAGAATGAAAAGCACCCGTAGACACGAAACCACCCTCGCAAGAAAAATCCCCAGCTTTCAAGGAAGCCTTGAGATACCTCGAAACTTCACTGCGAAAGGGTAGGGTTTTTGACAGTTTGTGCTGTGTTATTTGGGACGAGGCATGGCGATTGCATCATTCAGCTATCCATAATTGTTTTGGTGCCCCAAACAGTTAGATGGAGAAACAATGGACAAAAAGTGCAGCTTGCATTTCAATTGCAACCAGCGTGGCACTTCTTCGCGGCATCAGATGGGGCCTATCACAGACAAGCAGAACTTCTGTCGACTCTGAAGGCCACCGGTCAAAAGAAAGCCAGACAAAAATAAAAATATGAAAATAAAAAGTTGGATAAAAATAACCCAGGAAAAAGAAACATCACAAAGAAGAAAAATTTTCGAAGCGGTGAGAGAGAGTCGATACTCACACTTCCCCCTACCACGATTCTCCGCGACCTTGTGTGTCCGTGTCCCCGGTTATAATATATCCCGCCCAGTCGATGCCACCACTCTCACCTCCTAATTGCATCATTTCCGACGCAGATAATTCGCGAGGAATCCCGCAGATATAAATGAAGGCGTGCAAGCAACATCCGGGAAAAGCCCTCCTAGCACGGCTCTGCTGGGAGACGGAAGCAAGGTTAGTCACTAGAACAAAGAAAGAAAAAGCAAAGATATTTCTCTTTCACCCTGTAGAAAGAGAGAAGACGATGGACGGTGGGTTATTCCATGGTGACTCGGTTGCTCCTTTGGCTTCAATGAACCAAGCCCTATATCTAGCGATTAGTCCCCTCAGTATAGAAGAGTTGGGGCTGGTGGGCGGAAGAGGTGCAGTTGTTGAGCCTGGAGAAAAAGCGTCTCTTTCTTTTTTTTTCTTTTGCCTTTTTCACTCTTAATTAATTAAACCTTTGCTTGCCTATTCCCGTTTATCCTGAAGCTAACGTTGTTCTCCTGGTGGTGGTTGTCCACTGTCGAGGTCAAGGCCGAGAAGGATGTGCAGCCTAGACATGGCGCGAACGCAGCGAAAGCGTGGTGAGATTTTTAGCATTTTTATTCCTCCTCTTTCTATGTGCCAACCGGCATGCCGAAAGGGGATTTCCTTTTTAACACAATATTTCCCTGCAAAATTTCCGCAATGTTATTGCTATTATGATTATTATTTGAGACCTTTGTTGTTGTTGAAATATGGAGCAAAGGGGAAAGATGGTGCGCTCCCATAGTGCTTTTTGTTTGGCGGCAAGTTCCAAACTCGGAGGCGACGACGACGACGCGAAAAAAAAAAAGAACCCTCAACCATCTGCAAACTGGAACTTCTGCTGGATATCCACAAGCAAAAACAACCCACGCCGTCGTTCACTAGAAATGATTGGCCTTGGACTGAACATTCCCATTGCTTAATAATAAAGCCTTCTTTGCATCCTTAACACACCTGCTAATGAGCGGAATCATGGATGATTCAGACTTCGATGGCCCCTCTGATATCGAGCTAGAGCTCAACAGACGGCCCCAATTTCAACCCCAGCATAGCTACTGCAACGGAGAGACGCCTCCCGAGGTCCAGATAAGCAACCAGTGTGGTGTGGGCCATCGTGTCCAGGCAGTCCGATCTGTTCTTGCTCTTGTGCTTGACGAGGAGTGTGTGTTTGCGGGGCTCCAGGGGGGCGATATTGTTGTATGTTTGTATCACAAATTTTAAAGTTTATATATCCAGATCTGAATGAGAGATTCACAGATGGCTAACGTCATGACATACATATGCCTGATGCATGCAGGCTTGGTCACTCGATACCTATGAACTGATCCTATCTGTGAAGGCTCACCAGGAGAGTGTGCTCGGTTTATATCTGTCTGATGATGCGAGCCTCCTCTTTTCAAGTGGTGGTGACTCCGTTGTTAATGTGCGTTTTCATACACTTCCATTGCTTTGATTTAATATGTGAAATGGTATTTCGTGTATAAGGAAACTAATACTGGCTAGGTTTGGTCAACGAGGACTTTTGAGCGCCTCTACTCGATTTACTCGCATCACGATGTAGGCGATCTATTTACAGTAGTGTACTCATCCAATCTCAAAACTGTTTATTGCGGGGGCCAAAACACGAGCATTCAAGTACGGTTTCCCTAATCCAGCTCCTGTTCATATTATATGACTTGACTGATCCTCGACAGTGGTGTGATCTGCAACTGGATACCCCTCCACCGCCGCCAGTTTCTGTGCATCCGTCAAACAGGAGGCATCGATTTTTCGATTCCAAGGGCCCTGGTGGCATTGTTACACTAAACCCTGATGCTGGGGAGGCAGCTGAAAGACTTGGCCAGGGTGGCCAGAGCCTTACCTTCAAGAAAGATCAGCACAAGCTGTATGCCCACAATGGCTATATATATTGCATGCTCTTAGTCCGAGGCCTGGAGGAGTGGGCAAATGGTGAGGAAGTACTTCTGACGGGCTCGGGGGATGGGTCTGTCAAGCTTTGGGAGCTTGGTAAGTGCCCAGAAGGTTCACTGCTTGAGCTGGGCGAGTTAAAAAATGGTAGCGATTCAGTACTCTCTATTGCTGTCGACGGTGCGTTCCTTTACTGTGGCCTTTCAGGAGGTGCAGTTTACATCTGGAACCTGGATTCTCGTCAGATCATCAGGAAGCTCACGGCCCACAGTGGGGACCTCTGGGCAATTGATGTTGTCGGAAATGTTACTATTACTGGTGACTCCTCTGGCATCATAAGGGTATATATGCCCTGCTCTCTATATTGATTGCATCTCTCACTAACCATTGACGACAGAAATTTAACTCTAGATTCGAAGAGATAGGTTCGTGGGCTGCTCACAAAGGGACGATGCTGGCGTCAGCAGCTGGAGTTTTCAATAATAGGCGTATCTACGCTACTGGTGGCAACGATAATACAGTCGCTATTTGGGATTTAACAGACCACCCTCAAGATGTCCAAGAGATCCCTGCAGTTGGCAATGGTACGGAGCAATCATACCCATTTTAATGGTTATTTACTGACTCTCTTTTTAGATGAGATGGTCAATTGTCTGGCAAATTTTGTTGCATTTAAGACAATATCTTCGAGACCCAAGTTTGCTGGAGAATGTAACCAGGGCGCGGCTTTCCTTCGACGTCACTGCAATTATTTGGGCGCCAAAACTAAACTTTTGGCGACGGGGCCAGATACAAATCCGATCGTCTTTGCGAGATTCGATGCAGCATCAAAGTCATCAGCCAGCAAGACTGTTCTATTTTATGGACACTATGACGTTGTCGGTGCGGATATGAATCATTTGAAATGGAATACGGATCCATTCCAGCTCACTTCGATCAATGGGTTTTTGTATGGTCGAGGTGTGTCGGATAACAAGGGCCCGGTTCTCGCTGCTCTATATGCTGCTGCAGAGTTAGCCCAGACGAAAAATTTAAGTTGCAATGTCGTCTTTTTAATTGAGGGCGAAGAAGAATCTGGTTCCCAGGGATTTGCACAAACGGCTCAGAAACACAAGGATTTGATCGGAGAAGTTGACTGGATCCTCTTGGCAAATAGTTACTGGCTGGATGATCACATTCCATGCCTGACATACGGGCTAAGAGGAGTGGTTCATGCTAATTTTGTCGTGACAAGCAGTAACCCAGATTTACACAGTGGAATTGATGGTAGTTCCCTTCTCGATGAACCATTGAAGGATCTCACCATGCTTCTTGCTACTCTCGTTGGTGCGAGAGGGAAGATTAATATTCCAGGGTTCCATGACCCCGTCCTTCCCTTGACCGAAGCAGAAAAGAGACGATACGATGCAATTGCCAAAGCTCTACTTCCTCATCACCCTGAAATCGAGGACTACGAAGCTTTCACTGACTCCCTAATGCACCGTTGGCGGGAACCATCTCTTACAATCCATCGGGTAGAGGTCCCAGGCTGCCAAAATACCTCGACAACTATATCGCGAAGAGCGCGAGCAACACTTTCCGTCCGAATAGTGCCTAACCAGGACGCAGATAAAGTGGCAGCTGACCTGACGGAGTTTGCACATGCTCAGTTTGCAAATTTTGACTCTCAAAACATATTGACAGTTGAAATAGCAGGAAAAGCGGAACCATGGCTTGGGGACCCTGAGAATGACATCTTCAAATTGCTTTCACGCGCTGTAACCGCAGCATGGTCTTCTGCCAAGGGAGATCGTCACTATAACTACCCACCCGTTAATCCATCTAACCAGCTATCTCGTCGTGAAATTCTCCGCTCAAACTCAACTGACAGTGTGGCCTCGAATGTCGGCCGAATAATTTCCTCCTCGTCCTCAGCGCCCAAAACTCGCTCAGGACACAGGCTCTCTGCACCTAGCGTTCCGACCTCTTCAACCCTGGCGCACGGCTCTGACCTTGCGGGCACTAAACCTCCCAGTCGACCCCGTGCACCTTGCAGACATAACGCGTCTTCATCCGCTTGCGAAGTAACCCCAGTAGCGGCAGCAGAAACATCCGGACCGCAACCTCATACACGGAACTCTACATCAGCATCTCATTCTCCGGTATCTATTGCGCGCCCCTGCCAATTCATCCAACCCATCTATATCCGTGAGGGTGGATCGATCCCGACGATCCGCTATCTAGAGAAAGAATTCAATGCGCCAGCGGCTCACCTACCGTGTGGCCAGGCGAGTGACCATGCGCACTTGGATAACGAGCGGCTGAGGGTTGAAAATCTGTATAAGAGTCGAGAGATTATGACGCGGGTGTTCAGGGATTTGGGAAAGGATGGAGCTGGGACTGGTAATGACGGTACTCTAGACGAGGACGGCAGTGCTAGTAATGATAGCGAGGCTGGGGAGGATTCAGAGGAGTAAGACAGGGAATGGACTGAGGGATGGAATGGAGGATGATTGAAGTTGTTGATGGAGTCAGTTGGTAACCATCATGCATCGGGATGCCTTCTTCGATTGAGCACCTTCACCACAGGACCTGACCTCGATGCTCTACTTTCTGATACTATGTTATTCTTTCTAATGCTTTTCCTCCCCTATAATGTATTGATAGAAATACTTTTTTTTTCCCGCTTGGAGTTGCATTCTTTCCCCATCCCTCGTTTGACATTACCATATCCTTTAATTCGCATTTCACATTTGCGGTCTATTTGCATTATTATCCATCCCTCTTTCAAAAATGTCATTCGCAGGGAACAAAACCACAAAAGTGGGGAACAACACAAATCAGAAAATCAAGGGTTATATTCGTTACCACATATCGTTATCCTTATCACATATCTAATACACATGCATACAATGGAACTACAATGCGACATGCGACACCGTGTACTCTGTATATATGCAAAGAAACACAAAGAAAAGATCACAAAGACGCCTCCACGCGAATCATACAAATAATGCAAAGTAAAACCAACAACCCCCCCCCCCCCCCCAACCCCAAAAGGGGACCCACGTCACTCCTCACTGTACATCTTGTAAAAATACAGACATCAAAATATGCTCGCTCTGACTCACCAAATCCTCTTCGCCGCCATCTCATACCTCATCACCCCTTCAATCCCATCGCCTCCAGCACTGGGCTTCACCACTCTATCCCGTTCCTCTCTCTCCTTTAATCGTCTTGCGCCTTCTGGATCATCAGCATAGATCCACCTTCTCCGATCCTCGCCCACCTCCACAGCACCCCAGCCACCAACGCGACGCGCACCCTCGACGATGTCGGGGTTTGTTGTTGCTGTCGTGGGCTGGGGGTTGGGAAATTGTGATGGTGGAGGTGGCGGGGGCGGTGTTGTTTCTGCTGTTGTTGTTGCCATGGTGGATGGTGTAGCAGTTGGTTTAGAAGAGGAGGCATTCGTGATTGTGACCCGTTCTAGCGATTTCATTTTCTTATAGCGGGCGCGGGAGTAGCTGAGGAGAATGATGCCGAGGATAAGTTTTATGAAGAGGAGGGTGAGGTATAGGAGCAGGACGAGGATGGTGGTGAAAATTGGTATGAAGGCTGCGGGAGAAGGGGTGGCGTGGGCTATCATGGTTTGGAATAGCGAGGAGAGTTTAGTGAGGAAGCTGGGATCGAGGGGGTGGAGGGGTAGTATAAATGAAGGGGAGGGCGATGGGGATGGGGAATAACGGTCGTGGATTGAGGTTAAAGACGTGGTGTTTGACTGAGTGACGAGGGATGGTGTCTGTGGTAGCCACGATGTCAGGAACATCTGATAGGTTTGTATGGAGACGCGGAAGAAGAGGCACGCGAGCGGAATGACGGGTAGGCCTAAGCGGCGGTTGAGATTCTGGTCCGCGAAGGCATTCGTATAGTAGTCCTTGGCGAGTATGTCGAGGAACCGGCCGTACAGCGCAGGACGGATATTGTTGAATTTATTGATATATGCGTGCTTCAACCAGTCGACTATCATTTCAGAACCTAGGACCACAAGGAAGGGTCCGAGGAGGTGGCCGATCGTTGGGAGAAATGAGTTCACCTTGCTAAGCGACGAGAGTAGGGATGACGGGAGGATGGTGAAGGCCTGTGGAAGAATGGACGATGCAGTTCTGGGTGGAGTTGCAAATGATGTAGCATTCGCGCTCGGGGTTGGCTTGCTACCAGCAAATAAGCTCAAGCCACTGCCAAAGCTGAAGATACCCGTTTCAACAATATTCCGAGACGCGATGATTGTAAGCATCAGCCAGAGTTGAAATCGCTCGACAACGTCGGCACAGGTAAGCTGGAAGAGATTTTCTTTTTCAAATTTCTTAAAGACGGTGGATTTAATTTCCACAAACTGGTTCGATAATAAGAGGGTAATCAAGGCATTCGAATATGAATTCACCGCCACATTGAGTGTGATGACTTGATAGAAAAGTGAGACAGAATGGATAACGGTATATATCAGTGCGATGATAAATAGCCAAAATGGACGCAGAATCTTGCTGCGCCCATCAGGTTTCCTCTCCAGAGCTTCGCGTGAAAACAAGCATTCGAGGACGTCCTGGCCGATTGCTGAAAGCAGTCTATCCCCAACCTAAATATCCAGGGAGGTATTAGCTTCTCGATCTCCAAATGAGGTAGCAGATCAGATGGTAGCCATACCTCAAGTACGTTATAAATAACATAAAGCTTAATGGCAGCCTGCCCGCGAATCCAGTGATAAACCCGACTGGCATCGAAATACATCAGAATCAGACATGTACAGATCATGAGAAAACCCTTCAAAATATCTGCCTTATCGTTCGGTAAAAGTGTGGAGGGAATAGACCTGGTCCTGCGATGTCTTCGACTGGAAGGCACCCGGTTTCGCGGGTCATTTTTTTCAGATGGCCGATTCTTGACATCATGGTCAAGGAATGGGCTCTCCTGATCAGTAGAAACATTGCTCGAAAAGCGTGGCCGCGAGTGAGCAGGGCTCTCATTATGCTTTTGATCATGCCCGTTCTTGCGCGCAGCCGGGCACCCCTGTTGTCTCCGGCGCCATACCCTGCCAAGTCCGGTAAAAATAAACCGTGAAATAAACTGTGCTTCGGCTCCAACATTGATAGCCCAGGAACGAAGAAGAAGAAAAATAGACTTGAGAAATCGCAATGGCAGGATTGTGAAGTAATAAAGCCACGCATCGATACATGCAAGAGCACCGAAGAACAGTACCTGTTCTAGGGCGGGAGGTAGAAGGAAAAAGTTTTGTAGCCGCTCGAGTTTCGCTCGCGAAGACTCGTAAGGAAAATCATTCGTGGAGGAACGGTGAATGTATAAGGGCGAGGGCCGTTCAGAGGCCAGTTCTAACTGGAGATATGTCGGGATAGAGAAAGGAGGGAGTGGGATAGATTGGGGTGCTGGCGACGGAAGTAGATCTGGCGCCGATGATGAATTTGGACGACTTCTAGAGGTGTCAACACGGTTTGGCCTTGGCCATGAATCAGCGACCCTATCACCACTTGCGGAAGATCGCCGTTTCTGGAGCGTATCAGTGGTCGACACAGCTCGGGCTGAGTGGCTTTTCTGACGGGAAGAGAACGGACGGATCGTTTGATGTCCGGACGTTAGAAAGTCGGGTGCATCCTCCACATGTACATTTTTGCCAGCACTTAATTTGCGGCGGGGAGATTTTGTTCGTTTTAAAGACCCATCCACAGCCCGTGGTCCCATCGACGTGTCCAGGATCGTACCATTACTTGGCGAATCTGAGGGTATTGGAGCCCGTAAATTTGGCTGTCTTTTATCGGGCTCCAGTGGGATGGAGTGTAGGGTTAAAGATTCTGGCGAAGAAGTGAGTTCATGAATTTTTGCCGGCGACAGTTTGAGAACTTTGTCCTTTTCACGATCATGACTCGAAGGAGATTGCGGGTTTGTATTAATCGGCTTCAGAGGGCGCTGCGAGGAGGATGGGGTTCCTACATCTGCGGGTTGTACGGCCTGATGCACCGGCCTGTCGCCAGAAGCCGGGGATGCCACCGTCGCAGTTCCGCCATCCGCCTTCTTAACAGTATTTGCCAAACCTAATCGAGTCTCCGTTGAGGTCGGTGCAAAATGTGGTTTGTGTCCCCTCTGGCCTTCCATCGCCTCGTCGGGTGTATGAAAACGCACCACGTTTGCACCGTCATGCTTCGACAGAGTGCTTGTTTCGGGATTACGACTTTTCGGCATACCCAGATGTTCCTTATGCAGCACTTCCGGCTGCGGAGAGATGTGTCCATTGATAGCCCCAAAATTTGATCCCTTGAAGGGCCCCTTTACTCCCAGGCCTATGTCAGCGTCACTCCCCTTCCGGGCCCCAGCAACATACGACCTTTTGTCATCTTCTGAAAGGCTGCCAGAGCCCATCTTTCCGTTTGTCCTAATTTCACTGCTCCCGCCAGACACCGCGGTAGCAGAAGCAGCAGTACCGCCAAGTATATCATCCATCATGAGTTCTCTCGTTTTAAATAGATACCGCGATCATCATCATCACTAGGATCCCATTGTTCTTCCGGCTCACTCTCTTACTTCGTAGCATAGGCTGTCCCAACAAATGAGTCTTTCAAGATCCGGTTGTAGGTATCAATGGCTCATAGCTGAAGAGGGTAGAAAGATTTTCATGGTTTGCGGTTGTTGGCTGCTATTGGCATCTCGGTCCGCGTGTGCGACGAGGTGAATATGCTGCGCTCCGAAATGTAAGGTGTCCTGAAGCGAGGACTGGCGGCGTATCGAGCCTGGACAGTCAAGCGCCAACATATAGGGACAGGGATGTCAGTGGACTTGGATTACCGTAGATTTCCTTGCGCAAAGCTGTCCTTGTCCGGGGGATGGGTGGAGGGAGATATGCCAGCTTAGTCAGCCATGCAAACCAATAAATAATATAGTTTGGTCAAAGCGAATATCAAGCTCAAAGTTAACCTTGTAAAAGTTTAAGCGTACAAATAAAGGATATTTAAAACCTAAAATCTTGAGAGCAAGATTTAATTAATGTGGCAGTCTGCTACAATTGTCGAAAATGACAACGTACCTAGGAATGTAGCTTTGATGTTGGAGTAGAATATCTTCAAAAAGAAAATAAAATAAAAAGAAAAAAACAGCTTCTTAGTTCGCCAGTAACTAGTGAAAACAACCACTTGAAGCATCCATTTGTAAACATGTAAACATGAAAATACTACTTAGTTACCTTAACTACTCCTTACGCCAAGTTCCATCAATGTCCAGAATACACATTCCCCACCTGAGAAAGCAATACTTGTTCCTTTCTTTTAAAACAGCATGCATATAAAGACTATGAGCGCTGCTGTAACGTATAGGTATGTACATGTATAGTACATCATAGAAACTCCACAAACCACCACCATGGTGACTAGGTATACTAGGGTAGGTGGCTCTCTCCCGCACTTGGGACAGCTACAGCTCAATATTTTATGTATGTATGTATGTATGTATGTACGAACAAGCAGAAGGGCACCTGGTCCTTCCTGAGCTGGAATGGGTAAAATGTCTGTACTTATTTTATGTCAAACTCACGCACTTCTCGTGGGATGGGACGGTGTAAATGATCCCGCAACTGTCCTTCATGTGTATAAAAAAGGGAGAAAGAAAGAAAGAAAGAAAAGCAGAAGAAGAAGAAGAAGAAGAAGAAGAAGAAGAAAAGGAAACAAAAAAACCCAGACCTGCCAGATTCTCTCTCCACACCAACACCACACCTCCTTCCTACCCAACCCAACCATGATAGATATAGATATAGATATAGATATCCACAGCTAGCCAACCAGCTCTAATCAGATACTTCTCTCCTCATCTACTATGTAATCTAAAGTAAAAGCGCTTCTCATCAAATCGCGGGAAGTGGGTCTTCAGAACCTTAACTACTCCCCTACTATGTAATGATACCGTTGAACCCACGAAAAACCTGTGGGGTGGACTCAGTGGAGCGGACTGCGCGCCTTATATCTCTTGGCGACGATTTATTTCGATGTAGATCGGCGCCCCCGGAGTTGAGGGAACCCACAAGTGGGAAAATTAAAAAAAAAAGGAATTACTTAAAACGTACTGTACATGTACAAGATTAACTTTTCCAAGAGCTTGCACAGGATACATGTAGTTATTTCAAAAAAGGGGTTGTACCGAGCTACTTGGCTAGCTACATAGATGTGAAATAAAAAGAAAGGAGTTGGGCGGGGGGGGAGCAGTAAATGCTTTCTTTCACTGGTAGATTTTTCCAAGCTCGGCCTATTCAATTGGTTGATGAGAATTTATATGTTCATGTTACATTCATGCGAAGAAGGGGAATGGAAAAAAGGGGGGGAAAGAGGTAATTTAAACAAGAGTGATTAAAGAGAGTTTTGCGCAAGAGAAGAAGAAGAAGGGCGAATCCGGTATCAAAGTATAGATAGGTATTGTGAAGTGTAAGTAACATGGACATAAGTGTAACCGAACGTAACGAGTAGAAGTGGGGAAGAAAGAACAAGAAGTGAATGGAATTAAAAACCACTACAAAAAATAAAAATAAAAAATAAAAATAAATTCGGGTATTTGGGGCGTGGTTGTATTGTGTGTATCTGTTTGATCATTTGTGCTCGTTCATGAAAAAAGGGGTAGATATAAAAAGCATGGCTTTAACAAAATCCAGTTTTGCTTGGTTTCTGCTATTTTTGGAAAGGTCGTGGCAAGGAATGATGAGAAAAGACGAGAAAAGGAACATGGCAAAAAAGAATATTGAAATGGAGAATGGGATCGAGCATGACAATGTCCCTTTTGGATAACATGAAATGGTGAGGAAATGTGAGAAATGTTTGGATAGCTATTGAGATCGAAGAGAAACGATGTGAGGGGTAGACGGTCGTGTGTGAGATGTGACTCGAGCGGCATTGTGGACCATAGCTCAATGTGTGTAGGTAGGTGTTGAAAACATACGGGCTAAGTGAGAGCTACGTAGGTAACTAGTTTCACAGAGCCCAAAGCCATAATAAAAGAATAGAACTAAAAAAAACGTCTCCATATTCCACTGGGATCGAATTTACCCTTTTCGCCTTTTGCGCCAGCAACGTCCGGCAGAAACTAAAAGCACAGAAGCCTTAAAACGCCGGTAGACTTTACGAAAATCCTGGCTCGTGAGGGTTCAATCCTTTAGGCTAAACAAATCTAATGCTCCCGCAATATATCGAGCACAAAATGATGTGAATATTTTATTGTAATATAACACATAAATAATTTTGCATATTCTTATTTACGCCTCAAAATCCACCATATGGCGATGGATTTTGAGGGGGTGCGGTGCCTGATCGCTGCGGCCAGGGTCTGTTGGAGGCAGCGGATCGGTTGGCATGCTCATTGGAAGGAGAAGTCGTGGATGGACGAGTAAAGTTGCGGATAGGAGGCGGGCCTGCGGTCATTCCACCGCCCGGGAGACGTGGGAGAGGATTCCGGGGCGCCGGGCTTGCTGGGAAGGCCGGGTAGCCGCTACCACCGCTGGGAGTAAGGTGTGGCGAGTATGGCCGCGCAGGGGGTGACGTTTGCGAACGGCTAACGGGGGAAGCGCTGTCGCTGAGCGCCGGCATTGGTGGTGAGAAGGGGAATTGTTGGTTATCCGCTGACGGGTCCGGCCCTGGCGGTATGTGGTCGCGGGGCCTTGGACCTGCCATGAGTGACAGTGGTGTTCCTTGCCTATCGATTGGTGGTAGGACCGGAGGGCCTTGATTATAATCTCGTTCATTGCTGTAGCTAAACCCTGCGGCATTGTTCACCAAGGGTAGGTTGTCATCGGAAACGCGAGAGCTGTGGTTGCCATTGCCCATAGACATATCATCATAGTTGGACCAGTTGGTATCTGGCAGGCTTGGTTGCCGGTGAGAATTGGCACCTGGTGTTGTAGAGTTGGCATATGGCGGCAGAGTCGAGACTGTGGTCTGACGTGATAGTCCCGGCATTTCTGGAAGTTCATCTGAACTGTGCTGGCGCAAATTAGGCAACGTTGGTTGACGCTGAGGGGTGGGGCCTCTAGATGGGGCGTTGGAATATAGCGGAAGCGTCGACACAGTTGTCTGGCGGGAAAGAGCTGGCATCTCTGGCAGTTTGTCCGTGCTTGGCTGATGGAAAGTGGGCAGGGTGGGCTGCCGTTTGACAATACCAGTCGCAAGTTCAGGGTCAGAAGGACCGCGATCCTGCAGCACGACGTCCTTGGCCAATACCTTGTCGACCTTCTCCTTAACAATTCTCTCAAATCGCCTATTAATCTTGCGGCGACAATAGGCAGTGAGGGAACCGTCTTCGCTAGGGATATGATGCCACAGAAAAAGTAGATATAGGACGCACGACAGCATGAGGCTGAGGACAGAGAACACCCAAATCACAAGGGTAAATAACATCGCTGACAGAATCACAGCTTGTCGCCTGTCCTTATCGGCCAATGCTCCAACATTGCTAAAAAACTGAGAGACAGAAGAGGTACCTTCCGGGGGTGCGTGTTCTCCTTGGAGAATCAGATCCGACTCCATTACGGAATATAGAATCGACCCATTAATGAACTGTCGAGGGCCCTCGGCGAAGACCGTTCGCATCCATGCCTCAAAGTTGAAGTACGTGAAGAGGGCAACGTAATCAGCGCCCTTTTTGCTCTTGGTAAGTTCGTAAAACACCAGGAAACGACGCCAGCCTTGACCTTTCTCCCCAACGCGGATACTTTGAATTCTAACGGCTAGGGGGTCAAGATAACTCTGTGCGACTCCTCCTTGTTTCATAACACGGATCGCACGAATCCATCGGTATATGAGGAAAACGAAGGAAAGCATGATGCATCCTGCGAAGATCCATTTTGAGATGTAACGGGGGATTAATTGTTCTGCCTCAGTGGACCATCGATTGAAAGCAATCAAATTGACAGCGGTGAAGGTGTCGACGCCATATACAGCGATCGATATAAAAACTGAAATCCAAAGAATGAAATAAGAGAGTTGGGTAAAACATGTAGTCGACTTGAAGTCTTGGAGATTCTATCAAGTAAAATAGGCAGTTAGTGGAAAGACAATTTCCAAAAGTAGCCCTTCTCCAAACAACAAGTAGATTGAGGAGGTCCTTACAATGTAATCCCATTTTTGTTCTTGTCGCATATGTCCCCAGTATTCTTCCTTCCTGTTAGATGTACAACAACCCATTGTCTAAGACGAATCCGCGATCTCTCTGAGAGTTGTTTTTCATGCGATTAAAAAAGTCAAGAGTGACCTGGTTCAACCAAGTTTCTGGGTAAGGAGAAATGTAAATGTGATGTACAAAGAGTACACGGTGAGTTATTTTGAGAGAGAGTGTGATCGCAATTCTCGGTCCAGCCGGTCGCAGAGGGAAGGGGGAAAAAAGAAGGAAGGAAGAGGAAGAGGAAGAGGACAACAAAGTGGTTTATCGTGGTGTGAGAGGCGTGGTAAATGTTTTAAATGACTGTGAAGCAGTATACAAAATGTAAAATGCGTGTATAATTGGACATCTATCTCTACGATAGGCGCTGAAGAGAGAGAGGGAGAGTGGTTTGAAGTAGTAGTTGTGCGGTGCGTTACATCGATCGCACTTGTGGGGAAATGAATGGTTGGCGTCAATCTAACGGCGATTCAACACGAAAGATTGCAGCAGCAGCAGCAGCAGCAGCAGCGCGGGGGGGGGCACTGGATCGAACGACCACGGTAGAAACAACTACTCCGTAACATGGGTTAGAAAGAGAGAGATTAGAAAGAGAGAGATAGAAAGAAGGAGAATGGTCAGGATAAAAGAATGGATGGATGAATGATTGATGATTGATGATTGACAATTGAACGATTGACGATTGTGGTTGGTTGGGGGAGTGTGGTGGTCACTGGGTGGCTAAACGGGACTAGCGGGCCTGGGCGCCAAGACCAGGGGAAAGTGGGTTGTTGGGCTTGCAAATGCCAGCAGCCTTGGGGAATTGGGGAATTAATTACTCCGTATTAAATAATGAATTCATAGTTATACAGCGTAGTTAAAATGATGAATAAATAATTAAGTGAATGCTAGCGCTGAATGAATGAAATGCCTAACAATGAAAAAGCTGCACCCGGATTCCCCTCCTCCTTCCTCTGCAGTCTGTAATATTAAATCTGCAGGTGAATGTGCAGTACCGTACCTATGATCACTCACTCCCGTATTAATTTGGACTTCCATGGGTTAGGGTATGAAATAATATAATAATAATATGAAACGGTTCCAACCCAACCAGCGGCGAACATTTCCACGGCGCTAACTGCTTCTGAAACAGTGCCCTGGATCTGATCGATCTCCGGCTGGTAAACCCCGTGATCAAAGCTAGAAGGAAGGTTCTGATATGGATGGATGGTCTGGGCTCAGGTACACCCGCCGTTATCCGGTTAGTGTTGGTTACCTGCCGCTAACCTCTAGTCGCCGAGGTCTGTTGCGCCAGAGTCCATAATGAGTTAAGGAATTGGTGAAATAAGTTAACAGTACATATAATAGTAACCTGAGTGTGGACTATAATAAACAAAAAATATATAAAAGCAGAATTGAAGCAGAAGAAAACAATCACTCTGAAGTGCTTCTCCTTCATCCGCCTGAGAGATCTGACGAATCTGATAATATGTACGCCTGAAGCGCACAGCTTTACCCATTATTCTCTCCAGAACTGTCAAGATAAAAAAAAAAAAAAAAAAAAAATGAATGAAGCAGGTTAAAAATGAAGACTCTGTATACAATAAGAAATTTACCATATTCAGATCGATGTGTCTTAGTTCATATAAATAGCTATTATTATAGACAAACCGACTACTGCTATTTTGCAGAACAACAAATGATCACGGCCACATATACTCCGTACTGTTACTGTACCTACCTACTTTTGATTCTTCACAATCCGATCCCCGGCCAATTAATTCACCTCCGATTCTTCTCCGGCCTATAACTGTTTATTTTATTTTTTCTCCGCAGGCTTGAGGTACAGGTATTTTCGTGGATGGGGTTTTAACGCAAAACCTCGCTAGTACTCGGTGCATTGAGGAGTGGTTGGAAACATAATGTGCGGCCGGATGGTAATTGGAATATAAAAAGGATGTCTGTCTGTCTGTCTGTCTGTATGTATTTCATGTCTATGTTGCGAGGTTCTCTTCATCCCGAATAAAATATCTACAAAAACACACAAAGTATGAAAAGAAAACAAATCGCTTCAAGGCCGAGAGGATATAAATCGCATGCACTGTACATGTTTAAAAAAAATAAAAATGCAAATAAAAAATAAAAAATACTCGAAAGGAAGAGAAAACAGGGAAAAACTGGCAACGAGAAAAAGTTAACAGATATCAAACTCAAAGTGCAATCGAAGCTTCAGACACAGATTGCTTTGGAAGAGAGGGTAGTCTATACATCCATAGCAACACCGCCGTCGCGCCAAAAAGACCAGACGCCACCACCCAAGGTAACCCAATCCAGCCCTCTCCCATATCTAAACCCCTGTTGAAAAAGAAAGTCACTGTCGGACTGGCAATCGTCACTCCGATGCTCTGCAGGATCTCTATCGCCGTATACAGCCGTGCAGTCTGATCTCTATGCACCATGGTGGTGGCCAGGGACCGAACAATAAACACAAACCCGATACCCAACGTCTGCACGATGAGACCGACGATAAAGAGGGATATTGAGGGTGAGATGCCCATGATAAACGTGCCGACGAGGAGGAGGATGACGCTGCCTTTGGCGAGGGTCAAGTCCTTCTGCCGGTAGTGTGTGCCTCGTCGAGATGTTAGGTACCATGATGCGAGCGGGAGTAGGGCGAGGAAGAGAAATACGGTTAGGATTGATTTGAAGGAGTTTAAGAAATTCGCATTCGCAAGGGTCCAGTGGTAGCGTTTGGATATGTATTGTATGAGGAGCCATGATGTGCCGCGGCTCAATCTGTAGACGAGGAATGTGGAAAGGAGAAATATGAGGTGTTTATCCTGGATAATGAAGCTGAACTGAGATCCCATCCGCCTGAGTTGTGAGGCCGGACGTGGCTTTTTAGCGAATGATAGCATACCGGCATTGCGCTGCTCAGGCGAAAAATAGATAGGCCCATCGTTGATAGGTGATGATGGTTCAGAAAGCTCATGAGCGAGTTCCTTCTCCGATGTGAATGTCCCTTTCGTTTCTGGTAGTAGTACGGCTGGAAGGATTCCAATCATGGTAAAGCTCCATCCTATGACCATCGGAATCCAGGGACTGTACTTCATGAGCCACGAGGTAAAGAGTGAAGAGATGAAGTCGGCCAGCATTATTGAGACGCCGAATTTGAAGAAAAGAGCAGCCCTTTTTATATCAATAAGTTAGAAGTATAATTTCCGCCGTTTGTGCTATGACTGGCAGGGACAAACCTTTGGGATTCAGCAGTAACATCCGCCATCATCGTCCATACCATTGTGCTAGCAACAGCAAAACCACCTCCAAACATCCAGGCTAAGGTAGATAGCCAAACCATACGTAACGGAAACGTATCCGACGCGTATAATATTACGCCTGTAACCATCATGTTCAGGACAAACCCAGGAATGCAAATGCAAAATATTGGTTTCCGGCCGTATTTGTCTGCCAATAGGCCATACGGTACCGAAAGAAGCACACCTATTACCCAGTTATTATATGGAACATTTTTAGGTCCGGAAACCAATGACCGTACCAGCCATCGCGTCAAAAAGCTCTCCATAACCCTTCACAATTGCGACTTCACCCTGAATCTCCTTATTCTTGCATAATTCCTCAGGAATGTTTCCATTCTTCCCTATTATTGCAGGGTCGTGCTCCTTATAGTACTGTAGGCAAGTTATCGATTCGAACATGCGTGTCATGGGGGCAGCGAGCATGGATCCGCCAGTCTCGAAGGCAAGCACAATAGCAAAAAGAGCGATAGTGAGCCGCATGCGAATTTTCCGCCGGGCGCTATTGATGCCATCTGGGTTTTGGCTTGAAGTAACCGATGACTGATCGAAAGAAGGCGACTTTGGCAGGAACGGGACATCTTCAACATCGTTTTCAAGGCTGTCTTGTTGGAGTAGCATATCGAGTTGGCAAATGATCAGAAACTTCGGAGCCTGTAGCCGTCCGATATAGAACTACGTGTGAAGCGATACAAGCAGTCTGGGAGACATCACTCCGTCGAGGATTAGAGACTGAACAATCGATCAAGGTATTTATTTCGCTTTCACGGGTATTTGAGGCTGGGAATGGTCTACCAGATCCGCACCAGGCGTGTTCCTTTTTATGCGGAGTTTTGAGACGGATCTGCAAGGTCTCGTTTGGGCTGCGTCGATGGTGGCTGCGTCAGCGCCTGCCGTGTGCCAGGAATCACTAGATCAGCCCTGGATTGTCGCACCAGAACTGTCAATAATGATTGGATCCATACGACCCTTTCTGAACGTTGGCCACAGCAGTGGCCCACGTAAAAGCGGGCTGCCATTTTATTGGCAGGCAGACAACGATAGCAGCCAATGATTTCGTATGTGGAATTCGTTATTTTATTATCGAAGATGTTCTGGCGGGCTGAGTTCCGTGGTTCGCTCCTGCAGAAGAAGTAAACATTCAAAGCGGCCCAGCGCATATGATTGACGATGCATGAAGAGGCAGAAGAATCGTGTCCCGAATACGAGGCTATGATCAACACTCAGTCCGAGCCAGCCCAGTCTCGAAGGGATCTTGGCAGCATCGAGCCCATATTACAGCGTAGACGGGGACAACCAACTCCGACTCCAACGAAGAGAGGAATAACAAAGTTAGGCGAAGAAGCCCCTGAATCTGGTGCAAGCACGCTGCACAATGGTGTTGAAAGGAAATTATTAGCTCGTCTCTGTCGAAGTTTTATATAAAACTCGCCGCCTTAAAATTCACAGGCAGCCCAAGGGCCACCTACCCTTCTACCTTAGCAAGAAGTACAGAGTGCAGTATCGACATGGTGTTTTCAATTTATAAGCTATCCATCCCTGTCGTTAGCTGGATGGATGCTGAGATCTGACTCAGAAATTAGTCATTGTTCGTCGAGTCTGCTTCAAACACCACCTACTAAATAATTGTGCTTAATCGCACGTTCACGCATCCGTCATTTGCACCCAGGTGGCTGGCACAGGCAGGATTGCTGAGGACTCATACTCCTCCGTCCTTTGCCTCTTTGGTGGCACGTAGAGCGGCTCACCGGCCCTTTTCGTGGCCTCAACTTCGGATTTGATCAAGTCATCTGCCTCCAGAATGGGAGTTTCCTGCAGCCACTTGGAGCTATCCGCTGGGATCCAGCCCAGGGAAACAAGGTAGCTAAGCTGATCCTCTGTAGACTTGATCTTGTCCCGCTGAGTTTCAATTTGGACCTGCAGCGCGCTTATTTCAGCATTCTTTGCCTCTAGAGCCTTGTTCAAGTCATCGACTTTTGCTCTCAACGGATTCGGCCCTAGCGCTCTGCGAGGGCTTGCCGCCTCCGCTTTGGCGTTGCTGAGAGCAACCCTGGTCTTCTGTAGGTCCTCTTCCAGACTCTTGATCCGTTGGGTGGACCGGATTTTGTCCGTGACATTGTCACGGTCCCCTTTCTCGAGAACTTGCACCCGCGCGCGAAGTTTCTCGATATGCTGTCTGGTCAAATCGTCTGTCGGAGCCTGGGTGAGCTGGCTCAGTTTCTGCATCAGATGATTGATTTGTGCTCGACATTCAACCACTTTTGCGTTAGCGTCCGCGAGCACAGATGAGGTTGCCTGGTGCCCTTGGACCCTTGCGCGCAGTTTCTGACACTCCGCATCGAGGGCTCGGCCAGCGGACTGGAGTTGGTCAATCTGCTGCTTGTACTCGAAATCCTTGCTGAACAAGGCTGTCTGATACTGTGCAATCAGATTGTCTTTCGCTTGCCGTTGCTGCTCTAGAGACTGGGCGTTCTCGAGCTCCATGTTCCGCAGCAGTCCATGAACATGGGCAAGCTCGGCACTGAGGGCTTCCTCTCGAGTAGCGGAGGTGACCAGCTGTTGTTGAAGTTGAGCGAGCTCGGCTCCAGTAACTCGTGTTTGAGTCTGGGCGTTGGCGGCGACATGAAGGGTTCCAAAGAACGCCCGGGCTTCGTGAAGTTCGCCCTCCATCCTGAGGAGTGCCCGGCCCTTTTCCTGGACCTCATATGTATGAGTTATGATTTCCTGGTTCTTGGCCTCGAGTTCTTGGCGAAGGTCCGCGATTTCCTTGTCCTTCCCTGCTCTGACTTCTTCACCGTGCCGTCTCGCTGCTCGGATCTCCACCTTGAGCTCTTGAGTTTGGCTCGAGTGTGTGGTGACGACCATGTTGTGCGTCTCATTGAGTGACGCCACGGAAAGAGCGTGCGCGCTACGTTCACCTTCCAGGAGGCCAATCATAGCGGCAGTCTCAACACGTTGCGCTTCAAGATCAGCAACAACTGTGGCAAGTTGTTGTCTCACCGCATCAAGCTCAGTGTTCGTCGCCAGGTTGTCGTTCGGGTGGCAATGCATGTACGCTGGGCTGGTTCGGTTACGAGTGAATTGATATGGCGGCGCGCACTCTCGAGATCTCTCTTGAGGGCGGCCGTTTTTCTTGATAGCGGCAATTTGCTCGTCACATCTGGTGTTCCGAACCGCGTAAGCCTTGATCGTTGCCTCCCTAAGCAGGTAGGGTAATTTGTTCTTGAGGGTTTGCTGCATGACTTCTAGCCTTGCCTTGCGGGCCGACGAACTCAAATTGTCCACATTGCACTTCTCAGCGATCTTGTCGAAATCGTGGATGTACTTGTGCAGGCTCGGTTCTAAATTTATGTTCCCCGCAAGGGTCCTGAGAGCGCTGTACATGTCTTCTGCAATCTTCACTTTCATCTGTTCCTGTCCCAGCTGCTCTCGCGCCAACTTGAGGGAGGAAGTTAAATTGAGCGTGTCTTGCTGCTTGATTGACTTTGCCAGCTTCTCGGTAAGATATTCTCGTCGCGACCGCTCTCTTGAGTTCTCCAGCTGCAGATCCGCGCGGTCCTTCATGAGTCTGGCGAGTACTCTGTCCTTATTCCAGCTTTTTCCCTCAAGAGCCCTAATCATGGACGTAGAGTCGAGGTTGCAAACTTCAAGTTCCCTAATTCGGCTCTTTAACTGGTCAATCATCAAAGTGCGCTGACTGGCGCTCGTTCGATTCCCAATTGTCCCGTTTCTGGCGGGGATCACACCACTTGCCCTCCCGGCCTTCTTCGGGGTTGGGTTCTCTGCAACCTTCATTGCTGCCAGGTCGGCTTTCCGGACAATGACATAGTCAAAGTCCTTCAGGCTAATGACAGTGTAGAGGATGAAGGTAGGCAGGAACGCCAGCGCCACCAAGGACACGAAGAGGGCAAGGTGGAACATTTCCAATGACTATGTTTTCGCGCCGTCTCATTAGTTTCGTGCGCCTTTTTTCTAAAAAAGAAAGAAAGAAAGAACGAAAGAGAAAAAAGAAAAAATCTAACAAAATCTAACATGTGAAAATCAAGGTAACTTACATAGAGCTTTTGCTCTATCCATTCTTTCCATTCAGTCCGCGTGACGAATCCGGACAGCGCTCCAGAACAGTAAAGGTTCTGCAGTCGGTCATCATGCCACCTATGTTTCTCCACGGGAGCGTAAATGCCAGTTATGACATAGTCACAACTAGAAATACGCAACTCGGAATCGTTGGCGATCCCGGCAAGAAGGCCTGAAAGATAGGCGCAGGCTGGTGCACCGAATTTGATGTACCCGCAATATAGCATGAAGGGCGGCTAGCCTTACGGTTAGCAGGCCATAGTACCCAGCTACAAAGGAGGGGAAAGAATGAATAACACCCACAAATAGCGTTCTGAAAGATATTACCTGTCCGCTGGGCGAAATCCAGCGGTAGAGGCGGTATGCCCAGGTCTGACGGAACGCAGATACTGCCCGATCCACCGCGAAGCGCGCGGCACCCAGAGCACCGTCTTGCGAGTAAATACGCGAGAGAGTCGTATGCAGAGATGACCACGCAGTCACCATGTGCTTGCCAACTAGGCTGGCGAAGACGATCCTTATCACCTTAGCGACGGTGATGGGGCCCTTGCCAGTGCTCAGCATCTTATTCACGCTGACACATACCGGGATGAAACTGAGCAAGGCCAACGCGACGAAAAGGACCGCACTAAAGACCAGAGGGCACATCATGGTGGAATCGAGAATCGACTCCGCGGCCAGCAACGGGCTCTCCGAGGTAGTTGTGATGACCGCGGCGGCTGCCGTAGAGGTGCTTGGGCCACCAGAAAGGTTACCCACAAGCAACACCAGGCACAGCACCGTCAGGGGAAACATTGTCAAGCTTTCCCTTGGCGTCTCGAGAACTACCGGAAGGTTGATCCCCCTGGGTCGAGGATTCGATCTTTCGAGGTGGGGAAAGGGGGAAAGGGGGCAAAAGACCTGTCACATAGACCAACTTTTTTTTCTCCTTTTTTCTTCTCCTATCACTTCTCGTGGTTTTGTTAACAGAGGAGCACAGCTGATTAGCACTTGACTGCTTGGAGGTCACGAAGATGGAAGTGGAGACTGATGGCGGTACGGTATCACGAAGCCGTCTGGTGGCTCAAGAGCGCTTGTCAGGCGAGAGATAGAGGAGAGGTGTCGAGATGGGGACAGATAGGTAGAAAAAGTTATCACCGTTAGGCTGTGAAGAATGAGAGAAAGAATTCTTATGGGTTTGATGATGAGTGCTTTTTTTACGAGAGGAAAAAAATGAGAAAGAGAAGAGGAAGAAGGGGAGCTCTGAGTAGAGGGGTGTTTTTATGTTGTGTGTTGTGTGTTGTAGTGTTGTGTTATTCAACCTTACCCCCTCTTCTTTTAGCAAAGTTTTGCCTGGCCGCGTGAATTCCACAACTGTCTGCTATGAAGTGTTGTTGCTGTAGTGAATGCGATGTTTCTTTGCTCTGCTTGTGGGACAAATTTTAATGAAGTTATAGCAGGACGGTTGAGGAAGAAGTGAAGGAAGTTGATATTTCATATAGACTGGGAGAGGAGATTCCTAGAAGGGTAGAGGTTGGTCAGCCCCTGTATTTCATACATCTCATCTTTCCTGTACTTGATGAAGGGGTTCTTGTTGCTTCACATATGTATATTCTAACAAGAAGGCAGTTGGGTAGGATATTCAACGAATCTTCTCTAGGCGGTTCTATCTAAGTATGTGGGACAAACCAAGAGTCTGTTGGTCAAGATAGAAGTGGGAGAAAGATGGTAGACAACATATGTTTCTTGCTTGTTTGTTGTTCACAAGCAAGCAGAAAGTATTTTAAAGAGGAGTGAAATGAGAAATCTCTTCTTATAGTTAGTTGTTTTGTTTGTATTCTGGAAACTCCCTATTTCATATATTTTCTTATTTGTTAGTTGAACTAGACGGGCTTTTCCTTGAAATGTTCTTCTTGTTGTTAAACAATAGAAATCTTAAAAATCATGAAACCCAAAAATGGGCCATTAAATGGTGTCAGTGTGTCAGGCCTCCTTTTCAAAGATCAGTTTAATGAGTGGAAATACTAAAACTATTGTATAGCTGATTTCTTTCAGAAGTGTTGCGAGGGGCCATTGTAGTAGAGCAGTCATTGAGAAAGAAGTCTGCATTTCACCTGTTAATTAGCTTTGTATGGATTTATTCATTGCAGTGGTGCTTTCCAGCTCACTGCACCTATACAAAGTCCATCAAATAGTAAGCTAATGTTTCAAGAGACTTCACCGTCATCATGCATGTAGTAGTGTTCAGTGGTAAGCACTTTTATATAGATTGCATCAAAGTCTGGATGCGCCGGATAATTTATAGTCCGGAGAAGGCCAGCGCGGTCCTTGCTGACATAAGCTGACAGAACCTTTGCTGCATGCCAAGACTCCTATGATCACATCGCGACCGAGATCGGCGCCTGGGGTTCCTTTTTTCCCTTGTTCCAAACCTCCCGCTCCAACCCCTGTCGACGTCGACCTATTCTCGTGGATTTGGATATCCGGCTGTTTTCAGACACATTTCCTTATACTCTCTTTCTTTAAGGAATTCGATACGCACTGTTGCGTGACCTGATATAACTTGTTTCATCGAGGTACGTCCAGCCAGCCGCAGTTCATAGGTACTAAACTACGTACAGATCTGTACATACCTTCTTCCATGCGTATTAACCACTTGTCTCAAAGGGTTCTCCTATGTATCCGAACCAGCATGTGGCCGGACGATCTGTAGCGCTGGTGGTTGCCAAACTGCTTCTCGCAGCGGCACAGCTTCCTACCATCTCTGCCTTTCCCATCCTGAGCTCCCTCCAACTCCATACCCAGGATGATGGCAAAGCTCCCGATGATCCCAGCCTGTGGCTATATCTCTCGATAGCTGCGGCCCTGGTGATTAGTGGTGGTGCTTTCGCTGGGTTAACAATTGCCCTTATGGGTCAGGTATTGCGCCCGCTGGTTTCCCTCTTTTACTCCTTTTGCGCCACCGTAAAATACTCATGCTAATTTTTCTTCCATACACCAGGATGAAGTCTACCTCCAGGTCATAAAAACTTCAGGCGAAGGCGCTGAAAAGAAACATGCCGAGAAGGTATTGAAGCTCTTGAAGCGGGGTAAACACTGGGTTTTGGTTACGTTATTGCTTAGCAACGTCATCACCAATGAAACGCTCCCTATTATCCTTGATCGGTCATTGGGAGGCGGCTGGCCAGCTGTATTGGGCAGTACAGCACTCATCGGTATGTGCCCTGCTTTCCCCATATACTTCTATTGCTTGGTCCTGACGCTGGTGTAGTCGTTTTTGGCGAGGTCGTTCCCCAGTCGATCTGTGTCCGTTATGGTTTACCCATCGGAGCATGGATGGCGCCTTGCGTTCTATTTCTGATGTATATCACGTCACCGATTTCATGGCCCATCGCCAAGTTGCTTGATAGAATTTTGGGCGAAGATCACGGAACTGTATATAAAAAAGCTGGGTTGAAGACTCTGGTTACGTTGCATAAAAATCTGGGACAGGCTGGAGAACAGCTCAACTCTGATGAGGTTACCATTATTACTGCTGTCCTTGACCTCAAAGAGAAGTCTGTGGGCAGCATTATGATTCCAATGGAAGACGTTTTCACTATTCCCGCCGACACAGTGTTGGATGAAAAGATGATGGATTTAATCTTGTCCCAGGGATACTCCCGAATTCCGATACATGCGCCGGATGAGCCACATAATTTTGTTGGCATGTTGCTGGTGAAGATGCTCATTACCTATGATCCAGAAGACTGCAAGCTAGTGAGAGATTTTGCGCTTGCAACGCTGCCAGAAACTCGTGCTGAAACTAGCTGTCTGGATATTGTCAACTTTTTCCAAGAAGGAAAGTCTCATATGGTTCTAGTTTCAGAATATCCCGGTGAAGATCACGGAGCACTGGGAGTAGTTACCCTCGAGGATGTCATCGAGGAGCTGATTGGAGAGTACGTGTAAATAACCCTGGTGCCGAGGAATGTCTAACTAATACTCGATAGGGAAATCATCGACGAGTCCGATGTCTTCATTGATGTACATAAAGCTATACGTCGTATGGCCCCCGCACCCAAGTCCCGCGTTCCGAAAGGCCAAATTGTTGCAGAACCCCCGCATATGCATGGCAATCTTATAGACTTGTCCGACAATCATGTAGCGCACGCAGAGCCTACGACCAGCGACACACTTCCCCGCAGACATTCTGCAGCGGATTATAGCTCACCACCACAGACCTCATTCTATTTCCGAAAGTCAGGTACCTTTGACAACGCCGACTCAGTAGAGGCTCCGATTATCAAACGGGGTCCAACTCCGGAAATCCGTGAACATTTGAAGCACCTAGGCCCTTCGAATCTCGCCAGTCGCCCACGGCAAACAAGATACCAGGCAGTTAAAATTAAGCCGGGCGAAGCGACCAGCTCGGATCGCCAATCTACAATCTCCCAACCCCGACCATCGGAAACTAGTAGTGCTCTAACAACACGACCCCCATCTCAGATCCGTTCGGCAGGGAAGACTGCAAGCGATGCCGTCCTGGCCGTGCAAGCCTCCTATGGCACAATGGGGAAAGCAACCGATTCCACCCAACCCACAGAGACGATAGACGAAGTCAGTACCCACAGTTCGAGCCCGCGACATGACCGTAGCACCCTGAACCTGACTACTCCTAAATCTGAGAACGTAATCGCATCTCGAACCCCCAGCACCCACTCACACCGCAGCGGGCCAAACAGCGCCGGTTCGTTGGAAGCGCAAAAGGCCCGCGACCATCGTCGCCAACATGGCCCGGCTCGCAGCGGCAGCATCACAGAGCAGGTCGTCGATAGCAACGGAATCCGCAAGGTGATTCTGCATACGAGTAGTGATGGCACAACTGATGAAGACGGGGTGCCTGTTGTCTCCCCTGGCCCCGATCGAGCGCATACAACACAAGCTCTTACTTCCGCAAGTGGTAATGAAGCCTTGCCGGCCGATAATGGTGGCGATTATGATGATGATGGCGGTCATGTTGTGAAGAAGAAACGTCGTAGAAAGCGGAAGGGCGGAGGTGGTTCCAAATCTACGGATCAGGGCGATGATGATGAAACGCAACGTCTGCTTCTCTGATTAATGTATCTTACGTTGGCGTACTATTTTCTTTCGATTTTGGAGCTTTTAGCAGGACCACTGGATCGCCTGTCACTTTGAAGTGAATTTCCTCCTTCATGTATGAAGATTGATTACATCTCGATGAGGATCTTGTACCGTATGTCCTTTTTCTTCTTCTTATCTCTGTTTTTCTTCACCTTTGTTTTTTAACCCCGGCTACATAAATAATAACGAGGTCTTCGTTGACTATTTTATGGGTAATATGACCGCGTCCTTTTGTAGGGAACTTGCCTCTATTTACATTTCATTTTCCCTAGTGCTGTTGTGGCATTTGCGAATGGACGTTAATTATATACTACTGTTATGTGAGGATGGAAATGTAGAATTATTCCCACTTGTGGTATCTGATATGAAAAGTTTTTAAATTGTAAGCTGCTACCTGTATCATAGGCTTGAGATGAAGCAACGATCAGCTCGCCTCAATTCGAAATTCATTAGTTACAGTTATCTATCGTTCGTGGACCTGATTAACAGAGTATGTACTGTACATTACATCGAGCTGCCAAAGTGTCCAACTACAGCGCGAAAAAAGAAAAAAAAAAAAAAAGAGGAGTATGTGACGTGAGAAGATCAGGAATATCAACCGCACGCAATCCATTCAGACCGATTACTGGAGGAGATGATCCTGCAATTGAGAGTTAAGAGTTAGTAAATGAACGAACATGGTGTGAAATCTGAAACATGAGCTGGGATGACTTACCCTGAAGTGCTTCTGGAAATTACCCCTCTTATGAAGGCCCCATTCATATTGCTTCTTCGCTTTCTGTTCACTCCGTGTCTCTCTAACCTCCGCTGCCTTGACCCACCGCTTCTGGCTATCGCTCGCACCAATCATACCAAGACCGCCCTCCGCTCTCGTAACAAGTGACTGGTTTCTCCTGACGCTAGCGTCATTGTCGTGTACGTCCGGATTCTGTGCAGCGTCCGTAATTGTCCGCTGGCGTAAAAGACGTTCCTCCGGAGTTGGATAGTTCCGTAGATTCTGTCGGAAGTATTTGAACAGAGAGCGATGTCCTGCCGTCCGTCCAGATGGAAGATGTAGCTCGTAATCAGTATACAGCGCATCCCTGTCGTCAAATGATGATACTGAGCTCTCCGTTTCCCACCCCTCCTCATCGTTGATATCCTTGGCATCACTAGTGGGAGATCCCGTTGCGGACGTTGATCCATCCTCGTCGTCAGAATAGGTGCTGGAAAAGTCGTAAAATTGCCCCACTTCGAGCATCTCGTCCTCCGTACTGAACGCAATCATGCAATGCCCCTTATCCCGCATGTGTGTCTGAATCGCTGCGGCGCTTGACTTGATCTTATGGCAGTATAGACACTCGTTGTTCTTTGTGATTTTGTCGAAGAGATATTTCAACAGCCCCTCGCCATCCATCAGGTATCCTTGCTCAGGCACAAACATCCCGTGGAACTTCCTCATGTGGAGGACATTTTGTTTCACACTTGCTGAATTGTGGTTGCAAAACATGCAGTGGGTTAACGCATAGTCCTCATCATACTCGGGTTCAGTGCCACTTGGTGACGCCTGACGAGCTCCAGCAACTGAAGAATGAGTTGGCCTGGATGGACGCTTCGATAATGGATCCTCGCTATCGATGGTGGTATCTTTCATTGCGTCCACGATCTTGGAGAATTCAGCCTCTGCGGCGGATTCCTGGATGGAAGTGGCAGGGGGAGCAGCGGCGGGCTCCCCTGTATTGATCGGTTCTCCCAGAGAAAATGTGCCACTCATCACGGAAGCAGTTTCATCCTGAAGGGCTCCGCTTTTCCGCAGTTGCGCTTCCCTCGACCTATGTTTCTGGCTGGCCATATGATTCAAGAAGGCATTTTCACTGAAGAATGTTTTCTGGCAGGCTGCACATGTTTTTTCGAAGGAGGCTTTGGCTGCAGCGGCAGAATTCGCTGCCTGAGCCGTAAGGACTTTCTCAGCAAATATCTCAGAAGACAGTGGGGGAAGAGATGCGACTCGACGCTTTAAATTATATCGACTACACAAGAGGTATTAACATATATCGGATTTACGATAGGGAACAGGGACAGAATATATACGTACTGCCAATCACTCCGCATATGGGTTCTCTGGGCATCGCTGTTTCTGAAAGCAACCTGGCATGTATTGCAAGTAAACGGATGCGTAGCTGCTATATTCAGAGACCCATCAGAGGTGAGTTCTCCGCTGTGTCCGGCGACTGCGGGGGTCATATTTCCAGCGTTTAACAATATTGAATCTCTTGTGACAGGTCTTGCTAATCAAAAAGTTTCTTGGGGGGGGGGGGGGGGGCGCCTTTGCGAAAGCAAATATGTTTGATTCTAAAGAGTTGAATGTACCCTGGTTTGCGGATGTCTTGTCTCTCTCGGTGTCGAGTTTCAAATCAAGTTGCGTTGAATACTTTTCAAAATAAATCTCGGCTGTTGTGGCTAATGACGTTGTTTTTGGGCGGGGTGACAGTACAGTACAGTACAATACGCAGAGTATCGCTGGATGTGGCGCTAGCCTCTTGGCGGTTCTGTCATCCTGTGACGCCAGAGCCTCTTTCTTCTCTTTGCTATCAGGCATCTTCTGGGCCTCATCCAAGGCGTTTTTTTTTTTACCACAACATTTACCCGCCTTCTGCTGCATACTTTCGTATCATTATCGCATTCAGATATGATACACACTGCTACACCATGACCAGGCTTCGGGGAGGCTCTGGGAGCCCGCCAGACTCGGGGCGATCCGCGTCCGTTGGAGACAGGGGACTCTACCATCCATCGAAGCTCCCCGCCGACGCCCCGGAGCTGCTGGCCAAAAATACTATCGCTGTGACAGATCCCGCAGGAGTCTTAGCATGGAATAGAGACAAGCGTCAGAGAGATTTCAATCTCCTTGTTAAACGGTTTGTTTGTTCGACACAGGCATTTGCCATCCTAGCTATTTGCTTACGGCTTCTATTTTAGGTATAAAAACCAGCTCCTCTACGGCTGCCAGGACCCGTTCTGCGCCACCCCTACATGTTTTAGCTATCGCAGGAGAGTTACGGATGCGCCTCTTCGCAGGTTTACCGAACTGAGTGCGCGAACAGTTGCCTGCTACTTAGCTAGCCAGGATAACCCGGAGAGAGGTTTGTGTCGTAATACCCCGGCCACCAACACCGACTTCCTCTCAGGAGATGGGATCCGACGACACAGGAGACGGTCATGTGAAGTGTCCCAACAAAGTGTTAAGTTCTCCTCTGACGCTCAAGGCCACAATAACGCGGAGGATAATGGCGCCCAAGAGAAGCCAGCGGGTGATACATTACACCAGCAACATCGCGGGAATAATAGGACTACAAAATCTACCGAAGCGAACGAGAAGCCGGGCCCACCACAAAGCGAAGACGGCAAAAGTTCGCAGCGATTAAAAGATCCGAAATCGTTTACTCAAAATCTTTTCGACACTCTTTCCTTGCGCATGGTGGAGTGGCTACCTCTGCGACGATCTCACGAGGCATTCGATACAGTCTCGTCTGACCCCAACGATTATGGTAGCTCGCCATCCAAGCCTCCCGGAACTGAAACACCAGGTAGAAGCCAAGAGCATCCAAGTAACCCAAAACGAAATAGTCGACAGAAGCAGGTCGTTTCGCATCCTAATATTAAGTCCCGCCCTCAAACTATTACATCTTCCAATCCTAATCCACAACCGACGGCGGTTGAGGTAAAGATCCCCGGACAACCTGTAAAGCGCCTGTCCCTTGGTGAAATGGAGCACCGGAAACAGCCTTCGAAAGCCTTTGCCGAGGACAGGGTACGCTCTGAACGCAAACAACCCCGAAAGGCTTCATCGCATAACACTCCGTCAAACCAACCTAATCGATCCTTACAGTCTCCGCCACCTTTAAAGCAACGACCACAGAAACATAAAAATGCAAGTGATGTGAGCAACACTTCGAAGCCAGAGCAGAAGCGGCATAGGCGCGTCTCGTGGGATGGGTCCCACGGCCCAAGGAAATCGGAAAGCGCTGAGTGCGACAGCAGCCGGGTATCGATAGACTACAGTATACAACACTCACAGTCTCCAACCGAAAGCCCGGAAATTCCAGTATCCAGAGATGCCAACAACGGCAAACTATTTATACCTCAACAAATCCAGACCCTATCTCACTTATCAGAGCAGATAGTGACTGGACTAGCGAAGTTAATGTTTGAAAACGACGAAGATAGAGACAAGTGGATCGAAGAAATGTCAGAATTGGAGTCTCGCGGATATTCTGAACCTTGGGATTGGCAGTATGCAACTCCCCGCCAGCGTGAGGTGTTCCCATTTGTTGTGCAGAGTGTGTTTTATGTTCTAAGCAGTCCTCGTCAACTTGTTCAATCCTTCCGGAAGGATTCCCCAACCTCAGCGGAAAGTGACCGTCGGGAGAACGCGAACACACTGGATATCGAACAAGTAGAAAACTCTTTTCGTGTCCTGCATCGAATATGTCCGTGGGAAACCACATTGCATAGCTTGTGGACTTCTCTCGCGAAGCTTTTTGTTCCACCACGGGAATTTTCCTTGCCCAGGCCACATATGCTCCCTGTCCGATGGGTCGCTTCTTCGTCCCGCGCTGTTTCGAAACATGGGTTTTTTCCACCCTGTAATACCGACACTCCTGAAGATTACATTTCTGATAGCGATGCCGCTTACATTTCGGTTATCACGCTACTAGCTTTATCAAGCTTCATCCCGCAAACTGACCCGAAAACATGGGAGATCATTCGCCATATCCGCTCTTCCGGTACCGTTTTACCTGACTCTGAGATGAGAAAGCATCCTCGGTCTACTAGGAGATCATTAGTGGCCATCTCAGAAATGTTTGAGCATGACCTCGCGCTCCGATTAGTAAATCGCCTGGTTCGGGTGGTCTCTGCGCGTATGGCCTTCCACGAAATTTCTAAGACCCGAACCATTAACATCCACGATATTGAGCGACAAGAGAAACATGACTTTACGAGGCTGATCATACGAACTCTCCGTGACTTCTCCAAGACCAATGAAAAATCTTCACAAACATCCTATTCCTTTCTACACGACGAGCGACCTACCAATCCCCATATGGTAGCTGTGGAATGGCTACGGAGCCTCTTGCTGAAGGAATGGGACGGCAAACCCGAAATGGCCAAGTCCGGTGCCTTTGGGGGCGCTTTGCAACTCCTTGCATCAATGTATAAAGAACGCTTTAGACTTGGTTTAGAGCCTGAAGACTTCCATACATCTTTCCTCTCCGAGCGGTTAGACCCGACGGAAATGCCTGTTGAATGGCTCGGAATCCTCCCAAATAACCGAACAGTGCATCTCTTATCCTATCCCTTCTTATTTCCTCCGTCCGCCTTGGTGATATATTTCCGGGCTATTAACTATTCTAACATGTCCAAGTCATATGAAGCCGCAATGACTACCTCACGACATGTTACTCAGCCGGCATTCTCGAGTATCATACCGATAGATGATGATGTTAGTCTGCTTGCAAGATTGAAAACATCCATTTCGACATATCTGGTTCTAGTTGTACGCCGTGATAATGTCCTTACCGACGCTCTCAATCAATTGTGGCGACGAGAAAGACGTGAGCTAATGCGGCCCCTTAAAGTTCAAATGGGTATGGACGAAGGGGAAGAAGGTATCGATCACGGTGGTGTGCAGCAAGAGTTTTTCCGCGTAGCTCTTGGAGAGGCATTGGACCCATCATACGGGATGTTTACGATGGACATGCGAACTCGCATGTCTTGGTTTCAGCCGTGTTCGATGGAACCGCTGTACAAGTTCGAGTTATTAGGGCTATTGATGTCCCTTGCTGTTTATAACGGTTTGACCCTTCCGGTTAACTTTCCAGTTGCGTTGTATAAGAAACTACTAGGATTGAGAGTTAAAAATCTCGATGATATCCGAGTCGGTTGGCCAGAGCTTGCCAAGGGCTTGGATGACCTATTATCATGGGATGATGGAGATGTTGGCGACATCTTCATGAGGACTTATGAGTTTAGTTTTGATGCGTTTGGAACCTTCGTGTCTGTCGACATGGAGAAAGTTGATCGCAATGAACCATGGCCTGCCCCTGAACGGTCAGCCTGGGAACGGAAAAAGAGCGGATCGTATTACCGACAATCATGGTCAGGGAAAACAAGTCAACCTGGGAGTTTTGATGATAATACGTCAATGCTCCGTGAATCGGCCGATGAAAATTCCACATCGAAGAGAGACGGGGTGCTCTCTGGGATACTGAAAGGGGCTTCTTCAAGAACTTACAAAGCTACACCACCTTCGCCTCCACAAGAAGCCGCTTTGGTCACGAACGCGAATCGAGAACGATTTGTCAAGGACTATATCTTCTGGCTGACAGACAAATCCGTCCGCCCGCAATATGAGGCATTCGCCCGAGGCTTTTATACCTGTCTAGATCGAACGGCGCTATCAATATTTACACCGGAAGCATTGAAAACTGTCATCGAAGGGATCCAGGAGATTGACATTGAAGAGCTCGAGCACAATGCCCGGTACGAAGGCGGCTTCGAACCTAATCATCGTGTGATCTCCGACTTTTGGTCCATAGTGAAGCGATACCCGCAGACAAGGAAACGTCAGCTGCTGGAGTTCGTCACGGCTAGCGATCGAGTGCCGGTCAACGGCATTTCTAGTATCATGTTCGTGATTCAGAGGAATGGTACTGGGGATAACGTACGTAACTTACTAACCCTTAACAATTTTATAATAACTGGGCTTGGCTTGTGTGCAGGAAGCTAACCAATGATACAGCGCCTTCCGACGAGCCTAACATGCTTTGGCAGGCTCCTGCTCCCGGAGTATTCCAACCGAGCCATTCTCGAGGAAAAGTTGGAAAAAGCTCTTGAGAACGCAAGAGGATTTGGGGTCGCCTAATGTATGGTGAGATGCATGGACTGATTTCTTTCCTGGCATTGATTTCCAACGAATTCCTCATGTCCTTTTGATTGCACGGGCCTAAAGACGTGCTTGATTTTTGACATCTACTCCATGCAACTGCGTCTCTTTTACTCTATATACCTTTTGACATGCAAGCGAGGCAAATACCTACCTTTCGACACGTTATGTTTTATTAGTGCTCTTTCCCTCTTGCACGTTTTTATACCTAATTTTTGTTGCTTTTGAGGCTACGGTTATTAAGAGAACGAAAGGAGGGATATCAGGTTTGGTAGACCCGGCTGGGTGTTGGGATATATTTCTTCTTTGCGAGGCGAGTGTGACTGCTTCCGGGTTTCTTTGTTAACAATTTGCTCTTCTCGACATGCCAAGCGAAGATTTATTCATACAAGATATATACGTTGATTTTGCGGGCTTTGGAAATACTCAGTTGTCATTGTCGCAATCAGAACATACCGAGCGCTCACCGAAAGACTATGCCCGCCCTTTTCAACCGCCATGTAATAAATCCTCCATGCCATTGGGTAGATCTAGTGGGGGGGTGAAAGCCCAAAACTTGCCCCACGGTTATTATGACTAACTTTACGTTTCGCCGTCGCAAAGTCAAGAGTCTTTCCAATATAGACAATGAATTCAATTTACTGTTGTGACATCTTATATTATTCAGTATACATTCATTCATTCATTCATTCATTCATTATTTATCCAATACGCATTTAGACGAAGAATATACTGCATTTAACTGAAGGCTTTTTCCTACTACAGTACATACATACATACCTACCCCGCGCTTCACCAGCCTGGAACATTTGCCGCGGTATCGGACACTGTTATTTTCGCCTCGAAATCCCCTTTTGTATATATCATAGATCTAGAGATGTCACCAATCATTCACTGTGTCCGTCATGCACAGGTTAGTCCCCCCGTCTGCTCTACATCCTACATCCCCAATCTCTCCACTGACGGCGGGATCTCCAGGGCTTTCATAACCTCAGCCACGCCAACCACATCATCCCGGACCCCCTCCTAACCCCACACGGCGAATCGCAATGTAGAGACCTCAGCGCGGAATTCCCGCACCACTCCCAGATCGACCTCGTCGTTGCCTCCCCTCTCCGACGCACGATATACACCGCGTTACTAGCATTTGAAGATCAAATTAAGAATAAGGGATTGACGATCATTGCGCTGCCAGAGATCCAAGAGACGAGCGACGTGCCATGCGATGTTGGCAGTGACTTGACAGTGCTGCAAAAGGAGGTGGATGATAATGGGCTCCCGGTAGATTTGAAATTAGTAGGGGAGGATTGGAATTCGAAGGTGAGTTAGGGATTCGGATTTGGATGTCCGTTATTTTGCTGTGTCGGATTGGTTTCCGGCCATACAATAGCTGAACAGAGGAACGTGGGCTAATATGACTCCTTTTATTATATGTGTAGAAAGAAAAATGGGCACCTAGTGCTGAGGCGATTGCGAATCGTGCTAGGGAAGCGCGACGTTGGTTAAAAGCTCGACCGGAAAAGGAGATTGTGATTGTAACGCATGGAGGATTTCTACATTATTTCACGGAGGACTGGGAAGATAGCACACTTTACCAAGGTATTTAATCTCACCACTATTTTATCTGCCCTGCCTTGGGATCGATCACCTTTCACCATCTTAATCACTCCTGTGCAAATCCCTACCAAAAAAATAAAAAATAAATAAAAAATCACAAACCAACAAGCTTATGCGTGACCTTTCTTTCGCGGGAAAAAAAGTTACAAACATGAAACCTAGCCCCAGTAACTATACTAATATCCGCCCTTCTCCCACCTACCCAGGCACCGGATGGCGCAATACCGAATACCGCACCTACACCTTCGCCGCCTCCGTGGACCAAGATGATCTATACGGTCGCCCCGTGGACGGCGACAATGCCAGCATCATAGAAACACGAGAGTCACGCACACGCCGTGGGAGACCGGCCGAGGCGCCCTCCCGTGACCTGCAGAAGCAATTCTTCGTTCAGGCTATGACAGGTTGGGAGAATCAGATTTTAGAATTTGCTAAGCAGGAAGCGGCGAAGAAGGGGCCAGCCGGTGTCGATATTGAAGAGAATGCGGGGGAGAAGGTTGTTATAGCAGACGGGGCCGAGGATGTGAGAGTCATTGCTTAGATGATTAAATGTCAGATGCATAGATGAAGGCCATAAATATAGATTTTTCGCGCTGATATTTCACTTCTTCTTCTTCTTCTTCCCCCAGTTTTTTATGGTCCTCGCACCTGGTATTTCATGCTTCGGCTTCCCGGGGACAACATTGCGGCTATTTCCTTTTCGCGGGTGAGAACTGTCTACCAGGCCGCTGCTTCGGCGAGACAGATACATAGATATCTTCACCTAGCACGCTATATAGATTAACTTTGCGGAAAACCAAAAAGTTGCATAGATATTTTGGCGCTGGAATTTCAGCGATCGAAAGACTGTGCTAGTTATTTGTAAGCGGACGATTGAAACTAGTTCAAAGGATTGAGAGTCGGAATGGCCTTCTTCACGCGCAACCAATCTCAGGTACAAACTCTCTCTTAGTACCTTATACTGCACAGTATTCGTCATTCATAATGAATTCGTAACGCACTCGTAATGGAGTGATCAGCCTAGGTTCTATACTGGAAATTCCATGCTTTTCTTGTAGTATTATGCAGCTTGCGCGGCAGAAGGAACGTGTACCGGCATCATCAGCGATTGGAGCTCTGATGCCAATTCACCCTGCATGGATGTCGGTGGGATGTCGCCCTGTTAGTGGCTTGGAACCACCAGATGTTCTGTCCTGTGATTTAAGCTCGATATTACTACCTACTAGATGTGTCTGGCGTACTCTTGCTACCACAACATCAAGCCCAAGCACGATTGAGATGATATTGCTATTTCAGGCGGCTTTTGCGAACATACTTCCAAAGCTCTGCAAGAGGACCGCTAGAGAGGTTCGTAACAGGATGGGAAAAGAAATAAATTCCTGGGTAAAGTGCTGCGCTATGAATTTGAAACTTTTCTGAAAAAATCGTTCCTACAATCTCGTGTATTCATGAAGAGAGGCTTACGGGCCTATCCAAAAAATGTTGCTAAAATTAGATTGAGGCCGGTGTTCCCGTAAGAAAGAGACGATCCTTCTTAACAATCCTGCCGCTGGTCGGGAGGTTGTCTTTCATGAGCGCAACGGATGGTCCCTCTACTTACAACACATGAAATAGAATGTAGCTAGCACAACATTCCTTTGTTCTTGGTATTTTTCCCCCTGATTTCCCCTATCGGAAATGTCCGCAATTGCCGCTGTTCCTGCTCCCTTCCATTTTTCGTCCGTTAGTTCAACGGTCGCTCCACGCGTTCTGGTATGAATCCACAAGGAGAGCTTGGGGGGTTTAAAAGAAAAGTCCGCAGATAATCGGTCTAATTAAAGTTAGGCTTCCGCCTTGCGGCTCAGGCAGGAACGTGGCAGAAGCAGACGCTAAGCCATAAAAAGTACGACTGAATCTTGGCGCCAAGTAGATGACATAAGACAGTGACGCATGAGCAAGCCACAGCCAGGTTACAGTTGAACGTGGCCCACTTTTCTGGCCACAGGTTCAACTTTAGCGCTCCCTCTAAAAATACACAACTCACTATTACTAATCCAGTCTAAATCTCTGTAAATATGAAAAATCAATATTATGATGTGCTGGATTATGTCTACTCGAGCGTAGTGTATGTGCTTTTAATGGGGTACTGCCATGGGTCAAAAGTTGAAATCAGGTTGGAACCACGCCGAGCTGTTTTTCCGGCCCGAGTTGGCACCATGATCAACTTCTTGGCACCAACGTTCATGTGTACTGCGTATGCCCCAGCCTTGTTGCAGGTGGGGCGGAATAACTACAGAGCTCTCCAGTAGCAGCTACTACATTATATCCGATGAATCCTCTCTTTCTCTCGAGTTTCAGGAGAGTACAGAGTCCGCCTATCGTTTGTCTCCCACTTCCAGGACATGGTTTGGCTCACCTAAATTCATTCTCGAACCCAAACATCCAGTTCTATCCCTGAACGCATTTTTGCAATCTTGTTCCTAACTCTCAGAGGAGATCGTCTACAGCTTCCAAGATGCTGGATGAAAATCTGCCAAGTACGATTTCCTATGCTATATTACTGTATTTGGACATAGTGAAGTAGCTAATAAACTCAACAGCCTTCTTCGTCAAGCCCTCTAACGAAAAACCCAAGTTCAACTCTTCCTTCTTTTTCGCGCAACACGGTGCTGAACCTACACCCGCCTATACCCTCCGGCACCTTGATCCCTCGCTACCGGGATCTAAAAACCGCTATGCCGCGGGCATCTATGATCCTTACTCTCCTGATGTCCTCTATGCTGAGGTTCTTTTGATCCCTAAATGGACAAAGCCGTCGTCGTCGCAAGAAGCCATTCGGCAGAACGGTGGAGTTCCCCCCCCTCCAGAACCAATACTACCGAATGTGTTCATTATACAGTTATACAACCCCGATCAGCAGGTCCTTGTTCGCCACAGACCGAAGACATGGAACTCTGCAGCGTCATGGGAGTTTGAAATGCCGCAGCAGACCTTCAGACAACCTTCAAACTCTACCCTCGATCGGACAATGAGCGATCCCGCCGCATCAGATATCACTCCAAAACTAAAATTTATCTGGCGCAAGGATGGGAAGCTCTCAAGGGATCTTAATTGCTATATGTCTGGAAAGAAACTAGATGATAAAAAGAGCAAAGAGCCTGATATAACTATTGCCATCTTACGGGGATTTAAAGAGGTGACTTTATATGAACCAAATCTTTATCGGGTAGAAATTGAAGATTTTAAGGGACTAGAGGTAGTCCTTCTGCTAGGCGCCATTGTCATTCGAGATGTATATTTTGGTCAAATGAGCGAAACTTTTCACATATCCGATCCCCCCAATCCCAATATCACATCTGGTCCAAAGCCCATCTCTTCACAGGAAACAAATCAGTCACAGCCACCTACGAAACCCCAAAGGCCCCAGGTTTCCATCCCAGAACGGCAAACCCGCCCACCCCCAGCTGATCCTCGCACCCAATGGGAAATCGATGCAGAGACTGCCAGATTAAAAAAGGAAGCGGAAGCTGAAGCGAAAGAACGCCGTCGTCGCGAAAAAGAGGCAGAGAAAGAGACAAAACGGCTGCTAGAAGCAGAGCAGCGGGAAGCAAGAAGAAGACAGGCTGCCATCGACCAAGAAACGGAACGCCTCAAGAAAATATACGGCAAAGAGGAAGCGCGGCATAGGCGGCAACACTCACAAAGCCTTCAGGCGCCAAGGCCTAACCTACCCCCGCGACCTGCATCTACCAATCCCAACTCCATTGCGCGCCACCGCTATTCATCCTACATCCCCGCTCCGTCGCACAATTTCGCGCCGCCACAGTTCGGGGCTCAGCGGTCATCTAATCCCCAGCTGAAAGAAAAACGAAGTATTTTCGGACTATTTAAGAAGGACGATGGTCGTCAAAACACGCTAACCAGGAAAAAGAGCTCGATGTTTTAAAGGCTATTTTATGTCTCTTATCTTCTTGGGAGTTCGTTCATTCCTACTGTTGGAGTTTTCACGGTTATTTCCAATACTATGCTCTTCCGAGAAGGAACTGAGAGCTTATACATCTGTCCTTTTTTCTCCATTTCTCCGCACTTCAATGATACCTAAGAAATTTCAATCATCTTTTGTTCCCGCTCAAAATCCGCATGCATATATAAATATGCATTCACGATCGTTAAACCGTACCTCGACCATGAAACAACTTACTTTTCTATCGTTTCCAGGTTTTTGTGTCTTTAATTGTCTTTTCCGTTTCATTTCTCATATTCACCAATTGCATTTGCAGCATCACCTAGCATGCTCGTCATCCTTTATGAATACATTTTGTGGCAGTTTCCTTCTTTTGTTTAAACGGTATATATACATGCTTCCTCTAAATGATCGTCAGGCACCGGTAGAACGAATAATAGTTACAATGTGAAACCATAAGTGCAATTGCCAAACTGCCTTGTAATCTATCAAGTCACAATTTTTGGGGTTCTGGAACCTGACACCAACATTTCTAAGAGATATTTTGATCAAACAATAATCTGAGTCTATCCTCACCAATGACTAGAAGCCATGATACCCGGAACACGTATCGATAGTGCTGGCCGCACCCGAGCGGCTAGGTTACATACCCTGGCACAAGGTAGGTTGGTGTTGCATGATCGGGCCGAAACATTTTAGCGGCTCCAAGTTAACTACCCTCCGCGCCTGTCGCAAACAGCAAGCGCGACATCAAAGTTTCTCTCACACCCCTACACCTACTTTAAGTAGGGTTCGCGCTCTACAAACCCGAGCGCAAACCTAAGTATCATAGAAGGAGAATCAATTGATTCCTCTATTTTCTATCTAGAAGGGAATGATGTGATAAAAAGATACAAAGAGGAGTACATATTCTCTAGAATACATCTATGTGATAGATTTTACACAGAGATGTGTGGGGAGAGGCACATGTACATGTACACGTCAGCAATATGAAGCCGTTGCTCTAACTCTAACGCAACTTCCTCCAGCCCTTCGCGGGGCATCACAGTTCACTATGGACTAAGACTGGGCCATTGCGAGGGTAGGGGACTGGAAGCTCTTCAAAGAGGAAGCCGCCGCTCTGTCGTTTGTATTGTCTGGGGGAAGACGAGTTACACGATGTAAACTCTCCCACCTCTAAGGCTTTCAAAAAGACCTAGTGGCCTAGTCAAAAAGAGTGTTCTTCCGATAACATTTTATCGCCGCAGTTTAATCCACTATGTCTATGATCCACTCTGCATCTGGATTATTGATTCTGTTCTTCTTTCTGACACTTGCTATCGCAAGCAATGTTCCCCCCGTCGATTACGATGTCATCATCGTCGGAGGTGGTCCCGCTGGTCTCAGCGCGTTGAGTGGCTTATCCCGAGTCCGGAGAACGGCGTTGATGGTCGACTCTGGGAAATACCGCAACCTGTTGACAAGACATATGCACGATGTCATTAGCAATGATGGTGTGTAAATGTGAAATGCACATCATTCCTCGCATACCCTTAAAGGGAGTTCGGTTTTGTTGATAGTTTCGTAGGCGTGGATCCGTCATTCTTTCGGCACATAGCCCGCGAACAAATTCAGAGATATCCAACAGCAGAAATGAAAAATGGCACAGTTTTGGAGATTACTCCCGTGAAGTATTCCTCTGATAACCTGCCACACTTTAAGGTAGAGATCGATATGGGCAGCGAAGGATCTTCTTCCCCAGTTACTAAACTGGCGCGAAAAGTTATCCTTGCCACGGGTATGGAAGACGTTCTCCCAGACACTCCTGGTATAAGAGAAGCTTGGAGTCAGGGGATCTATTGGTGTCCCTGGTGTGACGGGTTTGAGCACCGCGACCAGCCCATTGGTATCCTGGGCGATGTGACAAGCACTCTGGACAATATAATGCATATCGCCACGATAAACCACGACATTATGGTTTTCACGAATGGCACGGAGCTTCCAGCAAGTGAGACATATGGGCTCGAAACATACTACGGCATCACATACAACTACTCCCCCATCAAGAACATCACCCGCCTTCAAGACGGTGGAACTCATTTCGATTCTCGGAACCAATCAGAGTTCGACGTTTTCACGGTCCATTTCGAAGGCGGCGCTCAACCTGTGAATCGATCTGCATTCTTCACAGCGTTCGACTCCAAGCAATGCTCCGACCTACCCTACAAGCTGGGGCTGAGAATGGTTAATGGAAAGATTGATAATAATTTTAGGGGGATGGGCACAAGTATGCCGGGTGTATATGCCGTCGGGGATTGTAATAACGACGATAGCACCAATGTTGAACATGCAATGTTTAGTGGGAAGAGAGCTGCAGTTGAAATACATAGTAAGTTTGCTCTCTCCGCTTTTCTCTACTCTGTTATTGTTCTAGGGATGTAGTTTTCGACTTACATTTCCTTGTTCACTTCATTAGTTCTCTTGGAACGCGAAAATGCGACGGCTATGGGCATGACGCTGAGTAAACGTTCTCAACCCTTGAGCATCCGCGAGCTGGAGGAGAGAATTGAAAAGGAAATTGGCAACGAGTTTGAAAGTTTGTGGCGGGCTGGGAGCCGATCTTGATCGGGTAATTATTGATAAGCATGGTCCCACTGTACTATGAGAATGAGACGGAAAGGAAAAAAGGGGGTTAAAAATTAGAGGTAGAGTTATTTTAGATTTTCTTGGGTATGAACGGCGTCCTTTGAATGAAGGTGATAGGTACGCCTAGGCAATCGGAGTGCTTGAATGCAATTACTTGCTCAGATCTCTCAGACCACATAGGATAATTTCTGGGGGGAGTTCACCCCAAAGCCACCCCAAAGCCCGCGATTGCATGAGTAATACTTCCACCTTGGATAAGGAATGTATGTACCTAAAGTGGCTTTGGTAGAATTGAGGATGGAAAATACCTCTCGCGGATCACATGTAGACATGTCACAAAACTTGACATTGAGCAAATTCATCCCCAAACAAGGATGCCCTCATCCTGCAGAGACAACATACAAGCCCTAAATAACACAGTAAATCATAAATGCCAACCTGGTGATATCTTTCCTGTCATATATATACTTAGCTGTCTCGGTAAACCTAGAATATCCCCAAGGAGATATGAATGGAGTACCGCTCGTGGCCGACCTAATGGGTCTAGAGACTTACGGATATGCATCTTGCGTAAATCATCGATCCCTCCCTGCTGAGTGTCCTTTCCTGGACAGCAGTGCTCAAAGCGTCTCTAGTAGTCATTGGTTCAATAGATGGCTAAGCACCCAAAAAGCAGCCGCGTCTTTGACAGCTTTCAGAGAGTGGCAAACATCTATTTTCACGCGAAATGATCTGTTCAGTTTGATATATTTTGCTTCACTTGAAGGGATGGATATAGGGATTTGATTAACATGTTGGAGGCCCGGCCCCGGAAGTTCTTGTGGTTTCTCTCTCCGGTTTTATTTTCTTGAGTTTTCGTCTCAACTAGAGACTCCTTTTTTATTGTAAGAAACAAGGCTGGATTCCGCGTAGGTAGGTAGTCCAGGGTCGAAGTTCCCAGCATTGATGAAATTTTTACATGAGTCGGAAAATTCACGGCCAGGTTTTTAAGAGTTGATGAAATGGGCATGACTTCCTCTTCGCAATGTTTCTGACGTTCATAGTAACTAACTGAACCGTTGCCAGCCTCCAGGTCTAGGGATATTAACCCGGTGCCCGTGACGGAAGCGATATCAGCGGTCACTTTGAGGGTTGGTCAAGGCTTTCGGCCACTGCTAGATTCGGAGCTGAATGCCTGTATGAGAGGAGCAGGTTAGTGAACTTTCGTCCAAGGGAAATATGCAAAAGGCAACGAAAGGCCCATGACAATGAAGTTTCGAAGTTGAAGGAACATCCGTGCTTCAGATGCGACAGCCCACCAAATCTAAGGGTTGACTACAGCTTTGGATCTGAATGACGGCCTCGTTCGTATATGGAAGAATACGGATTATGTATTTCAAAGCTTCGGTTAGTCAAGTATCAAGCCTCAGAGCGCTATACTTGACTCAACAAGACGATATTTTTGTCCTAGGTTGTGTGGATTATATATAGGAGGTATGCGGGCATCCATTCCCTCCGACGCCCTTCAGTGTATCAATGCTAGCGGCTTGCCTACAGTGTCAGCCAGCTCCCTATGCGTGAGGGAAACTAAAGATGTCAGCAAGATCTTCAGTTTCACAGGATGCTATTCTTGGTGAAGAAACAAACCCCTAACACTACCGATCAGGGTTCGCTCTGACCAGCGACCAAGCCTACCTCCCCTAAAATCTGACACTAGGAAGTGGGTGAGTAAGACGAAAAAAAAGACCCAGAGGACAACTCATAAGAATAAAATACTAATGTTCTTCATAATCTATTGAGATACTAAAAGATACGAAACCGGGGAAAATACGGAGGTGTGGAACTTAATTATTTAAGTCCTTGCAAACACTAGTAATTTAAAGTGGTAAAAAGGGTTACCATCCCTTCTGGACAGTTTGGAGGTGATTATGGTCCCTGCTGATGCCTATGATGTCTATCTCTCTGACTCTCAGCTGGCTGGGCAACTATTGAGTGCTATAAGTGCCTATATACGTAGTAGGGAGGGGCCTGGCCTCCCGAACAATTTGACTCCAATATTGGGATTTCAAAATAAATTTCTAGCGTGTGCAAGGACTTAACTACGCTGTAAGTTCCACACCTCCGTAATTTGGGAACGTTGGTGATCCAAGGATAACTAGTGGGCGCAATGGCCGCCAGCTAGTTACTTAAACAAAGGCTGAAATTGCTTCCGACTAGTCAGTCAGTTGAGGATGTCTATTTTCTGCACTCCGTAATAATAATAAGGATTGTGTGATGTAGGATGGGTCTGCGCCGCTAGTTACCAATAATAATGGCGTCAGCCTGCCACGGATAGATATTGTTCCTGGTTCCTGACAGAGGCAGGACTGGCTCAACTAAATATCTCAGCCAATCAGGGAGATATCTCCGGAAATAAAGAGGCAGCTCGCTGGTCCTCTGAAAGACCAGCATTGTTGATCAACGATGATCAGGATGTCTCCGAGAAAGCAGGATCCAGGTCCCGCAGTCGAGGCCGCAGCATTCCCTGTCCTGATTCTCAACTCACTGTTCGGTGAAGGCTGACAGGTCCAATTTCATAAGATGCTCCTTTTCTGTCCTTTTGTTTTCAGGTCTGAGCAAGCAGTTTCTGTATGGGACAACATGGAGGAATAGTTCCCTGCAGGTGGTGCGTTTCCATCGTCGCATGCAGCACGACAGATTCTCTCAACCTCCGGCCTAGCACAGCGCACGTGTTTTGGAACAGCATGAAGTATCAATCCCTTGGAGACGCCCGACAGCATTTTTTTACGGCGAGGCGGCATACTCCCAATGACGCACCGTTGGCTTCGTCAAAACGAAAGGCGGATGGATGGCTCTCGCCTATCCTACCATTCCGGAGGACGGGTAGAAACTATCATTCGGGAAGAGTTTCAGATGAGACAGAGTTGATGTACACAGAAAGGTAGGTCCAGCATAGCGGGTGAACCCCGCCACACGGTTTGGTGTGGTATATATAGAAAGACTGATCGAATTGATGTTATATGAAGAACCGATACTTTGCCAGGATCCATCACCGCTCGATCAAACTCCGTCTATTCCGACTTGAAAACCGCTTATGCTAGCAGGCAAAATCCCAATGAGCCAGAAACAAGCCTGGACAAGGCCCAGCACAAGCGAAAATGGATCAGGGGAGCTCTTATATGTGCTTACTCTGCGTGTGTCGTCCTGCTCGTCAATGTCATCATCACCTTCGCTGCTATCGTCAGAGCGTACGGAGAATATGGAAGCATGGAGTTAATGTTCGCTCCGATATATAAGGGTAAATGCTCGGTTTCGAGAAACTGGGTTACGGGGCTACACTTTTTCATCAACTGCTTGTGTGCAGTGACGCTTGCCACGAGCAGCTATTGCATGCAATGCCTGGCTTCGCCATCCCGAGCGGATACTGATCGCGCACACAATCAAGGGAGGTGGCTCGAAATCGGAACGGCCAGCATCGGCAACTTTCGTTTTGTCGGATATAAAAGACTGGGCCTATGGCTGGTATTGCTCCTTACTTCACTACCAATCCACATTATGTTAGTGTCTTCAGTATCCAATGCCATAAGTGACATATTCTCACTGGTACATCCAGATACAACTCCGTGGTATTCGCGTCCACTGCCGTGCAACAATACAAAGTCTTGGTAACACCCAACGAAAGCGATGCCAGCCTTGCGGCCAGCGAATGTGTTAGGTCTGCCCTCGATAAGGATAATCCTGATTTTCTCCACTCAGTGCCTCAAGGCTCCTTTGAACGCCTTTCACCACGGGAATGTATTGACACATTCGCCGTTGACTATCTGCCAGACCGCAGCGCTCTTATTCTCTTGACGAATGAGTTGTACAACGACAATATCACTGTCTGGGACGCTGGCACTGGAAGCGGTCCGAGAATCCCTGTTAAAGAAGGAAGCAGAGACTTTGACTGGATATGTCGGGGCGAGGAGGCGTTGAATGAGTGTGAGGGCGATCAGATTGACCCTGAGAACTGGAAAGTTACAGCTTCACCGTTGAAAGTTAAGCTGTTGAATATTACAGCCCCCAGTCAGAACGGAACAATAATCTTCAATAGAAATACGTTTGCGAAGGTTTCACCTTGCTATAGGCAACCACTGGTCGAACCTGATATACTCTGTCGCGATATGGAAACGCTTTATCGATATATTGCAAAGGACCAAAACATTGACGGCGTCCTTGATTTCCTTCGTGATGCCCAGAATTGGCAAAACAGTTCATGGGCCAATGCAATCACCGTCGAGGAAATTTCTCAATGCGGATACCTAAGTGACAGTGAAAACGAGAAAACCAAAATTTTTAGAATAGAAGCTTGCCTCAGCGAGAAGATACCTGAAATTTGCGAGCTCAGGTTCAGTTTCCCAATTGCAATTATCGTCCTCGCTCTCAATATTGTCAACCTTGCCTCCATGTTCATGTCGGCCTATGATTCCAGGGACGATGTACTGCTGACTATCGGAGACGCAATATCGTCGTTTCTAAGTCGGCCTGACCCAAACAGCCGAGGCCGGTGTCTTTCGTCAAAGTCAAACGTCTATACAAGGGCATTTACAGCCTCTTCAGGTACGCGTTATTCTCAGGTTAATATTCCAAAACGTCTACCTCGGCCTAAAAGATGGCTTCATTCGATAAATTCGTTCCATTGGTATATAATCGTTGCAATGTAAGTATTCGACCTGATACAAATGCCGGGCTATTAGTTTGCTAACTAGCTAAATCGATCAGGTACTTTGCCAGTCTGGCAGCTGCCATCTACCTGCACCGCATTGTATTCGGCTCAGGCAAGTCCCAAAATAGTGAAGGAAGTTTCAGTGGACTTTCCGCCCACTCCGTCAAGCCCGGTTCGGCCACCTCGATGTTTTGGCAGAAATCCGGCCGCTCGAAAGATATCATGTCATTGATGCTTCTTGCGAATACTCCCCAGCTTGTGATCTCGATCTCCTATTTCCTTTACAACAACCTTTTAACATCCATGCTCCTTGCTGCCGAATACAATGGGTACGCTTTGCATCGCAGTTATCTTCGGGTCACCAAACCCCAAGGAAAACAACGGTCGGAGCTCTATATTAGCCTTCCATACAAATATGGCATGCCATTGATTGTAGCGTTTGTTGTCCTGCACTGGTTGGCATCACAAAGTCTGTCTTTCGTGCAGGAAATTCCCTTCTACGCTGATGGGAAGTTGGCCGACAATGACATAGTGAACTCTATGGGCTTCGCCCCAGTTCCTATGATAGTCGCCATGGTGCTTGGAAGTCTTACACTCATAGCGGTATTTGGCATAAGTATTAGACGATTTGGCTCCCGGATGCCTCTCGCCGGTAATTGTAGTGCTGGAATTAGCGCTGCCTGCCATCCTCCAGAGGATGATAGGGATGCAGCATTCAAGGCCGTTATGTGGGGTGAGGTAGTTACAACTACACCAGAGGACCTTGAAGGACTTAGCGCAGCTGGGATCGATGATGAAACTCGTTCCACTCTGAGCCGGGCGAGTATGGCCACGCAGGACCGTCGGTCTAAATCAACTTCAGTTCGAGTATCGAATGCGATGGCGGCGTTATCATTGGAGTCTGCAGGTGTTGCACATTGCAGTTTTACCTCTCATGATGTCGTGACACCTTCGCCTCGCCAACTGTATTCTTAAAACGCGAGGTATTGCTGGGTAATGGTTTCATTCTCTTTGGCGCATTTGTTTCCTTTATTTTGATTCTTAGAAAATGCATTGTAGGGTTTATTGTTGGGGCTTAAGTTGGCTCCAGTTAGCACGAGATATTGAAATGAATTGAATATAAACACTTCTTAACGATATGCCACAAGTTCATACCCCGCAACCTAGTCTATGAATAGATCAAAAGGGTCTGGAAATTGGATAAGGAACCCGGTGACGTTGCCCGATGGTGGGAAACCACACTCACCATTTTTTCCTACTTTCTTGCTCCAGAGTTTCATAGAAATATCTTCAGCCTGCTCCTCAGGACAGCTGATCAATACATCCTTCAGCTCCTTTGCCGTCATTGTCACGTCTCTCCAATTCATCTTCTTGAGGGTCGCGGAATCTCCATGGCAAAGACTATTTTCTCGCAATTTCATCATAGACGCAGCCAGCCCAAGCCAGAGTGTGTCGCCTACCGACAGTCTTTCCACACTGCCATAGACGCAATCTGTTGGTAGATCAATATCCCTGACAAATTAGGAGCTGTTCTGGTTTGAGAAGTTGCCTCTAGAACTGAAGAAAACTTTGATGGTCTTGGCCAATGCCTTGCCATTCATTCCAGGATAGAGATTTCATGACCCGATCTTCATTGTTCGCAAACACAGCATAAATATCGTTGCAGGTCAGGATCGCTGAAAAGAGAGTTGAAGGTATCTGGTATGTGCTGGAGCGCAGCAAGGGGGCCATACTCATTCATGTTGCACCCATACAAGTACAATACATATGATTGACCGAATAATATAGAAATTCCGCTTCTGTCTGTTAGATATCCAAGAGAGCTTTGTTTTAACCCAAGCTCCTCACCATAGTTAGCCAACCAAAGCCTCAGCTGCCTCACGTGAGGCACACTCACTCCTCCGGGGGGACTACCTATAATTATTAATAATGACAACGCACTCAAACGCGAGAATGGCCAAACGTCTAATCCCCCCCCAGAATGATGGTTAGCATGCCGCTAAAATATTATGGGGGCCCTAACGAAAATAAAGGGGTAAACGTATAACTAGTTACCACCACAGTTGACAAAGTGGGGAGGGGGGTCCACGGGTTAAAATAAGGTGGCTGAAAAGATTTACCGCCCGGCGCCCGGTGCCCCTCCAAATTTTTATTTTTGTCTGTGCTGAACCATACATATCAGATTTGACATCATAGTAAGTCAGTGTGATATTCAATATCTATGTTTATTCCACTAACTAATACGGTAATACCAGAATAATCCTGAAAATAATAACACAAGTTTTTGCACCACTATCACTACAAGTAAAGCCTGGATGGCTGCCAGTGAGTCTGCTGTTATCCCCTTTCTGTCCACTAATTTTGAGGCAAAAAGAGAAGAGGCTTGAATGAGAGCAAGTCTGTGATCAACTCTCTCTCTGAGTCTCTCAAAACCTTGAAGAGGTGTAGTCATGGCCTTTCTACCAACTTATGCTTACTATATCCTAATGCAAGCTATGATTAATAATTGCTCACAAATGATGAGTCCTGTAACTCCCGCCGGCCAGTCTATACATATCACAGTATCAATTATAGAACACAGAAATTTTAAGTAAAATAACTGTTATTTAGTGATAAAAAGAAAATGAAATATAATATATAAAATCTGAGAAAACAGATATCATTTCAATATAAAAACCAGTGGTGATTGAGCTCTTTTGCCCAGTGAGTGGAGTGGCCTAAGTCTAACAATATTTTGGGAAATCCAGATTTAGAAACCTCATTAAGCTGAGGTGATATTTTATACCGTAACTATATCAATACTCAGCCTCCCAAAAGGCAGTGCATCGATGATGCACGTGATGAATATAAACCCTAGCTCTGGAGCTTGATTGCTCTTCACCAAACGATCAATACTACTAAAACTCCAACTGGACATGCATGTCTGTTGGAATATCAGCGATAAACTGCTTCATATCTACATTTTACATATCAGTCTCACCCGGTTAAACCATCATGGCCTCACAGACCCCGAAGCAACCCACTCACTGGTTGCCCCATAAGGTGAAGTCGTTTGCCTACCCCAGGCAGCCCTTCATTCCCATTAACTAGAGCATGATTGAAACAATATGGTCGAGCTGATGTACGTGTACATGGATGTATCTTTCAGATGCGTGATTATTGGTAGTAGCGGGGTCGGCAAGACGTCCATATTATACAGGCTGTTTAAATCCAAAGTCCCACCCATGGAGGATTTTCTAGATGGTTCTGAGGATCAGGCTTCAAATCTCCGGTATGGCATGCCGGCTCTTTGTGATGCTTGCGATCACCGGACTTTAAACATGGAGTGAGTATGGTGACCCTTTCTTCCTCTCTTTTCAACCGCCTCTACCAACCCGCTGAACTGCCACTAAAAAGAGGTGGAAAACGGTAAAGGGGCCATGCCTTGTAATTTATGCTACGGGACGCCCCCTCTTTATATATACATCTTCTGTTTCTAGACATATAGTTCAGAAAGCCCCTATTTATCATGAATGTTGCAAACTCCACTCAAACTCCACGGCCAAAACTACGCCGTATATTTAAGAGACACTACCTATGAAGAAGCACGTCTGCGCCACCTCTCATTCCCCGGCTATCATCTGCTTCTCCGTAACGAACATCCATTCCTTCCACGCCATCGAGTCTTCTTGGCTCGAGGAGGCAAACCATTTCCATCCCAGAGGCATCCCCAAAATCATCATCGGCAACAAAGTTGACCTGAGAACGCATCACGCTGGCGAAGGAGAGGCGGAAAAGAAGCAGAAGAATAGGAGTCAGAAACAAATCCCTCTCCTTCCACTGTGGATGCCCCTGAGCCCGTGGACGGGAACCGGTCGGTTTCCCGTGAGGAGGGCATGGGCTTGCCGAAGCGATCAAAGCTGTCGCCTATGTTGAGTGCTCAGCGATGACGGAAGAGGGCATGTCTGAGGTGTTCCACGCAATTCAAGAGGTAAAAATCTTTCCCCGGTTCCTCGCACTCTTTATCCCGGGCAGGCGAAGAAGAAATAGGATGAAATAAGTCTCTCCGATAGGAGTCCTTTCAGTCGCCCGCCAAAATAAAGGAAAGGAAAACCAAAATTAACAATATGCTAATTCATCTTCAACGTAGGCATGTGGAAAAGGGGGGGAATACGCTAGTCAACCTATTTATTGTATGTACGTCCGGGTTGCTTGATATTGTGAAGTAAATAAACGTACGTTAGCATTAAAACCTAAAAATTGATAAAATAAAAATCAGTACATAAATAAATAAACGAAGTCAGCCATCGATAGTATGGATATGTAATACCGGGAGAACTGTCATTTGGAAAACAAGAGTGACCTTTTTGGCCCTTTTTGCCAGGTGATGTTTCATATCTACGCAATGCTTCAAGATATAGACTCCGTCAACCGATAAATGCAAATTCACGATCTATCAATATACTAGCACCACGCTGAACTGTAGAGTCGATATAGCTATTCTCATGCAAAGATCGCAAGAAAGTAAAATATGATCACTGGCCACCCAATCGGCAAGGAGTCCGAGCTCCCTGGCTGGCAGAGGCATTGACGCTGTTTGTCAAGGTACGGGAGACAAATTTAGGGGATAATGAACGACCTTGAGCAGGCCCGTCATTGCAACCTTGGATTTACCCCTGAGTCAATTGATCATTTCATCGGAGCCGGACCAAACCTCCTCAGGCTTCCGGCACGTCTGCCTCATGTGAGCTCGCCAGCACTGCTCCTCAACCACAGCCTTTTAAAGGATTCAGATAGTACCTACCCATTGTTTGAAAACCTGAAATTGGTCGAAGCTTGGCCGTGCTCGCAGCTAACTTAGTATTTCGAGGGAGGCCAAAAAAAAAAAAAAAAAAAAAAAAAAAAAAAAAAAAAAGGGCATCAAGAATGCTCTTCCAGCCGCTCATGCAAGAGTCTGAGGGTCATTTCGTAGAATTTTTTCAACTATAGTCAAGCGAGCTGTTCTCTAGCGGCTGTCGGCAAGAATGTGTCGAATCCTTTGAGGAGAGCGAAGGCTGCACTGCACCCCACAGGTAGGGGTCATCGCAGTGGAAAACAGAGGGGAACCTGGCTTGCAAGAAGAGAGGTGAGATATATGCTGCTTGCCAGTCGATTATACTCGATATTCATGCGCTGTATGCCCTACATCGATATCGACAACTTAGCCCACGCGCCAAATCGGCAATTGAGGGGGGCAAGTGGGTTTGGATCAGAACATACATGGACCTTGATCGATTCCTTGAGCGTGGTGACCATTAATGAAGAATGACCACTCCGTCGTCGGCCCAAAAACAAACTTTGCATCTGGCCCATCCGGACAGGTACTTTTTTATATAGTAAATACCACCATGGGCCGAAACCTTTATGCTTAAAAGTCTCCCTTTTCAATATCAACCACGCCCTTGACAAAAGCAAAACACTGCTTCTCGAACATCGTGGGCCATACTTTGCTAAGCTAACAACCCCACACCCTCTGCATTAGCATATACTGGGCTAAAAATAAAAAGCTGAAACGAAAAAAAAGCCCCCCAGTCAGCAATTCCAACAACCCAACACAACAAACACACACTGATCAAGATCCATGCATGAAGAGAGACCAGAGCCACCCCCTACAAAACCAAGCGTTGCAACTTCGCTAGCAACAATGTACACAGGATATCCCGCGTTTGGATTCGCGATTCTTGCTAGCACTTCTCTTCCATCCAACCATTTTTAGTGAGAAGACCTTGTTGTACGCTGTAGAGGCCCTCATCCGGGAGCTTGGAAATCCCCACACACAACCGAGGTCCAAGCTCCCGATAGGCACATTCCTTAAGAGCCCGGATATTGAATTCGATATTCGACATAGCTCATCGTATGACTAGCGAGCGACCGGAAGTTTAACGGAAGAAGGGGCTGCTTGAGTCGTGCGACTCATGCGAACTCATCGACAGGGGGAAACTTCGCCAATAGCGTTGGTTCGATAGAACCATACGTGATATTGTCTGTTTTGCCGTGAACTGGCTAAAAACCTTGAAGAGCATTTTCCAATCTTCCCATTTCAACAGGGTGGAAGAAGGCAAAAGGCGTTGGGATATAGGTGTAATGCTCTAAGATGTAAGTCACGTCTCTAGACTCATCGAGCAGAATCTATCTCAAGCTGTCACAGAGAGAGAGAGAGAGAGATGTGAGAAAATTGAATATCACATGTCTTATACAATATCATTCAAATGTGAAGTCGAAGAAAAATAATATAACATAATATACTCACAAAGAATAAAACTAACAGATATTTTAAAATATATATAATGAAAAGGGAAAAAAAGAAAACGAACACCCCTGCCTGTTTCCCCCGAAGCGCCAGAAATAATAAAGTTTTTAGGTCAAAAAGAAAGCAGAAAGATGTAGAAGAAAACAGACGAGAAGAGAGAACTCAAAAACGAAAAAAGAAAAAAAAAAGAATAAGAAATGGAACGAGAAGGGAAAATGAGAACAAAACTGAAATGAAGGGAGGGGGAAGAAGAAAAGAAAACAAATGTGAGGAGTAAATTAATATAGATGATGGGCAAAGAGGCATCAAAAAGGCGAGGGGGAAGGAAGACGAATAGACAGACAAAATGACAGATGAGGACGGCAAAGGACGCATGCAATGTCAGCTTCAACCAAAATAACTTGTGGATAAATATACATATACCAGCTCAAACAAGCCACGAATGACTGATTCTCTTTTTGATTCCTCGTCCTCGTCTTCGTCTTCGTCTTCGTCTTCGTCTCCCCCATTAAACATCTGGTCTAAAACAAAGTTGCGCAATAGAAGAAACCGCCAAAAGAACTAAAACATGAAGGGGGGAAAAGTGTATTACCGTCGACGTCAATTATAATGATTTGTAACTTTTCTTCCCCCGCCCCTTAATTTCGCCACAAGTTTTTGAGGGCCATCCTTCCATAAAACACCCGCCAGGCAACAGCTTTATGGTGTATCGAATGGAGCTGAAACAACCAAATGCGGCGGAAGGAAAGGTGTTGAAAATGTTGTATTCTACTGTACCTCTAATAGTAAGAAAAATGTTGTTAGAGTTGTGGTCGCTTTTGCGTTTGCGCTGAAGGGGGTTGGGGGTGGGTAGGTGCGGACGGTTTCGTAAAATAAAAATGGGGAGTCCAAAAACTGCGGCTTTGCGGATCAGGTAAAGCCAAAGAAAGAAGGAAGTAATGTCACATTTCCGTTCCCTTATTATTATTAATATTGTTTATCATTATTGTTTAGGGTTTTGAGGTTGTGTGGAGTTGTTTGAGGTTGTCGTCGTTGTCGTTGTCGGTGTTAATCAGTAGGCCGGTCGACTGCCCAGGTTTCCTGCCTTCTCCTGCGTATCGATGTGCCAGACCACATAATTGGGTAATCCGACCACTTGGTAGCCGGCGCGTTTCGCCATTTTGGCAAAGCCTTCTGTCTCTGCTTGGTTTTCGAAAGCGTAGCAGGGGAAGTTGATGCCTGGACCGGATTCCAGTCGTTAGCATCTACTGTGTAACAAATACACAAGGAATGGGGAGAACAAGAAAAAGAAACATACCAGCTCTATGCACATCAGCCTTGACAATAATATTGACGCCTCCAATGCCATCCAACTCCACCTCCTCGTCTTTGTTGTTTCTCCAGTCACCAATTCCAGCAAGGTATTTGCGGCCAGTGTCGAACTCCTTGTATCCCTCTGCTAGGATGGTGTCTTTATCAAGGCTGGCGGCAAGCTTCAAGCCTTTCTCACTTTCTTTCCAGGAATTGTAGTCAACTAATAAAAAAAAAGCAGGTCAGCATAAAATCAAGAATCAACTCCAAGATGACCAGGAAGTATCAGAATCAAGCCCCAGTCACATACATCTTCCTTCGATATCACGACCATTCTCGTACCGGTGGAACCAGATATCTGCGACTCCGCGTTAGTTGTTATGCTGTGTTGACAGGCAAAATATATGGACATGGCATGGCGTACTGGGCACAAGAATATCCTTGTCATGAGCGACGAAATCCTCAATAATTCTCTTCGGACTATCGACAATATCAACATCGCGCCAGTAAACCCACGAGTGGTCCGGTTTCAACGCAGCGCTGAGCAGGAAGTTCCGGGCTTTCGCAATTGCCTTCCGCCGAGGGCCTTGGGCTTCAAAACTATGCTTCTCATGGACCTCCATGCTCAGATCCACCCCAAAATCCTTTTGGATAATCTTAGCACTACGGAAGGCTGTCTTCTCAGCCTTTTGTATCCGTTCAAGCTCAGCAGCTAGAATAGCCATAGTGTCATCTGTCGTGTCACTGATCAAGAATGCGAGGTCGATAAGGTGGTGTGGGTAGGTCAATTCGCTGACCAGATCAAAGTATTTGGGGAGATAAGGGGCAGCATCTCGGAGGGGGGTGACAATGAGGACACGTTCGTTGTTCGTCGCGGCTTTGGTGGTTGATTTGATCACATTAAGGTCAATATTTTGGATGGTGGAGGAGTTAATTTCGTACGGCTCGTGGTGGTTAAATAATACTGGTGTTTGGAGATGTGAATTCCACTCGACCATCTCATTGGGTGTCATTTTCGCCGGGGACTTTGAGGGTCCAAAGCAGTAGAAACTAAAGCACGGAAAGGGGTTCCAAAGTCAGCATTTCCCCATACCCATACCACAGGATCCTTGAAAAGGCAAGAATATGAGAACAATACATATATATACATAGATATCAGTCTCTAAAAAGGGGACAGGATAAAGGTAAACAACATACCTCTGCATTTCCGTCGCAGAACTCCAGATTCCTCTCCATAGCAGCAGTACCATACCCGTAAGGGCGAAAGCAAAGATAAATCGAGGTCGGGAAACCAGTGAGATCACAGCCCTGGCAGGAGGCAATCTGGCCTTGGCCGATTTCCACGTAACACCGCCCTTTGGGAGCAACATATCGAGATAGGCACGGGATGATCGGAAGGGATTACGACTATTGAAGGTGGGTGTGCGGGTTTGCGACCGGGGGGGTTGGGACGAACGGAGGCTCCGGAAAATATCGAGAAGCGGACACAGCGGAAGGCCGGGATCAGGAAAAGGGCAAAAAAGACAAAACCCAGGGTTTGAAACCGGGACTAGAATAGCAGATTTCCTATCCCCAAGACCGCTTTTTTTTCAAGCTCAAATAAATGTCTCACGGGGCCTCCTTTTTAATTCGACGTCCGTCCAGCAAACAGAACAGACAGTCACCCCAACCGGTAACTGCAGAAGCGCTGTGCCCTTCCTTGCTGGGTCCAAACAGTCCAAGTGAGACGACGTTGCGGGAGACGTCTAAATTTGGGGTTTTTTTTTTTTTTTAAATTTGAAATGGTTAGTTAGGTGAGAACGCGTGGTCCAGACCACCTTGCTTTTGTAAACTGAAGAAGTCCTAGGATCCTATCAATTGAGAGGGGGTCCACGGGGCGAGGAGAGTGAGATGGAGAAAAAAAGGGAGATTATCAGAACGAATGGGGTAGCTGGCTGGAGAAGAGAAAGAGGAAGAAGATGGAGAGAGGACTTGGGGAGGTTTGAGGAGGTTGATTATTGAAGCTGGAAAGGAGAGAGACGGGCAAAGTTGAAGGACTTAAAATTAGCCCCCAAACAGGTTTATTACGGCTGCAGATCACGGGACCGGGGGGCGGGAAGGTGTGATTGGCTGGCGGGAGCACGCTGCTCCATCGCTGTGAAAATCGACACCTATTATTATTCCGAGTTATTATCTGCAAGATTTGCTGAACATCATGAACTGATTTCTTATTATCCCTATCTCAGCACATCCTCTGCTAGTGAGTTGCTCTAGTGCTCCGTATTTGAACAGAAAATTGACGCTAAATTATTGGCCATTCCCTCCCTCCCTGCCCTGGCACCCAAATACGATGCAACCTGCAAGCCAAAAAGAGAAAAAAAGAAAAAAAAGAAAAAAGAAAAAGAAATGAAAGACAGACAGAACAACCTGATGTCAGTTGTCATTTTCCCCGTTTTCCTAGTTCCCATCTAAGATAAAACCTGCAGAGCAGACAGAGCAATGAAACCGCCTCATATTATCATCGTTTCTTTCTCTTTTATATTTAGCTAACGAAAACCCAATTTGTTCTTCTCCCTCCCTTCCTACATACCGGCCGTGTTTATAGTACGTACCCTACCAGGGTACAGACTCCCAGAGCCACCCCTCTCTCTTTCTTATTCTTCCAAGTTCTCCGAGTCCGATATATATCATTTTCCCCTTCTCTTTCCCCCCTGTGGTACGAAGATTATGAACAGGTAAAAAAGAGAGAAAAAAGGAAAGTGTTTACGCACTCACAAAAAAAAGTTAAATATTACCATAAAAAGAGCTGCGAGTTACAAGAGGGAAAAAAGCAGAAAAGTGGTAACGGAATAAAGGCAAACATTGAAACCATTCAAAGAATTCACAGGAATAGACTGCACAAAAAAATAGGGAACGAAAAACGCCATCCATGTCACTCAAGCATCTCTTTACAGAGCGAAGCTAGCGAGACCACATAACAGGGTCAGCACGGCCATACCGACAGGTGGAGAGAGTGCACCAGCGTTAGATGGCTTGGGCTTGTCCGAACCAGTGGGGGTAGTGCCAGTTTGGGGGTTCTCTTCCTGAGGTTTGCAGACCCAGTCTCCAACTGAGCCAACTTGTTCCTGGAGGGCGTCGCAGTCAAAATTCTCTGTGGTCTGCAAGTTGAATTCGCCGCGGACTTCATCGAGGCCTGGGAGGTCGACCCTGGTGGGGAAAAGAAAAGAGAGAAGAGTTAGCTATGCTTCCGCGTGAAAAAAATGGAAGCAAATTTAATGGGGTGCTCCTTGTTCATATGCTTACTTGGAGATATTGCCAGTGAAATCAAGGGCGCCGTAGACGGTCTTCAGCTTGGGAACGCCGTCGATCTCATGGAGATCAGTATTGTTTGCGATCTGGAAGGCACCCCTGACGGTCTCGAGTTTTGGGAAAGAAATGTTTTTCAGGGCTCCGTTGTCAGCAAAGACAAGATCTCCGGTGGAAGTGAGGTTGGGAGCTTTGATGGTCTCGAAATAATTAGAGTAGAATCCAAGCAGACCATCAGTTTTCTTGAGAGATGGAATATCGATCGAGCTGACATTGCGGAAGGTCATGTTAAGGGCACCCTCAAGATTGGGGAAGGAGATCTTGAGATTCTCGTGGTTAGCCGAGAAGCTAGCATAGCCGGTGATGTTTGTGATCTGGGCGACATCAGCCTCCATCAGGTGGAGGTTGTTGCTGATTTCCATGTCGCCGACAGTTTTCAACTCGATACCCTTCAAGTTCGCCAGGTCAGTGTTGGCGATGCGAATGCTCTTAGCAGTGGAAACACCCTTGGTGAAGGCCAGCTGCTGGCAATTAGGAAGGGCCTCGAAGTTGATCGCGCCGACTTGGGTGAGGGAATCAAATTGGATGGTCCTGAGCTCAATAGCGCCGCTGAGCAGGAAGGTGTCGCCAATGGATCGAAGCTGGGGAGCAAACAAGGCGGTCAAGTTGTGGGTGCCTTTGGCGGTCAGACTGCCGGTGATTTCCTGGATGCCTTCGAGTCTAATTTCTCCCTTGGGAACCTCAGCGGCAATATTTAGGTCGCCCTGGAATTTCTTGCAGGAGGAAAGGGCAGAGGCATCGCCTTGGTGTTCAATGGTCTTGGGGCCCTTGCAAGCTAGTCATGCACGCGGGGGGGTTAGCCTGATGTAAATACATGAAGAGCATCGAATCGTTCGAAGGCGGAAAGATCAAGGATAGAGAGATGAAGAAGGACCCACAGTTCTGACCGGCTGCCAGGCCAGCAATGGCCAAAGCAGGAAGAAGGTACTTCATGATAGCCATTTTTCTTTTTCCGCCTTAATGGAAGAAAAGTCGATGACGGTTTGTGAGGATGGATCAATGGTAGAAGAATGATGCGATTTGGTAACTCTAGAGAAATGACAGGCGGGACAGTCAGCAAAAATAGCCAGGACAGTTAAGATAAGAGGCGGGAATCAAGAGAAGCAACGGCGAGATCGAAATCAAGGAGTCGGGGAGATGCTTTGTGGGAATTGGAATCGAGACCGAGAAGTGTTTATTTTAAGGAGTAGTTTGTGTTGCGTTCCAACAGGACTGGAGCACACCCGAACCACCAACGAACGAAGCAACGGGCGAACAACGAATAGCTTAGCAGAGACACTGGGCTAATTGTAATTGTGATAAAACGTGGTTGGGTGATGTTTTTCCTTGTTGGTTGGCAGGCCAGACAACACAGACCCGGGCAACAGGTGACACGAAAGGACAAACAGGGCCAAGCACACACGCGGAGAGAGACAGACATGGATAAGAAGACAAGGACTTACAATTAAAAGACTAATTGCTAAAGATCTGATAGGGGAGAAAAAAGTGGTACACTGGTATTCAACGGGTTATTAATTGATGAATTGAATGAAGGGATTGAATGATGAAATATGAATGTGAGCGACGACGTTGGAGGTTGGCGGTTGCGATGTTTTGAAGTTGGGTTTAAATTAAGGAGGATCAAATCAACGAGAGACGGCAAGAAGCAGGGGACACGGGGAAGGAGCAACCAACACAGAGAGAGAGAGAGAGAGAGAAAGAAAGCTGCTTCAATGAGGGAGAAGCAACACAGCAGGAAGGAACTGGAGGAGAACGAAGGTAGAGAAGAAGAAGAAGAGATGTAAAGAAGAAAAAAGAACCAAAGAAGGGAGTGAAGAGAAGGAAAAGTGAAGGAAGAAGGAAGAGGCAAAGAGAGCGTGGTGGAAGCGGTAACTAACTAACAACTAACTATTATTATTAACGAGTGGAGAACTGATTCTTGTCAGTCCATTAGTTACAACTTCTTATATTATTAGGGGCAGCCAGACAGCCAGCCAGACAGCCAGACAACAAGAAACAAGCAGGGAAATCTTGGAAAGGAAAAAATGGAACCGCGCCAAGCCCGTCCCGGTACCGTACCATTCATTCCCTGGTAATTAATTATCTGTGCTGTGCTGGCCCTACTCCGAGCATGCAACATGGACTGTACATGTATAGGTAGGTACTGTATATGTATTATTCAACCCATGATTAGCTTTGTTACAATTCCCCTCGGCAGGACCAAGACGATTGATACACCGCGGGTCAATCAAACAATGAACACTTGCAATAATAATAATAATAATAATAATAATAATAATACAGTCACCATATTAATAGTAGTATAACAGAAGTACTTGTTGCAACTGTCAGTAAAACTGCAAGACCACACAGAGAGAAACAAAAGAACAACAAAATAAGTTTTCCTCTCAATCACAAGCTCAGAGCCATGAGCATTCAACTAGTGATTCCAAGTTCTTTTTTTTTTTTTTTTTTTTTTCTGTGGCGAATTAGCGTGATGTAGTTTTTACTACAGAAAAAATAAGAAATAATATGCACACTATCGTTTCAACCAAGGCACCTATGCCCACTCCCACTAAGGTTCTGAGACAACAGCAGGAGAGGAGACAAGACAAGAGACAGGGGCATGAATCGGGGGAGTTGAAGTGAAATACAGGAACACATTGACTCCCTCTAAAATAGACACACACTACACTACACACATCACACATATTACACACATATTACTAAGTGATGTGCTGGTCGCTGAATACATCTAGTGCATGTATTTCAATGGGGGTACTGTACTGCCATGGGAATGGGTCCAAGTTGAGATTGAGTTGGAACCACACTGAGCTGTTTTTCGGGCCGGAGTTGGCAACCAACGTTCAACTTTACCTTGACTTGGACACTACTCACCTCGGTATTTATTATTGAAAGGAACTACTGAAAGCTGAGTGGAATTGTCAAACAATAACTATCAGCGCGCTTGTCTACACTATCCGTCTTATCAAGACGCGTTCGAATCTCGTATCTACATACTCTGCAGCGAGCAGTTGTCCGCAAGGTATGTAAATAGATCCCCGCATCATCGATATCTGCTTTAGAAACCTGTTAAGTCTTTCAACTACTGTCAACTGACACATCCTTACTTTACACTAGTCAGGTAACTTTCCTTTTTCTTTTTGAAAGAAATACTCCGGTCATTAAGGAGGTGATCGGTTTACAAAAGTTATCAAATAGCCACAACTAATAATGGTAAATATTCTAGGGGAAAACAGAGCATTCTCCCTCACAGCAAATGAAACCTGATAGATATGGACAGTGTTATTATCTATTTGTACTTATTGAAGGCCGCTTTCTCTACTCGGCTACGAGCAAAAAGATACTCTGAAAGGCGTCCCCCGTTTTCTGTAAAAATAGCAAAAAGTAAATACATAACTAATCCAACCATTCGGAAATACAAATTAGGACGGCCACCGCGCCACTCATCCATGAAAGCATGCATGCATGATATGGTTCGGTTGATCGTGGCTGCAGAACGCAGGGGTGACGTGAATGCAGTGGCTGATGTGATATTCGCTGTTACATATTATTACGTAGTATAAAAAGAAAGCAAAGGGTTAAGCTGTTTGCTGGTGGCACGCAAAACTTGAGGAGTTCCCTTGCTCTCTCTTTGGTTTAGTATACTCCGTAGATATATTTGTTTCCCCTCTGCTTCTGGATTTTATTTTATTTTCTCCCTTGCCAGTGATATATATAGCTGACCCTTTTACATTTCCCTGGAGTGGGCAACTCGGAAGATTTCAGCTCGCGTACATCTACAAAGTCAATTCGGAAAGGCATCTATGAATGCTACTCCTCCAAGCTTAGAGCGGATTAGTTTAGTGACGAATGTATGGAGGGGGGAGGGAAAGAAGGTGTCCTTCTTTTTATATGTAAATTGAAACAAGTTCTATCAATGAGCATTCGTATGATATGTGTGGAGAAGGGCTGCAGCCAGCGAGAAGAACTTTTCTGGAAATAGCTTGGACTGGTTGATAACGGCCAAGACAATTCAATTCTTTTTTTTAAGTTTAGCCGCGCGGATAGACTCGAACCAACCACCAACAACCTCGTATTCAGCAGCTTGTTAGCTGAGTACCTGACTCATTACTGTGCCAGGGGCAAGCGGATTGATGAATCCTCTGCGCGCGGGGAAGACAGGATTCAAGAACTTAGCAGTTGGGATGTTTTATAAAACACAGACTGCCCAGGTGAAAGCGGCACCCCCCTACGTATCTCTCTATCCCCAGCCCAATATCGATATACCAAACTAGCATGGGCTTGGTATCGTTCAAACTGCAAATAAACCCATTTCTTGTATACTAAGTTGATCTACATGAGCTTAATTTTTGGGACCAAAACCGCACGCCGTCTTTTACTTTTAAAGCCTCCTCCCATCGTCATGGCCCCGAGACGCTCAGCTCGAGTTAGCGCAATAACGCAGGAGGCTGCGCTGGAGAATAATAGTACTAGTATACAAAACCAAGCTTCAACAAAGGCAAAGCGGACCCCGAAGGCCGACATCACTGCGAAGAAAACTACAAAGACAATCTCAAAGCGAACTGGTGGGACGGGCAAGAAAGTATCTGTATCAAAAGCTGCTGCAGCCGCCGCCGCCGCCGCAGCAGCAGCAGAAAAAGACACCCCCTTACCACCGACAGATACGAATCCCACCTTCAATACACCCGACATACCACCCCCATCGACCCCGAAACGGACACGGACATATCCAAACAACAAAGCCAACCCAGCCCTCGACCGCCCCATCGACCCGCATTTCACCACCGCAACCCTCCTCACCCCGCGCGGCAGCCATCTAACCGCCTACCCCGCGAACCCAGAGGATGCCTCCCCTTCCAAAACAGGCCTACCGCGCCCCACCACCACGACAGGAACACTGTTGGAAGAAGCCGTCGCCCATCTAATAAAGGTAGCTCCGCAATTACGCCCCGTCATCGAGAAGCATCCGTGCCCGCTGTTCTCCCCCGCAGGCCTGGCCGAGGAGATCGACCCGTTCAATTCGCTAGTTAGTGGCATTATTGGCCAGCAGGTATCTGGGGCGGCGGCAAAGAGTATCAAGAAGAAATTCATGGCGTTGTTTCGTAGTGATGGTGGTGGTGGTGATTGCAATTCTATTAACAGCGCTACGGCTACGATTGCCACTACTGTCATTAATGATGGCGGTGCAGCAACCAAGAATAATAATAACATGGATGCAGGAGAGAAAATAGAAACCGCAGAAATGCGCTACGATCGAGATGACGATTTCCCCACCCCCGCGCAGGTCGCCAAATGCGATATCGCAACGTTACGCACGGCAGGCCTGTCGCAGCGCAAGGCGGAGTATATCCAGGGGTTGGCGGAGAAGTTTGCTAGCGGCGAGCTGAGTGCGCGGATGCTGCTGCAGGCGAGCGATGAAGAGGTTCTAGAGAAGCTGATTGCAGTGCGCGGGTTGGGGAAGTGGTCTGTGGAGATGTTCTCGTGCTTTGGGCTGAAGAGGATGGATGTGTTTTCGACGGGGGATTTGGGGGTTCAGTGAGTGTTTTCTTCCTTCTTCCCCCCACCTCCGGGGAACAGGAAGTGGTCCCCGTATTCCATCTCTGTTGCGTGTTTCTGACACTTTCTCCTTGTGACGTAGGCGAGGAATGGCTGCGTTTGTCGGCCGCGACGTTAGCAAGCTTAAAGCGAAAGGTGGTGGGAAGTTCAAGTACATGTCTGAGAAGGAGATGGTGGAGGTTGCTGCACCATTCTCGCCGTACCGGTGAGTGATATATCTACTGGCAACCCTTTTTTCCCCTTTTGGGCTCCTCCCCTTTCTGTCAATAGGCATCAAATCGGGGTTTGCGGGACTTGATCCTCTTGTTTTCCTTTTCTTTTTTTTTTTTTTTTTATTTTTAATTTTTTAATTTTTGCTGATTTTGTGAAAATTAAATTAGGAGTCTTTTCATGTGGTATATGTGGCGCATTGAGGATGTGGATGTCACTGTCATGCAGTGAACTTGGGGATGGGTGGGTTGTAAGATAAGGAAAGGAATGGTTTGTATTGCAATTGCTTTTGGTTCTTGGGCTGCACTGACATTTTTGGTATTCGGGCTGCGCCGGATACCTATTTTGCGATATACTGGACATTTTATACATTATATATACATGTCTATATACTTCTCATAGATGTTGATACCTAAGAGATATTGTTAAAATACAGCTATCATTATCACACTTGATTTTTTTTTTTTTATTAATAGTTGCTTGCAAAAGAAAACGCACCCCATTCCATCTATGAAAGTATAGTAGATCTGTACAGTACAATAGTAACAGTGGCTGTTATTCTCCAATATAACATTCCACCCCTAATCACACAAACCACGGCAACCGCATCTTTCCACCGTTCGCCAACACCACTCGGCTAGCGCATTTCTGAGTTTGAAGATAGAAAAAAGAGGTAGATAGAGGCATGTGAAGAGGAGTTTTGTCAAAATTGCATAACCCCACTCAGTAACTCATTTCTGATCTTCCCCGCACAAAAATTCTTATTCTTTTTCTTTTCTTTTTGGTTTTTGACGCCGGCCAAGGTAATGTCTCCTCCAACCTCCACCCACAACCCAACACCGTGTTAGGCGTATATATATATATATATATATATATATATTATCGCTTGATGATGAGGTTATCGAGTTCCGCCCGTTCCTTATTCTCGCGCTCGATTTCTCGGATGATAGGGCTGAGATACTCGACGTCCTAATAATTTTCAAATTCAATGATTAGTTTTTGTCCATGTTTGTTGTGAAAAATATATAGGTGAATGAAATCAATGGAGGATAGAATAAAAACCCAGGTGGGACGGGAAGGGAAGGAGGATGCGCTCGGGCTCACCTCTTCTGGCTTGGTTTGTTCTTCGACGGGGAGGAGCTGATGCTCAATGGAGAGCTGTTGTTGGGTGATACATATGTTAGCAAGATCGAATCTCTCCGTCTTATCCTTGCTTTCTGTATTCTATGCCAATTTTTGATAGCGGGGGCCTGTTAGGACGGAGAAATATAGCAGGCGAACGGACCTGGAATGCGCGTCGGATGCGGAAGACGCGATCGTAGGCTTCCTTGGGTGGAAGTCTTCTGAGTGCAAGCTGGACAGTGTCGTTCTCTTCTGGGATCAGGTCATCGGCTCTGGAAATATATTGTGTCTGCGTCAGCCGGCTTTTGTATTCATGGAAATCATGGAAATCAATCAATTAATTGGCTTCTCGGGCCTTCCTGCGGCCTAACTCGACTCCCCAGATCCCCAACACTGCATTTCACCACTATCCTGCGCATGCTCCTCATGTGCTTGGAGTGCAGATATAATTTACCTCAGTCCCATTTGTCTGTATCCGGAAGCGTTGGCGTGCCAGTTGGCGAGCGGCATCATCATCCGCTTGAGCCATGGCCGGGCGTTGATCTGTTTGAGGAGAGAAGGAGCGGACATCATGTATAGCAGGGACGGGCAGTCGACAAGCGTATTATCGGTTTCTGAGTAGCGCAATGGGCGGCGTGGGCAAGTGACAGTTCTGCTGTTTGGATGCGATTGTGATGGAAGATGAGGTTCCAGCACGGCTGAGTAATCGGGCAGCTGTGGGAAAACGGGCAGCTGGCGGCGGTCCCGTGACCGGAGCCGCTTCCGAGAGCGAGCGAGAATATCAACGGCGGCGACGACGGGTGTGGGAGGGGACATCATCCAGACGCTGACAACTTCTCTTCCTTGCTTTTTCCCTTTTACAACTCCTCTCTACACCATTGCTGCTGTCTATTTGCGCTCACTTCGACTGTCTCCAGCTTACGCTCTTATCATCACTTTGAGTCGCCGCCGCTGGGCCCGTTCCCTCCTACCTGTGCTCTCCTCTCATCTGTGGTAGGGGTATGGTCGATCGCTAAGTTGCGCCGCTCCTGTTGGGAGCTGTGTGAGCGTAACGAACACCACAGGTGCTGCGGTTGAACAGGCTATATCCACGCCAAAAAGGATTCCATCAGTACCGGTCTGATAAACCGGAGGGTTTGGAGATATTTAATTACGTCAATATTAACCAGATACATACTACATAGTGAATTCTCCAAAAATATAACCAGGTGGATAATTTCCGGATTCAAAACTCGCAAGAAGCAGCGCTCGTCCCGCAACGACGTAATCCCTTTGTCCCATGCTGTGGCGGTGACCGTTAAGAATTTGAGATCCCGTACCCTTCCTTGTCTATAGACATTCATTATGTCTCTGGGCCGCACCAGCTCGCCAAAGACTCTTGGCGGCTCTCCGTCGCAGCAAGGGATCTCAGCAGAGAATCAATCGACAACGCCTACATTACACGCCGGGGCCACTCCTCCACAAGGGTCGTCTGCCCTGAGGAGCCTCCAGGTATATTCCACACGGGTACCTCAGGCGTACATTACACCTTTCTGCGGAGCTAGTGCGGGCGTTGCTTCGGGCATCGTGACGTGCCCGCTGGATGTGATAAAGACAAAACTACAAGCGCAAGGGGGGTTTCAACTGCGTCGAAATGGCAAACTGGTCGAATCCGGAACACTGTATCGTGGGATGGTCGGGACGGGGAAGATGATATGGCGAGACGAAGGTATTCGAGGGCTATATAGAGGACTGGGGCCGATGCTGTTGGGCTATCTTCCCACCTGGGCTGTCTATCTAACGGTCTACGATAGATCCCGGCAATATTTCGCCAAAAAGACAGGTCTGTTCTGATTCACTTCTCCTATCTATCTATACTTTTGGTCAACTTGCTGACTACGCCTACTTGTAGATAACTGGTGGTTAGCACGGGGATATGCATCTCTCACAGCAGGTGCTTGCTCGACAATAGCAACAAACCCAATATGGGTTATCAAGACGAGACTCATGTCACAGAGCTTTCGACCCGCCAGCAACGGCTACCAAGCCCCATGGTACTACAAGAATACCTTGGATGCAGCACGCAAGATGTATGCGAGTGAAGGCATCCGTGCCTTTTACTCCGGCCTCACTCCTGCACTCCTCGGCCTTTCACATGTCGCCATTCAGTTCCCACTATATGAATATTTCAAAATGGCCTTCACCGGATTTGGAATCGGTGAACACCCAGACGCTGGAAACCCACACTGGTCGGGCATAACTGCAGCCACTTTTCTCAGTAAACTATGCGCCAGCACAGCAACATACCCACACGAAGTCCTTAGAACCCGACTGCAAACACAACAAAGATCCTCCCCCGCCTTTTCGACAGAAGGCATCGCTTTTCGAGGCGGGCTTGAGCAGCCACAGGATCACGGTCGGCCGCCAGGGACAGGTGCTGGGGCCTCATCCTCGGATGGGATGCGCAACCGTCCCCGATATCGTGGCGTGATTCGCACATGCCAAACGATTTTGATGGAGGAGGGCTGGCGGGCATTCTACGCTGGGATTGGAACAAATTTGTTCCGTGCAGTGCCGGCGGCTATGACGACGATGCTCACTTACGAATATCTCCGAAATATTATCCACTGGATGCAACACGAAGGCGAACAAATCCTAATTATGAGCGAGGATGACTCATCCCCATATTGAAAACTTGAAGATTGCTTTTTCCATCAGACGGCCGTCCGGACCATTAAAAACGGCATTGCGACTTTTATAGACCACGCACAGCCGCTCACAAAGTACTTGTAATGAATTTTTGAGAAAAAACGGATTAGAAAAATGATAACGCGCCCAGTGCTCTCAATTCGTTCCTTCTCCGAGTCTCCCACGACATTTTCACATGTACCAATACCCATCTACCTCGACCCACATTGCCATCCTGGACTAATTTACTATCCACCTGTCACTTTCCTTCCTACCTCCTCCAGTGGTACATATGTATATATTCATACGTACTCTTATTTAATTTTTGCGTACTCGGGTTCAGAGTAAGCCCCACCAGCTACCATATCCCTTCCGCCTTCCTTTCCTCACATCTTTCTGTCGCACTGTTTTTGCAACCCCCGCATTATGTCACACTAGTTGACTAATGCTGCGACTATCCATTTCGAATTGGAGCGCGAAACAACACACAACATATACAGACGAACATCTTATGGCATTTTCTGGCGTTCTCACTTTGTTTCAACCTCACCGTCTCTCTCACACACGTTACCTTTTTGTTTGTCTAACAAAAATATCCCGGATTTGGGCGTGGGGAAAACATGCGCAAAATATCTAGAAGTTTAACTCTGTTGGGGAAGGGAACTCATCTCACTTCGTTTCCATTTATTTCGACGATCACATTTGCGTTGCCTTCCATTTTCTCCGCTCCGTGGTCAACGTCTACTGGGTCAGGGGTTGATTTTGTTTGCTATCTTATAGTACTCTCGCTTTTAGTTGCATGGTGTTACTTCGTGCCCCTTCTCATGGTATGTTTTCTCATATTCTTTTCTTGGGTGGTCGGGTGGATTTCGAGTTTTGGTCCTCGGATCTTTTGCTACTGCTTCATCTACCGCTAACGTACAGTTCTTCCATCCCCATGAGCGTGATGGTTTATATTTCTGCGTGGTAGCGCGATTTATTTCTTTTGATTTTTTAATTTATTTATTTTTACCCTGTATATTATTCATTATTGCAATTATACTTGCAGACACATTTCTCCATGTAAAACATTTCTCCAGCAGATTTCGATCTTGCGAATACCAGCCAAATTTCTACTTCTACTGGGTCTTGAACACCCTTAGAAAGAGTTCTTTTTTTCATTTCCTTGTCCGTTCGCTTTTCCTTATGTTTTGGCGATGGGGCCAGGCCAGGAGCTACGCCATCGTCATACCATCATGATACGCTGTAGATAGAGGACAACGAGCATAACTGTGCTTGATTGGCGATTTGATTGGATCGAGTCGTAAACAGGCTTCATATTGATTTCCATGTACATGTACATACGAGGTTAGGCACATCTATGAAACCCGGATTATCGTAATTCTCCAGATTACGTAGTATTTTGCTATTCTCATGTTGGTGTAAGAAGCCAACCACGCCCCACAGCAATACCCGTGGACATTACATAGTTAACCCCCTTTTCGGAAATAAAAATAAAAATCTGAAAACAGCGCCTCCAATGCCCTTGGAACATATTCTAAACGCACCAGAACCTTTAGGTACACATAGAAGTATCAAAGCAGTGTCTTTTCCTCTCCCAACTCCCACTGACAGGATTGCAGTTATATGCTAAAAACAAATAAAATAAAAATAAAATAACCAACACAAGACAAGAAAGGCAGAACCCCGAGAAAAACACAGCTCCTCAAACACTCAGCTCCCACATCTTAATCTCTACATCAACATTCAACATTCAACATTCAACATTAACCGCTCCCCTCCGTCCCCTCTGACCCGCCGGAGATAGAGGGCGTTAAGGATGAATATCTTGCGTTACGGCGTGCGCCGCGTATGCTAGTGATGCAGTATGCACCCAGGACAAGGGCCATGGCGAATGCGGCCATCGGGACGTGTATTGACTGTTGTACGACGTAAGTATGGAGATAAATGGAAGAGTAGGCAAGAGGGAGAATGAGAGGGTATTTGGCGATCCTTTTTATATACATCTTGCGGGAGAGAGAGTGATGGGTAACGTAGAACTTTTAGAGAGGGGGTTTGGGGAAGGACGAAAAATGAAAAATAAAAATAAACGACAGAATGAATTGTGTTGCTTTTATTTTCTGCTCCCTCTTTTCAAAAAACCTGCGGCCTAAGGCATGTTGATAAAGCTTACCCTGGGATTTTTTGCGGATAGCCTCTTGCCCAGTGATTGTTTCTTGTCTGCCGTCATGCTTGTCTGTGCAGAAGCCCGTTTTTCCTATTAAGTCTGTGTACGCTAGGTAAGGATCGAAAATATCAGGCGTCTTCAATTTACGCTACTTTTCCTTCTGTACAAAGCATGGAAGAGCTCCTCCTCCTCCTCCCGCCTATATGCCGGCTTTTCGAATCAATCAGAATGTTATCGAGAATGTTGTGTCATTGGCTGCTTACTGATTTGCAGGTTTCGCAGACCCCCAGAATAACTAGTGGTTATAAGTGACTTTTGAAAGACAATAATAAAGACAGAAAAGACTCACTAAATGTTGGCCTCTATTAATATTTTTTCGAAATATACATTCATGGATACATACATACACCTTGTTCCCGATATCTACTTTTTGCGGATCTTCCCAGTCACGTGAGATTCGGGGGATCAAAGGAGTTTTTAATCACTTTTGGTGGAGGCTAATCTTTCTCTAGGGAAAGATGAACTGTACTTTTTGGCTTTGAATATAGTAATTTACATTAATTTAAGTAGAAATCCTACGCAAAATCGCTAACAACCAATAAATCCTCCTGTCTATATAGAAGTCTATATATCTAGATATAACAAAAATAGGTAAATATACGAGGTTGCACAGAAAATGCATATAATTTGGTACAATCAGCCCAAAAGAAGAAAGAGGCCTTTCGCTAATGCTGGTTCAGAAAAAGTATGGAAAAATGTGGAGGGTGACGAAAACAAAGGTCACTGGCTAGGTAAGAAAAGAGAAGGGAAAGAAATGTCAGGCCCCAGTATAGATAGAGAGGTAATCTTTACCTTCGTTGATTCGAGACCACGGATATTATCGAATCAATCAGTTATGCAAGCCTAGCCGGCCCCTAAACGAGAGCCAATGTTCATATAACTCCAATTTAATCTCGACTCGAATATAGCTGGCCCAGGCCTGGACGAACTGGACGAAGTTTCGCGGCCATAGGATGCTACCGCGCTGGCGAATGACTTCCATTTGCTCCTCGAAGACAGTGCAGGTTGCATATTTTGCGAGAATTAAGAACGTGCGTAGCGGCCCGTGGCGGGTGTGAAGGTTTTCGTCAAGACTGCGGGCTGGATTGGTGAGAAGAAAAAAAAGGGGCTTGGTTAGCAATTAGGTGCTATTTTGCGAGGTATCATTGAGCAGAAGGGACTTACTTAGGTCGTTGGTCTTAAGAATCAAAAGGATGATTCGGGGAACCTTCCCAAGCATTTGGACCAGCTCCTGAAGCAATCCGTCTCCCAACGCACTCGATATCGCTTCCTTCTCCTCCGCAGAGCGGGAGGATACAACCGCCTTTTTCGACAGGACGGTATAATCCCTGCCTGTGATTGCGCTGGCGAAAAGTGGGAATTGGTCATCTGTGACTCCGGCAACCTTGTACGAATACTTGCGCATTTCCGCTTCATTTGAATCAATAACAGCAAGCCATAGCTTTGCGTAATTGCGCCGCAGTTCCGTGGGGATGTCACGATATAGACCATGGTCATAGAGAATGATATCGAAGTTGGGCTTCCGTCTTGAATCGTTCTTCCTGACCGCGATGTTCCCGCCATGAGGGTCACAGTGGAGAGGGGCGCCGTCTCCGAAAATCATCTCATTGAATATGTGCGCCAGGGCGGCGGAAACCTCGTCCCTGTCAATTTTGTTGGAATCCAAATATTCGAGGTCGTCAGGTCGACGGCCTGAAATAAATTCCATGACCAGAATTCGCTTCTGCGCCCACATCACTGGATTTGTGAAGTTAGTAACCAAACTGTACGAAATATTTCTCTCAAATGCATGACCCCTTACTCACCTTCAGGAATAACCAAAGGTGCAACAGCAATTGCCTTCTTCCGAAAATATTCGCGGGCTCTCTTCGCATTCTCCCCTTCCATTCTAAAATCCAACTCCTGCGGTAAAGAAAACTCCATCTCACTCGACAACCACTCAAGATCATATTCAGGGAAGAACTTCTTCAGCATCAAAAATGTAAACCGGGTTAATGCAAGATCCAGCGGAACCCATTCGGCCAACGCAGGATGCTGCACCTTCACCGCAACTTTTTGACCTGTTTCCTTTAGCACCCCAACATGGACCTGCGCCAGAGAAGCAGCCCCGATAGGTACCCTATCAAAACTTGAGAAAAGCTCGTCGATCGTGTGTCCAGTATCCTTGACGAACATCTCCTCAATTGACTCGAACGAAGAGACGGGGCATTTATCTTGTAGCGGGACAAATGTTGTGGTCCATTCCAGCGGTAGAAGGTAACCCATGCTACTCAGGTGTTGTCCCAGCTTGATGAATATTGATCCATTCTTCTCCAGCACGCGCAAGGTTCGCTCCGCGCAGCGCTTGTGGCAGGCTTTCAGCCACTCCGCTTTTTCTTCTTCGGAGTCCGAATGTCGGTTTAGGGTCTTCCGATAGCTATATGAAGGCGAAATAGGTTAATTCACATTATTTGCTCGAGAAACAACCCCTGCTTCTCACCTCCCCTCCACCACGATCCATTATAAATCCCAGCAAAATGCAAACGGAAAACCCCAACCCACGAAAACCCAGAATAAAGCAGATATCCCACTTACTCGTTAATACAAATGACTAACGCCGCAGTAACCCTCCCCGTCCTTTCCGCCGCCGAATATACATGCTTCAAATCGTCCGAAAAAGCAAATAACGCCGCCCCAACCGTGCCGCCTGCCGCGGCATATTGCAACGCTCTTCTAGGCCGCCTTTTACTGTTATTATTATCCCCCCTATTAATATTAATTCTTTGAAACTGTGGTATCGTCGTTGAATATACACGTGAAAGAAAGCGGGAGATCTGTCGTCTCGGCACACGTCCGTGCCGTTGCTGCAGGCATTGGTGACATATCCATTTTGAGAGTAGCGAATTGGATGGTACGGAGGAAAACGGGAACGATAATGATACGGGACCACTGCAGGAGGGCGGGAGTGGAATTGTAATTCGGATTGGGGGTCGCATGGCGAGGGGCTTAATGAGCGTAGATGTACGCCGTAGAGCGGAGGAGAGCAAACCTAATTCAAACTACCATGATAAATCTAAATGAATAATGAATTGAAAAAACGAGAATCCTCCTCCTTGTCAATTGGGTCATCTCAATTTTCGAGCCCGCTCTTATTGTTGGCTGGTGGCTTGAATCTTTCTTTGTCGTAAAGGTGTGAGAGCTTGAATTATCTGACTTCACCAGTTTTGATCGGCGGAGAAAGTTTTTTTTCCTTGCAGGGATTACATCACGTGGCATAACCTTAATTGAACCCCCAGCTTTCTTGGCATCCGGAGCGAGCAGAAAGGGAACAAGAACTTTTAGGGATTTTTGCAACGTCAACAATAATATGTAATTTCAAATAAAATTAACAAAAAGAAGAAACCAAGAGGGAGGATATCTTGCTCATTATTGCCAAATATATATATGCAAACGGGTCGAGTAGAAAGAAGTCGGAGTCGGGCTCCTACTTTACTATTCAGGGGTAAGTTAGTTAAGAGGGTGATGAAGCTGTAGAAATCAGAGGCAAATCAATAGAAAGAGAAAAGGTCTTCATATTGTTGGAATCTGCTTCTCTTTCAAGAGGCAAGAGAGCAGAATCCGATCCGAACGCGCAACCTGGTACTTTCCACCCTTGAAACAGAGCGGTGCGGCGGGGGGCGGGAGAGGGGAAGTAAAATATGACAGGATAAGAAGCTGAACAGAGGAAATGTATTTTGGAAAAAGAAATGAAATGAAAATGGAAACACGTTCAATGATTTGACTATCGTCGAATAGCTATGCCCAATGCAGTGCGCCTATGCTATGCAATAATATATGTTGTGTGTAAGTGTAGCCAATGCAAAGTACGTGAGTGGAAAGCTTGAGAGTATGACAGAGACAAAAAAAAAACCTATCCCCTTTTCTCTCTAGTACCCGCCACCACGTACATATCAAAAAACAAAAAGGAGAAAAATAATACACACTACCCTGACGTCCGTTATGAAGAGAAACCCCGTTCTCTTTGAAATAGAGTTCAAAGAAATGGACAAGGGGGTAGATAAAGTATTGGAAAATCACAGCGAGGAAAAAGCAAAGAAATAAAAAGTCAATGCCATCAACTCGCCATCTAGTAAAGGTTCGACCCCGTACTTTTCACGTCCATCCCGAACCTCCGGTATTCGTCCTCCGCCTTCGAGCATTAACAATCGAAGACGGCGGTCTCGTCGATGACGTCGGCGTCCGCATATCCTCACTTAACTGCGGCGACGTCCCCAATGATGATACCGGCGACTGCTGAGACGAAGGTGACGAGGATGATGGCCGAAGTTGAGTCATGGCGCGTGGAAGACGTGCTTTCACCCCTCCGCTTGCTGCCCCGCCGGTCCCACCGCCACCACCACCACCGGTAGAAGCCGCTCCGACACCCGCGGTAGCGGCTCCAGCTGCAGTCCTCCCATCCCGACTGCCAGGCCTCAGGCCTAGGCTGACACCGTTGATCCCATTCTCGCGACGGCGCGGCGTGTCCCTACCCTCATACAATAACTTCGACCCGCTAGACCGGCCGACTTGCGGCGTGGTGGGCATTGAATGACTAGACATTAAGGAGGGAGGGGTTGTCGAGGTACTTTGTCGTCTTAGGGTTGTGCGGCGTTTGACCGCAGCAGAACCAAGAAGCGCTGCATCGCTCTCTTCGCTTGATTTTATTAGCTGGACTGCTAGTTCGCGGACTAGGACACGGGAATCCTTTTGTAGTTCGCGGATTGCGTCGAGGAGGCCGTAGCGGCTTAGAAGGCTGCCGTGTTCATCCGTTGAGTCACAGATGGTGGAGAGGATACGTAGTAGATTCACCCGCACGGCGGGTTTAGTGTGGTGTAGCTTTTGCCCAATGCGGCTGAACATATCTGGCCGGGCTAAGGTCGATGCGATAGGTGGACTAAGCCGTAATAACTTCTGGAGGGGTTCGAGAAGGTTTTCGAAAGCATTTGCTTTGGATATCGTCAGGCAACGAATAATAGCCTCGACGAAAGGAGGAGGTCCATTTCGATCGTCTAGGAGATGTTCTTCGACTTTGGCAGTTTCCTCTTGCAGCCTAAAGTTGTACTTCGTTAACCTGGAACCCAAAAAGCGCCAACGGAATTTTTTTTACTATGCATAGGTAGCAACAAGGGGAGGAATACCATGTAAATATTGCGTCGAGAGCAGTAACCTGCCAATACGGATCCGAAAGTAACGATACGTAGAACGAAAGGCCTTTATTGCGCCACAGCTCTCGACGACCGACTTTCCCAGAATGTGCCATATCGCAAAGAATAGGCAGAGCAAATTCCTTCAATGGCCGCTCCGTCTTGACGATTTTCTGCAGGAGCGGTATGATGCCATTCAAAGCAGCATCCTCCTGGCGCGGTTTGCTTAACCTGCACATGTTATAGATTGTGTTCAGAATTTGATTAGACACTTCTCGGAAGTGTGGTCCCTTCATGGTCGATCTCAGTAGCTCTGTAAGAACATCAATTGCATTAGAGTTTTGAAGGCATTCCAGGGTCGTGGACAGCATGGATAGGTTTTTGATAAATTTTAGCATCGTTATTTGGTGGACGGGAGTCATCCTTTTCAGCTCCTTGAGAACCCCTAAAGTACTTGTTAGTTAGGCACGAAAGAAAGGATACCTCTGAAGTTCGACTTGACATACTATGCAAAACGGTCCTTTCAGCGACCATTTCCTTGACATGGCTTTCAGCCTGGGAAAATATGAAAAATATATTGGCAATCCGGCCCTCACAAAGTTCAGCAAGCTCTCCTTCTTCATCCAGAACTCTACTTAGAACTAGGGATAGCGGGTCCAAAACTGAATTTCTCGATAAGATGCGGCAGAAGTCATTTTTCGGCGTCGATCCCTGCATTTACGCCAAAAGAATGTTAACGGTAAAAGCTCCAAAAGCTGCTGGAGCAATTGCAGCACGAGTGGGTGAGCGAAGGAACCCATGCGAATATAGTTTTTACCTGTAATTCAAAAACACTCCATATCCCATTAACCCCTATTAAAACGAGGTCCCGCTCATCTTCATAATCATCCTCGAGAAATTCGACAAGAACATTCAACCCACCCGCACTAACGAACATTTGTAATGTCAACGTGGACGTCTGATACATTTGTTGGACGAAGGCTGCGGCCTCAAGACGAATTTCTCGCGGGTATTTCTTCGATGCGAATTTGTTGATTATGGGAATCCCGCCAACGAAACAGAGGTTTTCTTGGACTTCGTAATCGTCGAATATGATCTAATTCGAAAGAAGAGAATTCTAATAAGTTTCGAAAAGGACGGATTCTAAGGATCGTGTTTACGAATGAAAATAACTTACCGCATTAACAATCTTTAAAAGATTGGAAATCACGTCCCGTCTCCGACAATTTTCGAGAATTTCTAAGATAGGAAGCATGCCATGGGCGCTGATAATAACACTCTTCGTCTCTGGCAAATCGGCATATAAAATCATCTGTAGAAAAATAATATTATTAGTTAATCCTCTCAGATATTGGAGGAGTTAAGGCAATATAATATAGAGAGGGCAGGGGGAAACAAGAAAGAGAGTGAAAAGAAAACTCACCAACTGCTCCGATATATCCGCCAGCACATCATCTTCCTGCGATGTCTTCAACGAACTAACAAGGCCTTCCACCTGATTCCGCAAACGCGCATACTTATCACGAGCGATATTTGCCTCCAGATCCATCTCATCCAATCCCTCCTCAAGCTGGGCAAATGGGTCGTCCTCATCATCCACATCCCCTAACCAAGAATTACACGATAGTTTCGAATTGAGCATGAGTGTACTCCGGTCCGAAGCATTACCGTCATCACTTTCCGCGTTGACAAACGTATCCTCCTCATTGCCGAGGATGTCAGAGAAGTCTTCGTCATCCTCATCTTCCGCGAACTTCTCTATTTCGATGGATGAACGAGAGCGGCTAATTGGAGGCCGTCTACGTGCGCGGCGTGATCGTTGCGGGGAATGGCCCAAGTCATCGTCACCGGCAGTCCTTTGTTCTAACATTGCGGAGTCGGTTATACCGATGGCATCAGATTTGTTCGTGTCATTGCCAACGCCCTGACGCAGTTAACCTTTTGATCTATACTACAAGCATTGCGAAAAATAAATATCCGTAAAAGGGACAGTAGGATGCATACCTGAATAGCACGCAATTTCTTTTCAAGAACAGCATCATTCGCGGCGATGAGATCTGAATAATCCTCGACGGAGCTCTCCTTGTAGAACGCAGCGGGTCGGGCCGGTTTAGTAGCGATATTGGATCTGGGGGTGACTATGGCGCTGCCGGTTTTAATAGGAGGGATAGAAAATTTCCGCTGCCGTGGTCGCCTTGGGTGTTTGGGTGGGCTGCTGTTCCCGACACTACCACTTTCGTCGTCCGGGACCGGCTGGGGGATGACAAACGGACGGATGGTTTGCAGCGGGTCTGTGTCGTTGTGATCAAAGGAACGGTTCACAGTCGTATTATCCTCGTCATCGCCGGCGGCGGGGTCACTATGACTACCTATATTTCCGAGTTCAGCCACGCTCTCAAAAGAAGCAAATGCTTTTAGCTTCTCGGGCGATAGCATCCCACCAAAGTTGTCATGTGGCTTCAAGTGCGGCAATCGAAGTGCGCTTGGGGATATCGCGGATGCGAAATCATCATCCCAGTTATCATCGGCGTCGCCGCCGTTGGGTGACCGAAACCGTTCGGCGGCATCTCTGGAGTTACCTGGCCCTGACCCCGATCCTGCAAGTAAATCTCTGGATGGTATAACAAGCGGAAGCGCAAAGTCCTTCTGTCCCGGTCCAGGTCCTGGGCTCATGTAGCCTGGTCGTAAGGGTTTCCGCGCGGAGTTGGCGTCTGGTGAACGCAGGGCCTCGTTCCATTCCTGCACGCTCTTGACAGCTTCTTCATACTCGGTGGATTTTGTAGTGACGACGGAATCAGATCTTCTGGCATTGACTATCCAGGGGTGTTTCAGAAGTTTTCGGGCGGTCACTCGAAGGTTCGGGTCTTTTTGGAAACATTGCATGAGAAAATCTCTCACAGCCTGCCTTGGCGGTTAGTCTTCGTAAATTATCACACGAGTGTTGAACACGGGGGGGAAAGCTGACAGGTGATGCTCCCTGGGGTAAGGGAGGATGGTCATCATTAACTATACGAAATAAGGCCTGCATAGGCTGGAATTTGTAATAAGGGGGTTTCCCCTCAAGCAGCTCTATGACTGTGCAACCGAGACTCCATATGTCAGAAGCAGTCGTTGCGCCGGACAACTCTATCACTTCCGGCGCCATCCAATACGGCGTCCCAACAACGCTAGACTCATGGAGTCCCGTGGTACGACTGGCAACGCCGAAATCTGCTAGTTTGACTAGCCCCTGCTTCGTGGTGAGAATATTTGCCCCTTTGATATCCCTATGTATGACACCTTGTTCATGTAGATATAGAAGTCCATGGAGCACTTGGGACATGTAAAGGCCGACGAGGTTCTCGGGAAATCTGCCAAAGTTTTTCGAAATCGAATGCAAGGAGCCATTCTCGCAATACCTAGAAACAGGCTTCAAGTCAGGAAAAACAACTCCTCAACAGCTAGGACCGAGTATTGGAAAAAAGGAAAGGGGATGGGGGCGGTTGATATCAACGTACTCGAGAATAATATTTAGCGTCTCGTTTGACTTCACGAAGCCGTGGTACTTGACAATGTTTGGATGCTGCGGAAAGTTAAAAGTTAATTAGTGTTCTCAATGTCGGTATTTCTGTTTCGGTTCCTGAACCATCCAGCGCGAGCAATGGTTTGAAACGGCGATAGATAGGAAATAGAAGAAAAAAGGAAAAGGCTAAAAGAAAACTAGGCCCTTACATCGAGATTCTTAAGCAAGTCGATTTCTTGCTGTAATTTTTTTCGTTCAAAACATAGGCGTCGAACAGCGTCAGAAAATAGCGATAAAAACATCTGGGGCATGGAGAGAAGAGAGCATATCAATGTTCCTAACCATAATAACTCTAAGCTCGCTCTTGGGCAGGTCCGCCAGCTTGATCTGTTTGACAGCTACCGTTTCGCCGGTGCCCCAATTCAGCGCCCTGTATACGGATCCGAAAGCGCCCTTCCCCAAGCAATCGCCCAATTGCTGTGGTTGCGCCATTAGCTTGAATGCATGTATATAGATATATGTATACATATGTAGGGATGTAAGTAGGAAAAGGGGACATCAAGCATACAAAGTCCGTGAGCTCCGCAACATCCTTCGCTGTGGACTTTGACGATCTGGTAGATTCCCTCTTCGACGGAGATGTGGCCGGTCTAGCAACTCGAGACCTTGCGACGGTGGGGGTGCTATTGTGATGATTATTTTCTTGCAGTCGTGCGGATGCTGGGGAAGAAGACGGCGGGCGGGGGGTGTCTCCCGAATAATCATCTGCTCGTGACACCATCGTGGATATGTAGCGGAAGGGAATATGTAGGGGTTATTTCCGGGGGAAGAATACGGAGATAAGGGGGCGCGGGAGGGGTATTCGAGATGGGGGAGGTCAAGGGGGGGAGGAGGGAGGGATGTCGATCGTCATGTCAGGGCTAACAAAAGGCACCACAGACTAGCTTGGATTCAAGGGAAGAGAGGGGGGGGGGGGGGCCAAGGGAAGCTTCCACAGAACGATATATGTGGAGGATATGAGGTGGTAACTGGTGTGGCAGATGCGGTGGATGAGGTATGTATATAGATGTTGTTGTTGTTGTGGTTGGGAAGAGGCGAAGATACAGCTGGGAAGTGGAAGTAGAAGTGGAAAGTGGGTGTGGTGTGTTTGGTGAGCACTCAGGGCTGGCTCCGTAATGAATAATAACAATAAATCGAAACAAGCTAACGAGCTGTAAACATGGTCCAAGTCCAAGATCTACGGAGGATCTGAGTTAGTGTGGAAATTTTAAGCAAGCTGGATTGGTTTTTATGAACATGGGGATTTTTATTTTTATTTTATTTTTATTTTTTTTCGAATTGACGGGCGTATGTGCTCTAAATCTAAATACTGGGAGCAAGCTTTCCAAGTTCAACCTCATTATTCCCCTTTCTCGGACTGATATGGCCCTGCCCCTAATTTCCCGCCGAAGCGTACTTTTCTCGGCGTAACGATGACGCTATGCTATGGAGAACGCGATAAGTTAAAAATACAGCATACACCGAAGCAGCCAACCCTGGTCACTTGTATTCAGCCTCAGCCCTACTGATTGATAGCCAGCATTTGCTCTGGGCCATGCCATACCCGGCCAAGCCATCGATAAGTGAGCCCCATCTCGACGAAAACGACAACAATGGCCTTACCCAAATCCTGATAACATAGAATCATATACTCTGTACAATAGCTAAATAAAATTATAAAATTGTGTATCCAGACCAGTCACTTTTGTTCCCCTTGAAAATGTACATTTTTAAAAAAAGTTGTACCATCCCAAAAACGCCCCGATCCCCACTCGTGTCTACTCCGCTTGGCTGGATTAGACCTTCGAGTTCACATACACGGTTGCGTTACGATGTTTCCAGCACATCTATATTGTTATTATTCGCCTCTCGAAGAAGCCGCAGAACATCAGATACCAGGTATAGACTACCAGCAACTACCATCGGCCCACTTTCGCCACTTCTACCACAACCACTCGATTTCGAGATTTCATCAGCCCACGTCAACGCAGACACTATGTTACCACCAAAACCCTCCGAACGTGCTATGTTAGGCATGCTCACTCTGCCACTGCGTACTACAGAGAGCAGCTCCGCGCTCTCCACGCTCCTCACCCACGGCATCCCATCCACAGGCCCAAACTCAACAACAGCAACGTTATCACCAGGCTTGAGCATGCAGCTGAATAATTCCTGAGTGTCCTTGCCTTGGGATGCGGCGATTACCCATGTAACATTATGATTACTACCATGAGCATTCCCCCTAGTACATGGTTGTTTTCGAAGGTTGCGGTCTACGTATGAACAGAGGACGTGGGCGGATTGCGGGTTATGCGCGCCATCGAGGAGAACAGGTTGCTTGCGGGCAATTAGAGGTTTGAGTGAGACTTCATGCAGGCGACCTGCTCGTGGGGTCTTGGGGATGTGTTGGAATAGGCTTGGTAATGGTAGAGATGGAGGTAAAAAGTTCTTCTGCCCTAGAGCTGTGACTGCGCAGGCGATATTTGCCTGCTGGTGTAATTCGACGTTCAGGCGCTCGAATATCTTACCAAGCTCGGGAAATTCTTGCGTGACGGCTTCTGGCTGGGTGAAGGCAAGTGGTGTCTGTGTTTCCCGCGCGACTTCCTCAAGGACGGATCGGACAGCTGGATCGTTTGTCCCGTCAACGACGCAGGGAACGCCCGGTTTCATAATGCCCGCCTTTTCCCGCGTGATCTTCTCGATTGTATCCCCCAGAATAGCTTGGTGGTCATAGCCGATCTTCGCAATGATAGACACCAGAACATTGCTGTCGTTTAAGACGTTTGTCGCATCCAGGCGGCCGCCCATGCCCACCTCGACGATCCCAACGTCAACATTTTCGAGCGTGAAGATCTCAAACGCAGTAGCAGTCAGCAGCTCGAACTCCGTCGCGCCAATGCCCAGCGACTGGTTGCGGAATTTGACCTTGTCTTCTATCTGGCGGAAGACGGATTCGCGGACCACGCGGTCGTTGATGGTTATACAGTCCCAGCGGTCAATGAGGTGGGGGGAGGAAAAGGAGCCGCAGCGCACGCCGGCTGCGGCGAGGAGGGCGGAGAGGTAGCTCGTGATGGAGCCTTTGCCGTTAGTGCCGGCGATGTGGATGGCTTTCCATGGCAGGGGAGAGGATTGGACCAACCGAGCAATGCGGGAAAGACCGAGTTCAATCATCCTGTCCCCTGCGGTTCTTTCGAAGGGGGGGGAGTTTGGGTTGGCAAGAGTGGATCAGCCTTTCAGGGCAGGGGGAGGGCAAATATAATCTGCCTAGAATAAACACGCCATTGTCACAGCTGCTTCCCCTTCCAGCCCAATGTCTTCCTGTCTATGGTGTAGGAATCGTAGTCAAGGGGACTTTATCCGCATCGCGATGACTCTTTCCTGTCCAATCACGCATCGCTGCCTGATTCGGAAGTCACATGACCCTATCCTCCACCGACCAGCGAAACTAAGCCTAATCGGATAACCGCCAGCGCCCGGCCGGATTTTTGCAGTTCCGGTCTTTTATTACAAGCTCAATACACGACATGCCGTAATATACTCCCCAAATCTGGCGGGGCATCTTGTGTCTGGGGAAAAGTACTGCCGATTGCTCTGCCAACCTTATTTCCACCCGCCAGATCGTTAAATACCGTACTCCTACGATACGCGCGCACGGCCAGCCGCCATGGCCACCGGCCAATCACGCGCGGGTATTTCCTTTCCCTCGCATCACCAACCACCTCCGCCTCAGCTTCTTCTCCCCTCAACAGCCTCACTACCACTCCTCCGCAGCTCCTGGTTCTGCTTCATCAGAGTCGCGCACGGGCAAGCATCCTTTTTCTACTTCGCGTCTCTCGCCTTCTGTTGCTGTGCGAAAATGGGAATCCCGTAAGTCTTTCTTTGGTCTTCGCGGCCTGACTCGTGACTTAAATTCGCGTGCAGTTTTGGGTGTGATGTGTTGTCCCTTGAGCCGCCAAGTCGTCGCGACAGGCTGCGCAAAATCGTCCAATTCTTTATGGTCGCCCAACCCCCTGGAAATACAACCGTGATATCTTATTTCTCAATAGTGACATACTGATGCGCTTTGTATTTGTTTAGTCTCCACTGGGAACCGCCTGCTCGTTCCGCTGCTGCAAGTAATGGTAGGGCGAAGGCGGATCCTCTGGCACCGTCCCGCTCAACTATTAGGCGCCAACGGACACTCCGCCGTCCTCACAGGAATAATAATGGATCAAGAAGCGCTTCTTCGAATCGTCCTGCTGGCTACGTACCTTCGCGTCCGTCAATGCCCCAATGGGTAGAAAGCCTTAGTCGCGAAGCCTTGGGAGACAGTGCCACTTCTTCTACTGCTACGGCTAGAGGTTCAGCAATGACCACCAGCGAACCAGGAGCCTCGCGTTATACTCCTTCTCAGGATAATGAGACTCGTCTGGATTGGCCTGCGTCCAGTTCTTACTCTTCATCTCAAACTAGGCGCGATTTAGGCGATCAGATACCCCGAACGACTGCCCTGCGCTACTACTCATCCCCTGGCGGTCGTCGTATAAGGATTCCCCGAGAGTCCTCTTTGAGGTTCGAGATGCTACATCCGCCTTCATGGTCTCATTCAACCGAACGATCCCGCCGGTCGGAATTGAGTAGTGATGCGACGGCCAACTCCCGGCTCGAGAGCCGTCTTGGAGAAATTGTGTCGTTCAGCCCCAGATTTGCACCAGCGTACCCACCACGTAGCAATGAGCGTGCGATGGTATCGTCAGATAGTTACGATCCAAACATGCCATTGTTGCGAAGAGTTGGTCATCGCTCCGTCGCAGATACAAGTGACCTCGATGCCACTCGACCCCGTCACATCATCGATGGGCTTGGCGATCGCGATCGAAGCCTCAGCCCTGGAGGCGACAGCCAACACGATGACGAAGACAGCCACTATCATGATCATGATGATGATGATGATGACGATGATGATGACGAACCGAACATGTGGGAATCTCTGTTTACCACCATCACACCTGATCAACACCTCCCAAGCCTCGACTCCTCCTTCACCTCCGCCACCGCATCTGCCTCCACTGCCCCCTCCCGCAACTCAGCCAACTCCTCGCAATCGACACTCCCCTCCTCTCTAGGCGCCAACAACAGCAACCCATCGCGGCGCCCGGGCGTCTTTCCTCCCCTCGAGTCATTCACAGATCACAACAACCACTGCGATTTTTTCTCCTCGTCCGAAGACTCTGAAACGGAACCGGACTCGGACAATGAGCACATACCCACCTGGCGGCTCATGCAGTACGACGATCCTATGCCTATATCATCATCAGTGTCAGCAATCGACGATGCCATCCGGCGGAGCGAGCAGCAGCAGCAACTGCGGCGACGATATCAAGAAAATCTACTTGGCATCACACAAACCATCCGAGCTGTAGTCGCAGAAACACCTGCGAACCGCAATGGAGATCACAACACAACCACTAACATAAACACAAGCACAAACGCAACCTCTTCCTTCACCTCATCATCAACGACCCCCACATCCATAAACGTCTCCTTCGGCCAGAGTAGCTCCATGGGAGATCTCCAGCAGGTCCAAACCATCATCGACCAGCTGACGCGCAGACAAGATATCGGTGACGACTGGTGGGCGGCTGTGGGGTTATCGCGGAATCTAGGGAGGGGAGTTACGGATGTTCCAGCTAGGAATGGGAGTGGGAATAGTGGTAGCGGGGATGCCGAGGGCCGATAAATTGTGAATCTTTTAATTTCTTTTTTCATTTTATTTTATTTCAATTTTTTCTATTTGCATCTCTTTTTATATTCTCTTCTGCTGTTTTATATCATGGGTAAATGAATGGGATATGTTTTGAGAGGGTTCTGCGCCATGAGTTTGGCTTTGTCTTGAATTATGAACGAATCTTTTTTTTTTTTTTTTTAAACTTCTCCATCAGCTCGTCTCTTTTAGAATTTTTCTTTCGGGTGTAATTGCTTTCCTTTCTATTTTCTGTATGTCTATGCTTATTGATCTTTCTATCAACTCCTGCGTTCTTTTTCAATTTAATAACTTCCTTCTTTTTCTTCTTCTCTAACATTTCTCTTATCGAGTCCACTCCCTGGATCGAGGACTCTTATATCACGGAATAGGATGGGGGAAATTATAAAAATGGCGCTTTCTTCTGTTTTTTTATTTCGTTCCTTTTTCTCCTCTCTCGCTTTCTTATGTTTGATCAACAGCTGGACCGCGAGATTTAGCGGATGGGTAACCCTCTTTTTCTTCCCTTTAATCTTTCTTCCTCTCGACCGCGGGTTCCCTGTTCCTTCGTGACGCTTTGCTTCTACTGGGGCTTTTTGAGCTACTCGCTGTGCGAAGTATCTGCTAACGAATTTTATTTATATCTTATTTTCACGGCCTGGTCTTGTCGTTTCTTTATGCTTTGCTTTTTTTTTTTTTTTTTTTTTTTTTTCATTTGTCGTAGTTTTTGCCCTCCCTTGGTTTTTTTTTTTTTTTTCCTGTCAGGTTTAAATTGATATTAGGAAACAAATGGACTTCGCCATGACGTGATGGATGCCCTTGTCTCTCTCCTACTCTTCCGAGCTCGTCACATTTTCTTTTTTCCAACAAGGGCTTCGTCTCGTTTTTGTATGTATCTTACTTAACTCAGTCGGTATGAAATCAATACGTACGTCAACTTAACCAGTTATATCTCCTTGAGGTCCCCGGCCAGGAGATTCCTACATAGGAGCAGGAAACCGATCGATCAACACAGTGTGGGGAGCCTAAGTTAAGGTTACGGCTAATTTAAGCTTATCTGTTTTTATCTTTACATACAGTCGCAAGAGCTCGCAAGGGGGAGTAAACTTAATCCGTTTGGTTATATATATACTGCGTATAACTTTTCCTCGGTGCTATTATTTATCCGGGTTTTGTACAGCTATGGCACGTTACCTACCCCTACCTACCAGTTAGTTACCCCGAAGCGGGATAGTTAACTAGTATTGTGGTTGTTATCATTACACAAAGCTTCCTGGTTAAAGTAGTTGAGCCAAAAATCCAACCTGGCTTCGCGTCCGTCGCGGTGTGAATAAATGCAACCGGGCCCATCAGTAACAGAAACTAGTTATCTTCACGACTTCTAAAATTCGGCTACGCTTCTGGGTTGGGTAGGTATGGCGGTGCTATGTGTAGGGCAGCTTGGGTGTTTGTACCCTTAGCAACTGGTGCAATTTCGTGACAATTGAGCTCAAGTTATATGAGAGAACTGGACAATTTTGGTTTGCTCTGCTGCCAGCGTACACGTACAGATGCAAATTGTTTGAAGAAAAGGTCTATATTCATACGTGTGAAACTATTTATTAACTATCTTGCGGATATTCAATGACTCGTACGACAAAATCCCTCATGGCGGATTAGTTTCAGAATCCGATTGACAACCAAGCTCCCTCTCCAGATCCTGGCAGGTTCCATGCCCAACCTCACAAGCCCACAATAATCTGCGGCACCACAAACTCTTCTGAGTACTTCCAAATCAAGCTAGTGTCGTGCGCCTTCCACACAGCTCCGGTCCGGTGCGTCTTCCTTTCGCCCTGCAGCTTATAGAGCTTGTCATAGAATCCGTCTTTGATATCCTCTATACTCACCCTGCAGGCTGTACGGAGCATGTGAAGAGAAAGTCACTAATTCCGGCTCGCCTGGGGGAAATTTGGCCGGGTTCTTATTCTGGGGCTGTTTGATCGCTTTGATGATGTCCGCCTTCACGGCATCGTCGGACAGTGGGATGGACTTGCTGGACTGGGGCGTGGCATAGTATACCCTATGTAGTCCGGCGACTCCTGTGGGTATGAAGATATACGCTCCAGGTAGGTGTGCGAACCTACATTTGATGTTGTCCGCAGCTGCGTTGTGGACGAGGGCGTTGTCAGGCATGCTAGAGTTTTTGACGAGGCCGACGTAGTAGCCTGTAGTGATATACTTGCCGAAAAGAGACTTCTCAGTGGTGCTGCGGCCGAATGGGGCCAGGATGTCGAGTTTTGGGGAAGGTAATGAGCAGCTTTTTGGCGATGATTAGTTTTAGGCCACTTGGTGTACGAACGACGAGCTTAACACCACACTTGCCATGGGAACGATGGGCGAACAGAACCGACTTCAGGGCCCGATTCTCAAAACATCCGGGGCTATTCTTGACCTCTTCGAAAAACTGAAGCAGAACGGCCAGGCCTTTGTAAAGTTCTGATCGTGTAGCGTGCATTCGGGTAAATCATTATTACCCTTGAGTGTCCATTGTGCATGAACCACCCTTCTACCATGCTCTTGCAGAGATTCAATCGAGTTCTCCTTCTTCAAGCCGGCGGCGACTTCTACTTTGGAGAAGTTAGGAAGAATTTACAAATCTTGATTGATTACTTTGTCCGCAACGGTCGTCCTCCGCGCTGAAGGGATGCTGGACGTCATCAGTGCTTCTCCGGATCACACACCGATATTGACTGGTTTGAGATGACGTATCTCCCCTGAACATGCAGGCGTCCAAAAGCATTAGGCTAGGGGGCGAGCTCTCCTAGCAAGCTTACTTGTCACCCACCGCATCCCGTCAAAAGTGTGAAGAGAAGACAAGCTACCGCGAGCCTACCGCTCCCTTCTGAGCTCAGCTCCGCGAAGTTCAAATCTGAGTATTCCAGCAATCCGTGTTCACCCCCCTACTTCTACTCCAAGGCCGTCCGCTACATCTTACCTGTACTTCTAGTCGGTTTACCGCTCTTCAGCTCACCCAACATCATCCAAGGTCTTCAAAACCAAATGTTTGGCATCTTCATGCTCCTCTCCATCATCAACCAACTTATCCAGCAAATCATGCCGCATTTCTCTGCCAAGCGCGCGACATATGAAGTCTGTGAGAGGCCATCAGAGACATACTCCTAGAAAGCCTTCCATCATCTGCGATATTCTTGTTGGACTCCCGTAGACCTCGCTCACGCATGTTCTCATGTTCCTCTATTGGTATTGCCCAGTCGGTCCATACCATAACGTGGAGCCAACTGATATGGTGAACCTGCGCGCCATGCAGCTGCGGCTGATGCGCCCAACATCCCTCCTCTCTTCTCATATCCTTTTTGCGCATTTCATGATCACGGCATTCGATGGAGCTGAGAATGCTAAAAACCTAGACAGCCTGCACATTGACCCTGTTAATGGGACTTTGCAGCGAGTACCTGGACTTGTATGTGTCGAATATGGGCTGTCATTTTTTGGAATGGAAATGGCCACTTCTGATCGCATCTTCTGCACGATAAAGGAGACGAATGTGTTCCCTAGTGGTGCTTTCTCGAGTTATTCGGATTTCGAATTCATATGGGTATTCATTATTGCTCAGTATTTTCGCTGCATGCTTGCTTTGCTGGTGGCTGTTCGTATTCCGAAGTTCAAGAAGACGGGTAGTAGAAGACCGATTGAGCATCGTTTCTGCTTCCATTGATTGTTTAGTCCTTCTAGATTGCACTTTAAATATATAATAAAACTCGCGTGATCGTCACTTGGGACATTCCTCATAAGCATTCGAATCTACCAATTTCCCGGGCCAGCATCATGCGTGCAACAAGTGGCTTAGGGTTGAAAGATAACTCATCAGAGCTTCAAAAATTCGTCATACAATCTGAACAGGCGGCAATACGCCCGCGGTTAAGCGGGAAAAGGGTAGCATAGATTTCCACGCCGCACTGAGGAGTGTAATTCTTCATCGTCATCTTCCTCTTCCCATCACTTCAGTTACTTTGCAGGTCCTTGGGAGTGAAGAACCCCTCGTCTAGCTCTACTAGATGTTAAATCCACGGATATATGCCTCAGCCCTGGTATGAAAATTAGCCTGTCTTGGTTTACAGTTGCTTGGCCTTCCAACATGGTGCGCAGGTGGCCTTATTTTGTTTTGTTTCCTCAGATGAATGACTCACACACAATTGATGAGAGGAGCTTTTGGCAGTAGCGCTTACCGGCTGAAGGTCAGGGACAGTGTCAATGGAAACACTTGAGGGGGGGTCGTATGAAGGTTGGGACTTTCGTGTTCTGTAGAGGTGCAACGCCTCAAACAGCAAATACTTCCGTCACGACAATTGGGGTCCTATAAATGGTAGCTAATCCGTATATAATGAGCCTTCAGGTTTGTTGAAGGCCCCAAAAAGCTGGTCGTGTGTGTGTATGTGTGTGTGTGTGTGTGTGTACTACTATGTAAGTTGGAACGTACGTGGTACTCCGTACGAGCGCCAAAGTTTCATGTACTGTACAATACATGTATCCAACTAAAACAGATGATTTTTCGCGTTCAGATGCTGTCCCACCCAACCCTCTTGCCGTTCAAGCCTCTGATGTCGATTTGAGAAAAGCCACCAACCAACGGAGGCTGCTCCACGCGAAGGCATCGTGATGCCCTCGGTTGGAAATCAATAATTGGGATTGCATTGTCATGCGGGAGAGCGAATTGCGCAGGTTAGGCTGAAGCAGAGAAGTTGGAGGGGGGTTCAAGTTGGGTGGCAAGCCGCATGAATTTCGAGCCGGGATGTTCCCGGGAGAATGTATCAACTTGGATAAACTCACGAGGCACAATAATAACAAACCAGGGAGTGGTCGGAGAAAAAGAAGAGTCCCCATTTCCACCAGACTCAGGGGCCCCTTGCCCGACTCTCCGTCTCTCCACCAGAAGAGCTGAGAACAGCTAACAAAGGAATCGGCTCTTCTAGTGGTCCCTGGTCGGTGGTCCCGGTCCAGGGACTTGGCTCAGAAGAATCAGAACCCAGCCAGTTAGGTGAACTGCGCATTCGTTAGCTTCAGATGTTTTTATTTGTCAACAGCACGCCGTCACCTTAAGCCCGATTTGGCGATGGAAGCCATGGTGTGCGCGACGGAGATACATATGAATCCACAGAGAACAGACTAGGCATGGCAAAAACTTTGGCACAACGCTAACTCCATGCTGTGTTAGTCGTCAAATAGCTAGGGACAAGAAATTTCAAAACTGGCGAGGGCAGAGGATACATATATAAAATGGTTGCATCGCCCCTGTTGGCTTGATGTTTTCTGCTTTGCCGACCCGAGATACAAAGCCATTATCATAGTGCTAATTTGCTCCTTTTTCCAACTCTTGGGCGTAAGCTGACGTGCCCAACAAAAAAAAAAAAAAAAAAAAAAAAAAGGGAACACTGAGGACAACATCTGCATTCCCATATAGTCACGATGATGAAGTCTATATTCTTCACGCTTTCCCTAGCAGCACTGGGCATGGCGCAGTCATCTACAGTTCCCTTGCCTCCAACGACTACGGCGGCCGGCCCGGTCACTGTCTTCAACCTCCTCGTTCCCGCCGCCTCTCCTGTGCCCTCCGAAGTATCTATCGTTGACGTTGTAAGATATCTTCTCAACGCGTTTGTTCATTTGCAAGGCCCTCCCCGGTCATTTTCTCTATATAGAGAAAGAAAATAAAGAAGAAAAGAAGACGTAGCATTGGAAAACGTAGCTAACTAATAGCGCTTCTCCGTCTATAGGGCAAAGATGCTATTACATTCGCCGTAGATATTGGTTGTTTGCCAAACCTCATCAGCGGCCGCTGTGAAGAAATCGAGGAGTTTGACGTTGCCACAATCATACAAGGCCCCGAGACTTACGCGCAGTCTGCATCGTTATCTGGAATGTGAGCTTTTTTCATGTTTTATTTTTTTCTCATCCCTCCTTCAATTTCTATTGCCCGCCCGCCGTCTTCCAGATTTCCTCACCAAGCAAAAGCCGTGTGATGAAAGAGGGTTAATTATAAGAACGAAAAAATGGACCAAAAGTTCTGCCCATTTCATACTTGCTTACTTTCCCTTAGTGGTATTGATGCCGCCTGTTCCCTCGGCGGCACTACATCTGCAGCATGCACATTTATAGTGGAGTCGGCTGGCATAGAAGCCACTCTCAAGACTACATTGTCCGGAAGTGAAATCGAGACTGCATTCATACCTGTCACGGCCACCGCTGGTATTGAGAAGCTGGCTGATGGGGCACCAAATGCCGGGCCGAGAGAGACTGGGAACATCAATTGGGTGATTGGTGGTGCAGCTGCGGCGCTTGCGATGGCTGCCGCGATATAAGTATAGGAGAAGATATTATTGTTGAGATTGGGAAAAACAACTAAAAAAAATCCAAAATGACTTCGAGATATCATGAGGTCTGGCGGCTTTTAAGGAGCCTGACTTTCTCTCTTTTTTGCCCTCGTTTTCTCTTTTTTCTTCAACTCAGTCAGTATATGTATGATTCATATGATTCCCCCCCCCTCTTGGGTTTTGATTTTCTTGGTTTGGCGAATTGTGCATTTTGAGATGTTTGTATTGGGAGTGAATGCCGCCTACTAAAGAAGTTTAAACTGGATGAATTTTATCTTCTTTCACAGCCTGAGTTCTATGAAACAAACTGTGTCGTCAACCGATATTTTATTTGTTGACTCGTCGATCAGCTATTAGTGGAGGATCCGACATCTCGTTGACGATAAATACTCCTGTCACTATACATTGGCGCTCGGTTAGGTTGAGTTTCCCAGAGCTCCTGCGATTGCTCTCCCTTCCTCCTATGTGTGCTGGTATGGTATGCCATTACGCAGCGGTAGGAGGAATAGCTTACGATTCAAATCATATCGCCGTCTGAATCCCCGCGGCGCAGTTTCCTGTCGTCATCAACGCTGTAAATAAATTGCGCCTCAATCCTTTGGCATTGTGTGAATCGGGAGCTTTGCTATTCGCAGCTAGCTGCTTTCTTTACCGCGTTCTCTGGATACGTATATATATGGGTGGTGGATATAGATGATAAACTTGCACAACTGGCATTTGGTTTTGGGGCCCCAGCACCTCCTGCTGAAGTTTGCGAGCATATAATATAATATACTATGTTCGCCTGTACGGAGTACAGAACATTTGTATATAACACAGCGGGCGGTCTAGATGTTCAGCGCCGGCCTTTAACAATTTGACAAAGCTCAAGCAAAGTTGGCTCAAGAGGGACCTCACTTTTCTATAGTTAATCAATCTTTCAGTGGTCAAGTTGAGCAGTCAGAAACATTACTTTCTTGGATCAGTAGTACACCCGCTTGTTGTAGGATTAATGACCTTGTTGCCCGGGGATAGTTAGTCAAGGTGTACAGAGTAAATGAGGTGTGTGGCCTAAATCACCTTTTCACTGTTGCTTCAAACGCGAGAATGTTCACCGATACCCCCATAATGATATTTAGTATGCCACTAAAATATTAGGGGGACCCTAACGAAAATACCGGGATAACCAGCGTAGAGTATACTAATAATAGGAGGTCGTGAGATGCTTGGAACGGGTCCTGTACAGTTATATCTTGATTTTGAAGCTCTTTCTTATCTTGACAGTAATAGAATGAGAGACAGTAATATTATTGCGTATAGAGTATGTGTAATAATAATGAGAAAGGAAGCTCTCTCTCCTATTTGTACGCTGTAGTCAGAGCATGCCTAACCAGACTACGCACTCCATGTCGCCTTGTTGATAAGTTACAAAAAACCTCCGAGGGCCCTTGTTCTGCCTTGGATGGCCTTGGTAGTCCCATGCCATGCCCCAACTAGTTTTTTTCCGCCTCCAACTCATATTTCCGACCTAGTCGCTAACCTCGTTGTGCTGCTATCATATCATTCATATGCGCCGGCTGCATCGCATCTGTCCGTAATTCCCATTCATCTTTTCGATAATGATTAGTCAATTTTCAATACTCCCTCGCCTCCCCAAAAATGCTTACTTGTTGTCCATAGCAAACCAAACACCCTCTGCCACTTCCAGCAAATCTTCTCGTGAGATGACAAAGTCCACTTCCCCTTGGCCAGGTCTGCGGAGCATTATATTCTCAAAAGGTATGGTCAAGTTGCTGTTACCGGTTATATGTGGTTTCTGGCCAGCCTTCCCTCGCTCAATTTTTATTTCTTGTGTTGCTTGAGGTTCCGGATTAGAAGACATTCTGGGCGGGATCGGAGCCCCACGTTTCCAAGCTGTAATAAAGATGGTCCCGCTTGGTCTCTTTATATCAATTGAAAGGGCCATTCTTACTTCATTATTGGTGTTAAGCCAAAATTTCATGTCGCTTTTTAGCTTTTCTCGTGTTTCCGAATATCCGACCTCTACGGCGATGCTCGGCCACTGGGTGGTTCTTCCTGGAGGAAGATCGCGGGGAATCCATGACTTATCAGCTTGCTTCCACCTGTCTGGCGTGTCTGTTCGGGTACTGCCTCGGGGAAGGAGGATACGTCGAACATCATTCTCTTTTGCCCTATCATCAACAAGTCTTCCAAAGACACCAGCTGCCACCTCATATGGGAAGGAAACCATTGTCAGGATTAGGAGCTGCAGGTTCGGATTGTAGTCCACTCTGCCAAAGAAGTTGTCTTCGTTCTGTTCAAATTCATCCACTGGGAGATTTGTAAAGATCACAAATGGGCTTTGAGTCCTATTTGTGATAAAACGATTGTAGGCTTGACCTGTAACTTCTTGTAGATGAGGAAGTCCTGAGTATTCATATTCACTGACATCTGGAGGAAGATGCAACTGCTCCAAAAAGCGGCGACTTTGCTTTGACAATTTGTTGGTCACTTTTTCTGACTCTCGTGAGTGAAGGGAGCGGGCCAGTGGATGTCCCAGGGGCTCAGAATTTGCCCCTGGTTGTGATATAGACTGCTTAGTTGCTTCGCTATCTTGCATTTTATATCTCTATTGTGATTCCGCTGGCTAGTATCTTGTTGAATGAAGAGCCAGAAGTTGCTGATGATATCCCTAGGTCTTGTTGATGTTCTCGAACGCATCCAAAACACTTCCTCATTGACGTCACTGTCACTACGACAAAACTGTACAAGTACAATTATGATAGTCAAAGCTTATTAGCTATCATAAATGTGGACAGCTCCTGGAATTCCCTCATCCTGCAGAAAGAGGTATTCGAGGTTGACAGGAGGACCCATCCACTTCGGGAAGTTTGATGCCTCTGGGCGCTTCACTTGCCGACCATATGATATATGATAATTCAAGGACGAAAATAAACCGACTGTGAAAGATGGATTAAAGATGAGAATTTCTTATACTCGGTAGCCCGCAGACGCCTGCAGAATACAGTAACTACATACCAAGCCAATGAACTATGTCCTATCGTTGTTACTCATTATTAAACACGCTGCGGCTAAAGCGCCTCGGAATTAATTTCAATAGGAGAACCGCGTGCTCCAGGAAGGAAAATGTCAAGTTCTCATTGGGTCATTTGCACACATTCAGGCACCAAATACTCCATCCGTACTCTGCAACAGCGAGTGTGGCAAGACGAATCACTCCACTCTATCTCCGAACCAAATACGGAGTATAGACGTCGCCAAGGCCAGGCTTCTCGGGCCGACCATGACTCCGCCGCGCCGACATTTTGCTGGCTATATTGTGACATAATCTCAACGTGGGGCAGCGCGACCTAGAGGCTCTACCAAGGCATGGACCAGCATCTCTTGTAACGGAGGGGTCTACTCCGGACGTCAGGGACCCCCGGGAGGAGTGGCCTGCGGTAATTTATGTTCAATGGTTGCTGTCGCATTTAGATGAGAAACATCTGTCATTCATTTTCTGCCTTGTGGGTTGACTGAATGTGCCCTTGGAGGATCGTGTGCCTCATATTTATGGACGCTGCTGTCTTCCTATATACCTCAGCACATATCCCCCTTTCGAAGAAGAGTAGTCTCTAGTCTGTCCTGGAAGATGGAAGAGCAGGTCAGCAGACTCGTGGACAAGGCCTGGGGTTAGCTTCAAAATTGCCCTTTCCCGTCCCAATCTATATTCCACAGAATCTAGAATATTTCCTTGAAGATGACTCTTACTTGTCTAAAACACCCACAGCCAAATTCCTCTCCACCTCGCCTTCCGCGCGCCTCATGATTGCCATCAGTGGAATCCCCGGCTCCGGCAAAACCTCCCTAGCAACCGCAATGACCAAACGGATAAACCAGCGGTACTCCACAACCTACCCCGACGCAGCCGCGCCCATTGCAACCTCGGTTTCAATGGACGGCTACCATCTCTCCCGCGCCCAGCTCGCCGCAATGCCAGAACCGGCCTACGCGATCGCGAGACGGGGCGCAGCGTTTACCTTCGACCCCGACAAATTCCTGCAACTGGTACGTGCGCTGCGGGAACCATTGGCCCCAGGCTCGCGCACGTTCTACGCGCCGAGTTTCGACCATGCCATCAAAGATCCCGTGGAAAACGACGTGCCCATCCCCGCGACGTCGCGGGTGATATTTTTCGAGGGCAATTATCTAAGTCTGGGGAAGGAGCCGTGGGAGGAGGCGGCGCGATTGATGGATGAGTTGTGGTTTGTTGAGGTAGATTTTGAGACGGCGCGGAAGAGGTTGGTTGCGCGGCACGTGAAGGCTGGGATTGCGAAAGATGAGGCGGAGGCGGATCGGAGGGCGGTCGAGAATGATTTGGTTAATGGGAGGGAAATTGTGGATTTCCGTATGGATGTGCAGGAGGTTATTGTTAGTCGGGAGGATGAGGAGTGGAAGACTTAAGGTTTTGATTGGAAATGGGGAGAAGGGGGAGGGGAGGGGGAAGGGGGACAACTGGTTTTTATTAATGGCTTGATTTTGGTCATTTTCTGTCCAGCTTGTGTTTGATTCCTGCAATCGGAAGTATTTCATGGTTATTATTGTTCTGTTTTTGGTTATTGAAGACTGAAGCGGGTGATATTATCTGATATCCGATATGGACGAGAAGTATTGCGTGGGCCTAAAAGGGGGGAAGTGTCACCGCATGATACTGGATCTTCGTTAGGGGTAAGTAGGGTCAGTACCCCACAGTAGGAACACTGGATTTGTCCGTTCCACACTCTTTAATAATAATACTAATACTCCGTGATCTGTGTTCTATATTGTTTGTGAACCTTGAAGCCAGAGCAGAGCCATGTTGTGTTCCCTTTTTGACCTTTGATATTCGGGTGAAACAGCCAAGGAGCACACGCTAAACCACTTCCAGCTAGTCTGAGGGCTTGGCAGGAACCGACCGACCGTGTACCCGCCGCTTCGGGCCGCCATGTCAAGTCAATCGCCCCTGCCATTTGTTTGCCATTATTTGCATCCGAGCAAGACTCAACAACCCGACCCTTTGTAACCTTCATTCATTCATTTTTTTCCCCTTTACGTCCATTTAACCAAGTCATTCCTTATCTACTCCGTACTACTACCTGAGTTAATTTGACAACCCTCTGTTCGACACTCGCTTTTATCTTTCAGCTTAGTTCTGCTGCGCAGCTTTCGACGAACTTCGTTTCGAATCAAAACGAACCAGCCTCTGTTTCAAGAACAACACCAGCCTCGTGCTTTTTCTTAGTTACGGTAACTAGCAATCCGGAAAAAAAAAACCGTCAAAATGTTTGCCTCTAAATTTGTCTTCTTCGCCGCCCTGTTGGCTCTATTCAACGCCGTCATCGCCGTGGCCCCTGGTTGTCTTATTGGAGCTATCAAGTACGTTAAACCCCCCAAAAATTCCCCCACAAGGAAAAGGGGACCAAGAGAGAAGAGCTCTCGTTTTGGAGAATGGGAGCATGGTAAACCTAGCCCAGGAATTAATTGTTAATGGCTCAATCAATAGCACCCAAAAGGACCCTCTTGACTTCAAGAATATCTGCGCCAACAAGGATGTCCAGCGCGAAATCGTGAAAATGTGCCCGGAGGGTACCGTGAAGGATGCTCTGAAATCGTTCTCAGACTCTTGCGCTGAAGCTGGTCAGAAAGTTTGTATGTTGTCACTTTTCGCTCTTCTCCTCTTCCTCAACAAAGGGGTTACTTTGACATTACGGGACGCAAATTGGAACTAATAAACGAATTTGTATTTGGTGTAGCACTCATCGATATCAGCAAGCCGAATGGCTCTCCTGGTGGCTCGAATGGTGGTGGTGATGACGATGGTGATGATGATAATGGCAACGGCAGCGGTGCCAATCCCACCACCAGCTCCCCTGGTTCCTCACCCACCGATGAGTCCGCCGGATACGTACACAATGCCAACTCTTTCACCGTCGCAGCCGTCGTCGCTTTCGTTGGGCTTGTCTCGACTATGTGAGCACAGCAGGTGTAACATATTAAACAAGCGCACACTACGCCATCTCGCACCGTACCATATCAGATAAATATATTTTTGCGTTGTTTGCTTTTTTTTAACCTCTTAAAGCATTACTGTCATAAGAGAACGGGGTATGGCCAGGGGTTTTCCTCCTTTTTTATAGACGTGGCCAAAGTCACTTATTTTCTTAATTTATTGTCCTCTCCCTTACAATCCAAGATTTCCTTACTTTGTATCATTTATTCGTCATTGTGCTAGGTTGCTTTTTCGGGTATTGCAGATTATACTATCTTTCGTGGTCGCTTTAATACCGATATTTCAAATCTAGAGATATTCCTCCTGGCTCCTCGCTCCTCTGTATATTCTACTTCCCTGGAGAAATTTGGATTGAGCTCTTATCCGAAAACTATGGACATTTGTAGCGGGAAATCGGAACACAGTAAAAACCACATATATCTATAGACAATTAATGTCAATAATTTTCAAGCTATAATTCAATACCGTAGCCAGAAAATATAATAATGAGCGATAACTAACTCTAGGTATAGTAACATGTGGATATCCCGCTGTGTGTATGGCCACGTGATCTCCCGCCACAGTGGACGCTGCCCGCCCATTAAGGCAAAAACCACGCCAACCACGCGCGTCTTTTCCCCAGCTCTCGAGGAACGCGTCTTGCTTTCAAAGCAAATTCTTCCTCCCCACCACCGCTACCTTCTGCTGCCACTTCGACTTCATCTTCCTCTTCCTCTTCCATTCTACATTCTCCATCCTCATTCCTCAATTTCCGTCTCATCCCCCCTTTCTATATCCGTTTCATATCTATCTTCCTCGCCGTTTGCCATTTTGTAGAAGAGCTTTACCAACAACGTGGAAACAATTTAGCAGAGGGGGAACTTCAAGATGTTTGTTTACAAGAGAGGTGAGTTCCTCGTGGTCTTCCTCTCCTATTGAGCTATATTTTCCTTACAGACCTCGGCCTGTCATCTTGATGGCGTTTTTGTGAGAATGCGAACTGAGGCTCAAGCTGACATTGATGTAAACTTTAGATGGACGCAAGGAGCGTGTGCAGTTCGACAAGATCACAGCTCGTGTATCCAGACTCTGCTATGGCCTGGATCCAGAGCATGTCGATGCTGCAGCTATCACCCAGAAGGTCATTTCCGGTGTTTACCAAGGTGTGACCACTGTGGAGCTGGACAACTTGGTACGAACCTCCCCCCTCCCCCCTCCCCTCCCCCAGACCCAATTGCTTCTATCCCAAAGGATACTGTCTGACTGTGTCTTGTTCATATATGTATAGGCAGCTGAAACTGCGGCGTATATGACCGTCACCCATCCCGACTATGCCATCCTAGCTGCCCGGATAGCTGTATCCAACCTCCATAAGCAAACGAAGAAACAGTTTTCTTCAGTGATAGATGACCTGTACCATTACCACAACCCGAAAAACCAACGGCCTGCCCCGATGATATCGCAGGGCACGTACGAAACAGTGATGCGTCATGCAGATGAATTTAACTCCGCCATTGTCTATGATCGTGATTTCAACTACCAATACTTCGGATTTAAGACTCTGGAGCGGTCTTATCTACTTCGAATCAATGGCAAAGTTGCTGAACGACCACAACACATGATCATGCGTGTTGCTGTCGGAATTCACGGTGATGATGTAGAAAAAGTCATCGAGACCTATAATCTCATGTCCCAGAAATTTTTCACTCACGCTTCTCCCACACTCTTCAATGCTGGTACCCCCCAACCTCAGATGGCTTCTTGCTTCCTCATCGATATGAAGGAAGACAGTATTGAGGGCATTTACGACACGTTGAAAACTTGTGCTTTGATTTCGAAGACTGCTGGTGGTATTGGTCTCAACATTCACCGTATTCGTGGCACTGGCTCTTACATTGCAGGGACGAATGGTTCCTCAAATGGAATTGTTCCCATGCTCCGCGTTTTCAACAATACCGCTAGATATGTCGATCAGGGAGGTAACAAGCGACCAGGAGCCTTCGCCATTTATCTCGAGCCGTGGCACACCGATATCTTTGAGTTCTTGGACCTTCGTAAGAACCATGGCAAGGAAGAGGTTCGCGCTCGCGATCTCTTCCTTGCTCTCTGGACGCCCGATCTGTTCATGAAGCGTGTTGAGAAGAATGGCGAGTGGACTCTCTTCTGCCCCAATGAAGCACCAGGCTTGGCAGATGTCTATGGTGAAGAATTTGATGCTCTTTACGAAAAGTAGGTTTACTGCTCCCCGAAACCAAAACAACTATATAAGGACGACTAATCTGACTCTTTGTATAGGTACGAAAAGGAAGGCAGAGGCAAGAAAACCATCAAAGCGCAGAAGCTTTGGTATGCTATTCTTGAAGCTCAGACTGAGACCGGTAACCCGTTTATGCTTTACAAAGACGCGTGCAACAAGAAGAGCAACCAAAAGAATTTAGGCACAATCAGAAGCTCTAACCTGTGCACTGAGATCATTGAATATTGCTCGCCAGATGAAGTAGCGGTTTGCAACTTGGCGTCTATTGCTTTGCCGACTTTCGTGGATCCTGTCAGGGGAGAGTATGATTTCGGCAAGCTCCACGAAGTAACTCAAGTTGTCGTTCGAAACCTTAATAAAATCATCGATGGGAACTACTATCCAGTCGAGGAAGCGAAGCGAAGCAACTTCCGGCACCGTCCTATTGCTTGCGGTGTACAGGGCCTTGCTGATGCTTTCCTTGCTCTGCGACTTCCATTCGAATCCCCTGAAGCTAAACAGCTGAACATTCAAATTTTCGAAACAATTTACCACGCAAGTTTGACTGCGTCCTGTGAGCTGGCCAAGATCGACGGGCCATATTCCACCTATGAAGGGTCCCCAGTCTCTCAGGGTATCCTCCAGTATGATATGTGGAATGTCACTCCCACCGACCTCTGGGATTGGGACTCGCTAAAACAGGATATTGCTAAGCATGGAGTGCGCAACAGCTTGCTTGTTGCGCCCATGCCTACTGCCAGCACCAGTCAGATTCTTGGGTTCAACGAATGCTTTGAACCCTACACCTCTAATATCTACTCGCGCCGTGTTCTAGCGGGTGAATTCCAGATTGTCAACCCTTGGCTCCTGAAGGACCTCGTGGACATGGGGCTCTGGTCCGACAACATGAAAAATCGTATCATTGCGGATGGAGGCTCGATTCAGAACATTCCCAACATCCCGCAGGATATCAAAGCGCTATATAAGACTGTCTGGGAAATATCCCAGCGAACTATTGTCCAGATGGCTGCTGATCGAGGTGCATTCATCGACCAATCCCAGTCGCTCAATATCCATTTGAAGGAGCCCACTATGGGTAAGATTACCAGCATGCATTTCACTGGCTGGAAACTTGGCTTGAAGACCGGAATGTACTATCTCCGTACAATGGCTGCTTCAGCTCCAATTCAATTCACCGTGGACCAAGAACAGCTCAAAGTTGCAGACACCAACGTTGCGCGTGTCAATGGTGCGATGAAGAAGCGTGGTGGCGTTTCGTCCAGTTATACTAGTGCCTACTCCTCTGTTCCTCGACCCATGTACGATCAAATACAGACCAATGACCAGACGTCATCCATGTCTAAAGGAAACACCATGGCTGCTGACCTGAGCTCGAAAACTATTTCCCCGGAGCCCACTGTTTCCCAGCAGAGTGGTGAGTTGACGTCATCGCAAAATACCAAGGCCAAGGCCAACGGATCTGGTGATTCGACGAATGGAGAGGTTGGCGGTGATGAAGAGACCGAAGGGGATATATATTCGCAGGAAGTTATTGCTTGTGAGTAATATTTGGCTTTTTAGTTCTCTGCTTTTGGTGTGTCGGTTTATGGGCTTCCCTTCACGCCTCGGCTTGTTGGTTTTGTCCCAATGTGATTGTTGCTAACGAAGCTATAACCCACTTTCAGGCAGTATTGAGAATCCCGAGTCCTGCGTGATGTGCAGTGGTTAAACGAGGTGCATATGCTCTACTATTGTCATGTCACGCACAATATCAGAATCAAACGACCACACACCACCGATCGATGTATGGACTACGTGCCTATAAGACTACCTATCGCATCAACTACCACCCGGTATATTGATCGATTGACCAATATTCCTTTTCCTTTATTCTATTTTTAATCATGTCGTCATCTGCCCTGGCCTAATTCCCCTTTTATTTTATTTTATATTTTTTATTTCCTATGCCACATCGTCACTGTAATGATAGTTATTCATGGATATGTATGAGCTCTAATGCTATTATTGTCTTTCTTCATTGTCTGTCTGCGCTTCTGGTTTTGGTTTTGCTTGTGCTTTCTGCTATGCATTTATCAGTTCGTAACCCTCACCCACCCCCCTTAACGTGGCATCGTTATCCTACATCTTCTATACGAAACCTACCCTTGTTTTGCCATTTATATAACTATTACATTGCAGCTCTGTCCGGTTTTTATCTCTTTCTATCTTTTCTCGCCGTTTTGCTTTTCTCGCTTATGTGTTCAATGTGAAAATAGAAACTAGTACCCCGCGAATTTATGTTTTAACAAATACGATCTTCCCTCCGAGCTTCCTTCTTTGTGTTTTCTTGTCTTTTCTTTTCTTTTCTATTTTTGTTTTATTCACATCGCCCTCGTACCTTTTCCCTTCCCTTCCCTCTCAGTTGGGAAATGAAAGTGACAAGAAATGAGCTATGAAAAGCATGCTCTACTTATTATTATTATAAGTCCGGACACGGACGTTTTAGTTGCCCAAGTAGGTTCTGACGTTTAATATTCCTCTCTCATACATAGGCTGTATGTATTACACACAGCTTACCGTACGCACAGTATAGAATACAATCCGGGCGGATATGCATAGCATAATCTTTTACCAATCCACCTCACCCTCCAGTTAGTTTGATTTATCTTATTGATAGAAACGAAGCAGCAAACTACCTATGTAGTACTCCGCACATATATGTACAGTACGTACCGTAGATACGTACATACCTATGAATAAACAAAAAACCGATCCACAGGGCAGAAATATACTCTATCAAGCCCATCATCTATTCAAACTTTCATACAAACTAGGAGACAAAATAGGGCAGAAAAGGAGCAACCTAAGAAAAGGGAAAAAAAAAAGAAAAGAATGCAAAAGACGAGAAAAAGAGGGGGAGCGACAGAAGATAAATGTTTTTGTTACAAAGTATAGGGAACAAAGACAAAACGTAGGTGGAAAGCCGGTATGTCTGTCTATACATCATCGTCGTCGTCGTCGTCGTCGTCGCTATCTTCTTCCTCGATATCATCGTCACCATCGTAATCGTCATTGGTATTGATATTATCACCACCCTCGCTAGCAACCATCGACGGCGTCTGAACAGAGGCTAGCTATCAGCATGGAGCTTTATCGCAATAATGACGGGCATCTATCTAACCTGCACAAAAGGGGTAAAAGCAGGGGAGAGCGAAAAAAAAAAAAAAAAAAAAAAAAAGAAAAAGAAAAAGAAAAAGAAAAAGAGTAACCCCTTAAAAATGATATCCACATACCTGTGTCATTTTATCCATCATGACTCTAGGCAGCCTGACAACGGATGGAGGAGGCGCATACCGCTCAGTACATGGTATCCCCATTAACCGACAGTACTCTATCAGATCGCGGATTTTCCTCTCAACAAATACTTCCCGGTCTCGTATATAGTAGTCACGGTCTGCAGCGACCGCTGCCAACCACATTACGCGCTCGTCCCTAGAGACCACCCTACCCCAGCAAAAATTGTCAAGAATGCTCCAGTATACGTCGTCCAGTATGGCACCCATGCGACACGCGAGCACGAACCAGGCTCCACGGTTCAGAAAGGAGTTCACCATCTTCGACGACAGCGAGCCAGGCCCTTGCATGCCGCTTTCGATCTCGCGTAGTTTCAGTTGGTCTACGAAAATAGCAAACTGGCGAGTGTACACCTCTCTGAATCGGCTCATGCCGAACCTCTGTATAATTGTATCTGGCGGTAAAGCCGTCAGCCACCATGGGCAACTGTATGCAAATTGCGAGGGCGCCGCGTAGGTAAAACCCCAGTCTGTAATCCCGGTGATTTCAAAATTTTCGTCCACAAGCACGTTGGAAAGACTGAAGTCGTCAGAAAATAGTCTGAAGGGTGCCTCGTTGTCTACGTCCCTGCTGATAAAGGAGCTCGCCACGAGGGCCATCGCGCCCCGGACAGTAAATTTTTCCCTTGCGTCTGTTGAGTTTCTGACACTGTTCTTCTGGAGCACGACATGGGACCACTGCATTCCAAGGAGGGCCTTGAAATACTCATGGGAGCGCGAGTATGTCTGCTGGGGGAGCGCAGTTTTCTTCAACCCGTACCTCCTCACCAGCTCATTCATATAAAGAGTTAGGGGCGGGTACCGAACTTCATAACCACCCAACGCGCCCGCGCGCGCGCCCACGCCCTCATATACACCGACCGCGCCAATCTTCTCAAACTCCTTCGTCCAGAGCTGCAGCAGGAACCCGGCAATCTGGCCATAGACGCGTTTCATGATCCGCTCGCCCTCCGGCACAAGGACAAAGCCATCGGGCGCAAGCAAATTCCGCTCCCGAAGGACCTTCACGAGACTCCTCCCCTTGATCCAATTTGTAATGATAAACGGCCCAAGGCCCGTCGGATTGTCTGCTGCCGTTCCTACCTTGTACACCCTAGGGATAGGCACGGTGGTATGAGTGTCAAGATAGTTTAGCATGGCGACTTCGTTCCGTAGCTTTTCCCTCATGAACACTGAGTTCTCGGGGATAGGGATGCGGATCGCCCAGTCACTCGCGTCGGAGGCCTGCCACCGTAGCCGCAGAATTACATTGTGACCGCTTCGGCAGCGGGAGATGGCGGTACATCTTCCAAAGCCGCGGACGGATTCGACGAATCGACATAGGTCCTCTGTCCGTTCGACGAGGAATCTTTCGGTCCAACTGTCTCTGTGGGTTTTGGCTGCTGATAGAGAAGGCCAATGCGGCTCCATTGGTTATAAAATGAGGGGTAGGTGTTTATTTGTTTTCTTCGAAGATCTTCCCGCTTCTTGGAGAGAAAAAAAAAAAAAAAAAAAGAGTAAAACAAAAAAGAAAAGGAGATAGTTAAATGATGTAGACTTCATAACTTGCCATACTCAGGACGTGCCAGATAGCACCCAAGGAAAAACACTGGGTATAGAGAAGGAGCATCCATATCAAGGTAAAAAAAAAACCGTCTGATAAACAAATGAAAGTAAATAGTTGAGGGAAAGAAAAACCCCTGAGAATAAAAACCAGCATCTGTGAAAGTAAATAGATATACACACATATATACACACATATCATGTGTATCATGCATATCTGTGAAAACATGAACTCTGTGAGAAGGAAAAAAAAGAATTCCTGGATATCAATATATCAAAACATCTGTTTACTCATATTTATATTCTCACAAAATAAAAAGAGCACAGACAATAATATTTCTGTGTTGATTGATGAATATATATATATATATACATATATATATATAAAAAGTCTGTGAGTGTTTTTATATTTATTCAATATACTGTACTCTGTCACACACACTGTGATACTGATGAAAATCTGATGTGACACTTGCAGCAGTCTTTTCACTAGAAGAAAGAGAAAAAGAGAAAGAGAAAGATAAGACAGTGAGAGATTCTGATCATGCATGAGATAAGTTATATATTATCATAACTAGTTTATCTCTTCTCTCTATTTATTTTAGAAAAACCAACTTTTCCATGCGAAAAACACACTGTAATATAACATCATATACATCTTATTAAAAATATTTGAATGCTCTGACTTATACAGCTCAGATCAATCTTCAAATATTTTTTTTTTTTTTTCCATTCTGCTATTTTTATACATTTTCTACAGTATTTACATTTCTTATACTATTCTCTCTGTTCATTTTTGATCTCTGTGTTTATAGCATGTGCTGCTAAATGCTCTGTAACATGATCTCATGTGATGTCATATGCACTCTTTTGAATTCATGGATGGGATTGAACAGCCGGCTCTGCGGCCTGTACGGCTCTGATTAATCTGATAATGATGATAGAGTTGATACGGGGTCGAAGGGGTGGTAAGAGAGAGGTAGAGATAGAGGATGGAAGTGGTAGAGGGGGCTGCGCAAGCGCAAAGCACGCGTAACCGAGTTTTTGATTTTTGATACTAAGGAGAGAAAGTAAACCATTTCAAAAAAGTTTTCAAAGGCTTGGTTAACCTTCGTTTTTGCTGCTGGAGCAGCCCCTTAAAACTTTCCCCCCGGGGCCCTAACCCCCCCCCTTAACACCCCTCCCT
>NW_003101675.1:830634-877104 GCF_000003855.2 Blastomyces gilchristii SLH14081 | reverse complement strand
CCCCCTACCTCTATCTCTACCTTCTTACCACCCCTTCCACCCCTGTCCCCTCTACCACCACCACCGCCTCTACCGCCCCGCAACCCCCTTCTATCATTTCCACCCTCTACCTCTACCCACCCTTACCACCCCTTTCACCCCTTTCACTCTTTACCCCCTCTATCACCATCATCACCTCTACTTCTTCTACTACTCTCTTTCACTCTGTATCATCTCTATCATCATTATCAGATTCATCAGAGCTGTACAGACTGCAGAGTCAGCTATTCAATCTCATTCATGAATTCAAAAAAATACATATGACATCACATGAGATTTTTATTACAGAATACTTAGCAGTATATACTATAAATACAGAGATCAAAATGTGATAGAGATAGTAAGAGAGAAGTAGAGATAGTAAAAGTAATAGAAGAGACTACAGAGCAGTAGAGATAGTAATGATAATAGAGAGACTAGAGAGTGAAAAAGATGATAGAGAGAGATAATAGAGACAGTGATAATAATAGAGATAATAGAAGAGAAGTAGAATGATAAGATGAGAGTAGAGATAGAGAGTGAAAGTGATAGAGAGTACTGTGAAGTGATAGAGGCAGTGATAATAATAGAGAGAATAGAGGTGGTAGAGATAATAGAAGTGATAAAAAGAGTCAAAGAAGTAACTAACTAGTAGATGATAGAAGCAATTACTAGAATAATACCACTGTTCATGAATTTTTAATGAGGTGCATGTGATGTCACATTACAGTGTTTTTTGCACAGAAAAGTAGATATATAGAGAGAAGCTTCACATAAAAACTTTCATTGATTGTAGAGATGAAACAAGAACATGACTAGTTAGTTGTAAATAATATAAATATTCAGTCTGAATGTTGAGAATAATATAATAAGAGCCTGTTCAGTGCATCTGTGTGTACTTGTTCTTTTTATACAGATCTTCACTTTTTTTGAAAAGTACAGTCTTAATATCATGACTGTTCAGTGAACAGAGTGTCTGTACTAATAATACAGCTGCTTTTTACAAAGTATAGATGAAAATGATCAGATGTTCAGTGAATTAAACAGCTGTACTTGTATCTCTTACTAAGATCTTATGAATAAATAGTATTTAACTTCAACAGTGTGTAATGATGTAGAATAGCACTTTTAGAGATAATATAGTATAGAATAGTGTTCATAGTAAAGATAGTTAACTAATATTGATTAGAAGAAAGCTTATAAAAACATATTCTTTTTAAACTGACTCTGAACTTCATTTAAAAAGAATGTGTTTTATGAGCTTTCTTTCTTCATTTCAGAGCAGTGAGTAAGATGAAATAGTGTGATAGCATAACATGTAAGAATAAGTACTCGCAGGCGATTATTCAGGTGTTTGCAGCTTGGCATGATATGTACTGTTAACTACTAGAAGTATTTATAATAGAAAGATAAAATGTAGAGATCAAATGTATAATAGTATTCAAGCTGAGTTATAAATAGTATTCACAAACTTCAGTCTATATAGTTGTGTGTAGTCAAGGGCTGCTAACTCTATTGATTATATGAGAGATGGAAATAGAAGTAAAGAATTCATGAGAAGTAAGATTTCTTACATATTTTTCTCTCTCTAAGGTTTTATTCATGAAGTCTTTCACTGAGTGACTTCATAGAATCAGCTCAGTACTGCAGTGATACTCACTAAAAATTCTTTACATCTATAAAAAATCTCAGTGAGGAAAAATTCCTTATTATTATAAAGAGAAAAGAGTCTGTCACTCAGTTTCTTATTCTATGAGATTCTTTGTGATCTACAGATTCTTCTCTAATTATCACATAGATTCATCTCACATCTTTTATATAGAAGAGTTCTGATTGACTCTCAATTATTTTTATAAGATTCTTATATAATTATTATACAGATTTATCTCATAGATAAATCACTCTCTGTGAGATTATTCTCATTAAAGAGAAGTATTCATAAGTTAATCTTTCACTTATTCTTGTGAATCATTGTTCTTTGATACTGTAGAATTATAAGGAATTTTTCATTCTTTTATTAACTCTGTAGAATTGTAGAATCAAGATATCTACAGTCTGCAATCACTCTTTATAGTTGTATAGAAAGATTCAGATCTGTGATTTATAATTACTCTTTATTTACTAGAGTAATCTGACTATTCTGTAGAATTATTCACAGTGTAAGTAAATCTCTCTAGAGTAGTATAAATATCTCAGATCTGTCTGTGAAATCTTATCTTCTTTTCTCTTTTTCTATAATAACTCTTATTCTTATAAACTGTGAGTATTCTCATTCATCTGTGAAGTGTTTTCACTCAGATAACAGAGAGAGAGTATTTCTAACAATGTTTATATATTGATTCAAGAACTTTTCAAGAATAAAAATTTTTTCAATTCTAATATCTTATAAACAATGTCTGACTGCTGCTGAGCTTCTTATAAGCATTCTCATGACTTCTCTGATCACTTTTTATCAGCTGATAAAGCAGAGATGTCACTGCTTATAACAGTGTCTTCATTCTTCTCAGTCTCATCACTGCACTCAATTTTCAGATCAGCAGTTAACTTTATATCTTCTTCAGACCAGTTTCTGACTTCAAGCAGCATAGTTTCTCTCTTTGCTGTAAGTCTTCTCATAAGTAATTTCTTACAGATTCTAGCTGATTATTCTTGTAAAGCTCTCAGTTTTATCAGTGTCTTCTGCAGCTCTGTGAGTCTATAATCATTCTCTCTCTGTCTGCACAATCTGTGACCAGATATATATAAATATGTCTAGGTTCTCTATCAATGATTCTTGCACTGCAGCACATTTCTGCAATCTCATTATTAATAAGAGATGAGTTTCTGAGTATCTGCAAAATCTGAATAATTAAGATAATATAAATATCATGAATTTGTGATGAGAGTTAATCTGAGTAGATAAGCTCTCTCTTCACATCTCAATTATTTTCAGACTGAATACTTCAGCATAACTGAGAAAGTAAATACAGCTTTGTAAGAGATATCTGATCACACATGTAGATAATCAGTTCTTAAGATTCTGTTATAATTATATATACTCTGATGTTCAGCTCTTCTGAAGTCTGTGCATTTCTGACAGTCTTTATACTAAATATAACAATTGTCTGTACTGTGAATATAATACTCTCTGCTTCTTTGAAGAGAAAAATTGATAGTTATAAGAGAATTAAGTATCACAGATATTAAGAATATAAGTATGAATTTTCTTTATTTTTTCTTTATTAATCTCTAAATTATATTTACAGTTCTGTTTTTATTTTCTTATTTTTTAGCTTTTAATAAGAGTATGATTTCTTCTTTTCTTTGTATACACTGTGAACTGTTCATCTCAGTAGAAACTTATCATCTTATAGACTAGAGTTTATAAATAACAGTGTTAATATCTTTATTATAATCAGATTCTTAGTGAAGATCATATTATTCTGACTTATTAGAATTTATAGTATAAAAGTCATGTCTCAGCTTCTGCAGATGTTTTATCTACTTAGATAATTCTCAAGTGAACTTATTTATCTTATCAGAATATTCTTATTACTGAATCTTGAATCAGAGCTTATAATCTCACTTCTCTGAGTTAATAATTTCTTTAATCTGATATTCTCTTTCACTCTCTAGTACTTTATAAATAGAGTGATGAGTCACAGAATTCTTTTCTAAGAATTTCTTATATTTATAGAGTAAAGAGACATGAAAAATATTATATATCTATAACTCAGATAATAGTTTTAATCTATAGAACTATAAACTAACTTTCTTTATAATCTTATAAGACTCTGTCTGTAAGAGATTCAGCTTCTTACTAGATCTTTATATGATAATATTTTCTAGACTTAGTTAGATTTTATCATCTTTCTTAAAACTCTTTATAATATACTTGAAGTTATAGTATCTCTTCTAATACTCTTAGATCTTTCTTAAGAATTCACAGGCTTTCTCTCAGATCTTCTGAATTCTCTCAGCTTATTTACAGATATTATTATACTCTATAATATACTCTTGTGAGTTTATCAAGATTATCTGTGAATAAGTTTCAGTGAGTATTTTAAAGAGGGTTTTATCTGTGCTGACATGCTTTGAGTTATTATATACAAACTCTGTAAATGATAATTAATACACTCAGTTATTCTGATTATAATTGACAAAGTATTACAGATACTGTTTTAATATACTTATCAGATATTCTGTCTGATCATCTGTCTGTTAATAAAAAGTCATACTTAGATCTCATGAGATCTTCAGTATAATTATCAGATTAGATCAGAACTCTTCTATAAAGATTAATTCTCTGTCTGAGATAATATTCATAGATAATTTATACAATCAGATCATATTACAGATAAAGATATAAGTTAAATTTTTTAACTTCAGATTCTTATAGATGAGTATAAAGTGTGCTATTTTAATAAAGTAATTCACTATCATCAGCACACTGTTAAAGCAGACATCATATATATTCTTACTTTCAGAGAGGCTTATAAGAGTATTCATTTCTAGCTATTCTCAAGATTTCTATAAAATAAGTAGAGAAGTAAATTCTTTATATAATCTGAATTATACTATCTATGAATTCTGATAAACAGTATAAGAATTTACTATCTTTTTTATAAGTTCTCACATCTTCAGTCAGAAGTATTTTCTTATAAGTAACTCATAAGTTCTAGTATTTATAAAATGACTCACTAGAGAAGAGTCATGATATCTTTTAATAAGTTCTATGTATAGAAACTCATTTACAGATATATAAATTCAGCTCTCTCTTTATAAGAGATTATTTAAGTCTCTTTAATTCTTTATTTCTGCAGAGTTAATCTCTGTTATAAGCAGTTTCTGAATATACTGAGTATATTCATTCTTCAGTTGCAGTTCAGACAATCTGAATAGAAGATTTTATAAAGACTTATACTCTGTTTTCTCTTATATCAGATCTTTCACAGTGCTTCTCAAAGCTTATAAATTCTTCAGATTATAGATATTCTCTTCAAGAATTCTCACAGAGATTCTCAGAGTGTTGACTCTCAGTGTTATAGAGAGTAGTTATACAGACTTCTTCTCTCTCTCTCTTCTCTTCTCTCACAGAGAATTGAGAGACTCTTCAGTCAATCTTTTCATAATACTCAGTCTGAGTATCTTATAAAGCTTTTCTGTCTTCTCTAGTCTCTCTATATCTATTATTCTGATCTTTTTAATATAGTCTGATCTGTGAGAGAGTTCATTCACTGAGTTCTTAGTTCTCTTAATATATTCTATCTTGAATCAGAACTCACTCAGTCTCTAAGCTCAGTGAATCTGTCACTGTAAGAGTTTCTTAATTAAAGTAAACTATTACAAGCTATCATAATTAATTCTAATAGTAATCACTGTCATGAGACTCTCAAAGTAGTGATATCAGTAACAGAAGAATTTCACTATTATAAGAAGCTTCTGATTATAAATATCACAGTTAATCTTCATAAGTTATATCTTCTATGAGAAAAAGATTACTGAAGCTCAGTTCTTATTTAACTGTAGTTATAAGACTATTTCTGAAATTATAAAGAAGAAGATATCTGTCTTTAATCTGATTAAGAGTAAGAGATTAAAGTGAAACAGTATTACTGTATCTATAAATATCTATTTCAATCTTACAAAGACTCTACAAGCTTTTAAGATAAGAAAGTTCTTACAGTTCTTTCTTCTTAATAATCTTTTCATTCTCTGTTTATAGAATAACTTCTTCTTATTTTTACTCTTCAGTATGTCTATAAGAGTCAAGAAGATTCTTATAAATACAAAGATAAACTGTCTATAGAAATTCACAAAGCTTAGAAAAATCTGAATCTTATGAATACTAGTTAGCTCTGATTATAATAGAATAGTCTTAATCTATGAAGATTTCATCTGAATATCATCTGTAGTGATTATATATTCTAGGAAATTAATTTAACAGATACTGAAGTTATACTTTATAAGCTTAATATATAGTTCTGTCTCATCTAAGATCTTCAACATACTTCATACATACTCAGTATGTTCTTTCTTCTTCACAGAGTACATTACTACATTATTCAGATATATTATCATAAAGACATTTAGATATATATAAAGTGTTTTATTAATAAAAGACTGAAATACTGTAGAGATATTAGTCAGATTAAAAGATATTACTAGATATTTAAATAATCTCAGTATAGTTCTAAAGACAGTCTTTTATTCATTCTCAGACTGTATTTACAGTCATGTATATACATTAATTATATTCAGTTATATAAATATAACAGCTCTCATGAGACAGTTGATTATATTCTCAATCAGAGATAGAAAATAGCAACTCTTTATTATCTTGAAGTTCAGATTATAGTAGTCTACATATAATCTAAGATCTTCATTCTTCTTCTTTACAAATATCACAGAGACTCTTATGAAGATCTGTGAAGATCAGATAAAGTTATTCTTTAAATTCTTCTTTATATAGATCTGTAAGATCTCTGTCTCATAATAAGAGAGCTTATAGATTAGTTTTCAGAAGGATTTTTATTCTTCTATTAAATTTATTACTAGATTCTTCTTATAGTGAGAAGAAAGCTTAGCTATCTTTATTAAACTAAATATCTCTATAAGATCTTAGTATTTCTCTGATATCTGAAGCTCAGTTTTCATAACTGTAAGATTCTCAGATATTTATAAAGTTATTATATAGATGAGCTTGTCTTCTCTAATTAACTCTACAGTATCAACTGATTCTATCTCTGTAAGTAAGTCTGTTAACATTGATTAGAAGTATAAACCTGACTCATAGATAGCTATGTACAGATTGTGTCTTTAAAGTTATACAAGTCTTAAGTATATATTATCTATAATATCTGTGATAATTACAGTTTCTGTAAATCTTCTTCAGATTTCAGAGAGATCTTGTAATTCAAAGATAATTTTTACAAGTTTCTCAGTTCTCAGATCTGAGTTCTCATACTCTGCTTATTATAAGAGCAGATTTCCAGTTTTCACTATTCAGCTTATTCACTCTGTGAGTTTTAGAAACACTACAGTGACCTGAGATTCTGAGTTTATTAATACTTCTCATACTTACAGAGTAGTAGTACTGTGATACAGTCTCTTCTTATAAGTAAGTATTTTTATCAGAGAAGTAACAGATTCAGATATTAGTTTTAAGACTCTTAAGAAGACTGTTACTGACTAGACTGACCGCCGGGACCATGAATTTCACATTTGGTCTCATTTGGTCTGGTCTCATACATTTCTTGGCGTGAATCCCGCTGGGACTGGCTATCAAAAAAACATGTAAAGTGACTATATATCAGATCTTAAAATGAAACCATGACTTGAAAAAAATGAGAAAGTGGTCTCATTTGGTCCCATTTAGTCCCATTCTTGGCATAAAGTTACTATTTTTAGACATTTTAAGGTTTTTTTTAGACTATTTTTTAATTTTTTAAAAAGTAACACTTTTTGATAATGCTTAAATGAGATTTAAAGTCATTTAAAGCAATAAAAATAATTTAAATTGAGAAGTGGAAATCATGGTCTCATTTGAAAAATGTGACAAGAGTAGACAGTAAGTCTCACTGAGACAGTATGAGACTACTATCTAATGTTAAAACCGTGTAATGAGATCAGTCGAATTGGTAATGAGACTATCAAAAAATCTAGTCCTGATCTCAGACACGGTCACATGGTCAGTCTATTACTGACTCTGTCTGTGACTTCTTAAATTTCTATTTTAATTTATTTAAACAGTTTGTGCAGAGATATTCTGATTTAGAATAGATAAAGTAGAGTCTCTTTTTCTTAATCTCTCTATTATACACTCTATTTATAGAAGCTTATAAAGCTCTCTCTCTCTGCTCAGTAGTCAGATATGAATCTCTCTATATCTTATCATCTTTCTCTGATAAATCTGTTCTCTGTTATTTTAATTCTTACAGAGTTAATTAGTGATTCACTCTCTGCAGATCTGTGACTCTCACAGTGATCTATAAGTAATGAATGAGAGTTATCAGTTTCTTCAGAGTTAAGAACTTAGAGTCTTACTTAATAAGCTTATTCTACATATCTTTATTCAGTCTTTTTATAAATATTATTATTCAGATCTTGTTTCAGAGCTCTGTTTTCACATATTTTAATTTACATTATAATTTTATAAAGTATTATAAGTAGTCTTTATCAGATTTCTCATCTCTTTTTCTAATATTAATAATCACAGCTCAGATATTCTCTATCTGACTCACAGAGTTCTTTAACTTATTCTCTAGATAGATCTTAAGAACAGATTAGTGAGATCTCTTATAATCATTTTCTAAATAATTCAGTCAGTTCTTAGCTTCAGTGTAGTAGAGATCTGTTATTATATAGATAACAGCTTCTTCATCTTTCATATTATATAGTCAGGCTTGTAAGTCAATTTTAAATACAAACTTGTAAAAGCTTTTATAGATTGTGATTTAATAAGTAGTCTTAAGTAGTAACAGCTTAAGAAAGTTTCTTTTCAGTTTATAAGTATCTCTGAAGATTATATCTAGAGACTCAGTTTAAGAGTGTTTACAGAGCAGTAAGTATTTCTTATAGAAAAATAGCTTAATTCTGCAGAAAATGCTTAAGAATGTTCTTCACTAAGATTGATTTATTTATAAGTTCAGAGAGTTTCTTTATTACAGATGTAGAGAATAATGTTCTATAAGTAATTGATAAGTTCTCTGAGACTTTTTTCACAGAGATTATTCATGATTTGAGTGACTACTTCTGAGTGTCTGCAGTAGAGTTTGCAGAGATTAAAGTATATAAGTTTCTAGTTCTTTTAGTTATAACAGATGATTGCTGACTGACTGAGCTTGAAATATAAGAATAAGTACTCACAGATAATTATTCAGATATTTGCAGCTTGATATAATATATACTGTTAACTACTAGAAGTATTCACAGTAGAAAGATAAAATGTAGAGATCAAATGTATAATAGTATTCAAGCTGAGTTATGAATAGTATTTGTGAACTTCAGTCTATATAGTTATGTGTAGTCAAGGACTGCTAACTCTATTGATTATGTGAGAGATAGAAATAGAGGTAAAGAATCCGCGAGGAGCGGGATTTCTTACATAACACCAGCTTGCTACTAATAATTGATAAATACACTATTTTTAATGAGATTCATTATTGCGTTCAAAAAGTGTGATTCAAAGGTTGCTTGAGTCAGTGTACAATTACAGGTGTACACCAGCTTCTTATATATTATACACTAAATTAATTGATGGCCGCTATGGCCTCTTTACATTCGTAAGCAAGTTTGAAAGTGATCATGTTATTATTCAACAGTTATACATTCTTTCAAACTACATCCTCTCTCACCAGATTCAGTCACGCTCACATGATCATGACATATGCCCTAGCTTCATGCGGATTAGCGCGCCACTACCTTATGAGAAGAACATAGGGTTAATTTACAGTGATTACACCGTGAATTCATCATTTCACCTGTGTCACATGTCACTGATTATAACACATGTTTCATCATTATATTCAGTGACATGTCACTGAATATTAAATGTTAAGATGATGTTGAGACAGTGCAGAACTTTCTAACATTATTATAACACTACTCAGTATTTATGTAATTAACAGATATTATTATCAGAATACTATTAAGATACTATAAGACACTGTATACTGTTCTGTCAATGAAATCAATACTATTAAGCTAGTTAGTTATCTATTACTCAGTATAATAGCTGCTATTCATTAACTATCTATTCTATCTAAAGAAATGAGATATCTTAATTACAATACAAATATCTTATTACTCAAGACTTATATATTAAATAATTATCATTTTTATTACTATTCTGTATCAGAATGTTATATAATACTGTCTTTTAAACTATCAGTAGTCTGATAATAGTGTAATTATCAGAATTCTCTTATAAAATCAGCAGATTCAGTAAATAATCATGTATAATATAATATAGAGAAATAAGTGTAAAGAAAATTTACTTAACTTCTTTCATTTTATAGATAAATATAATTGTAATTCAGTCAAGCTCTGTCTCTTAATATTAAATAATATTTCCTTTTATGAGAGAGATTCAGTGAATATGATTTCTAGTTTATATATTAATAAGTTAATAACTGATTGATTAATTAATTAATTAATTGATTAAGTAGATATACTGAACTGAGAATATTAACTTATTATAGAAAAGTATTAAACAGTGATCTGATTTCAAAACTAAGAATTTATTTTAATCAGTATCATAGAATTCTTATAGCTTATTAAGAAATGAATAAAGTAATTCAAGCTTGAAGAGATTTATATTATTATTATTATTATTCTTCAATTATAGATGTATGCAGTCAGAGACTATAACATCTACCTGAGAACTTTAGTTCTCAGGGTTTTTTCTATGTCTGTAAAGTTAACTATTATACATTCATCAATTTCAGATATGTAAAATCAGAAAATTCCAGCTCAGAATACAAAAACTGTTTACAAATTGCAGTGTTTTAACATCTTTTGATACTTTGAAACCATTTGACAATATCATGACAAAAGAAAAGAGAAAAAGAACACAGTCTCAAAGATAGACACATTAAATAGATAGATAGAAAGAAATTGAAAGAAAAAGATAAAGAAAAAGATAAAGTAAAGAGAGACTATAACAAAACAAATTATTAAAAGAGAGTATATAGCTGTTTTAACAGACTATATCTGATTGATTTTCTTCTCTTTATATTCAGATAATTCTGAATTTAGTCATTTTCTTATAGCTGCTTGAGTTTCTGATAGAAAGTCTATTAAGTATTTAATTTCTGTCTCAGTTGAGAATAAGAATCTCATATTTAATTGATTTAAATCATACTTCTCTTTCAATCTGGCTCTGAGACTATTGTATAATGCACAGTGTATTACAATATACTCAGAATTCTCATTTGTATTGCAGAATGAGCATTCTATTGAGTCAAATCTATCATCAAATCTTTGTATATAAGATTTGAAATAGTCATGTCCTAGTTTCAGCTGTATTATAGATGAGAATATTTTCTTTTTACATTTAATTGAACAAGATTTCCACTTGGGTTTTGTTTCAAATCTTGAATAATGTATACTTCTTTTATTTCTGCCAGCTTTCATTTCACTTGTCTAAACAAGATTCTTTTATTTTTCTCTTTATAAAAGATCAGAACACAATTTTTTGAATAGATCTGCTTAATTCTGCACTCTTTTTTACAGCTGAATCAGCCAATTAATTGTCATGAATATTTATATGAGCAGGAACTCAGTGCAGATGAATTATCAGCTTTAATATTCTTCTCTTTTGAATTTTCAAAACAGAGTTTAAGATCAGTTCAAGATTCATTTGATCATTATAAATCTGACTATTTCTAAGTCTTTTTAAAGCAGCTTGACTATCAGAGAATATTCATATCTCTTTCAAATAATTTCCTCTTTTATGAGATTTTATTTCAATGAGTTTGAAAGCTTTCACTATTGTAAATAGTTCAGCATCAAAGACTTCACATTCAGAGCCTAGATTTCAGAAATCTGAGATAAAATTAATATTATCTTCAGTATAAGCAATGCCTGCACCTAATCTATTCAAGTTCTCATTTTTTGAGTCATCTGAATAAATCAGAATAGAGTCTTTTATATTGATTGTAGAAATTCTCTTCAAATACTGTTTATATTCTTTCTCTTTTGATAGTTCACTTATTTATAAGTCTATAAGAGATTCAAGCTTTTCTCTCCAGAAAGATAACTTCTCATGATCAACTTTTTCAACATTTAAAGAAGAAAATTGATTTTTAATCAGAGAGCATAGTCTGTACAGTTGAGAAGGCATTTTCTTTGAAGAATTATTTTCATTCCAATCAAGAAATCTATTCCAATCCAGTTCATTTCCAGAGTTAATTGATGAAAATGAAGAAGAGACTCTTTCTCTGATTATATGATTTGAGCTCATCTTTACAACTCTCAGAGCATAGTTTATACAGGCCTTTTCAAATCTAATAGCAGAAGGAGGAATTGAAGCTTCAATTTCCATTGCTTTAATAGAAGATGATTTGAATGCTCTCAGAATTCTTCTCAAGGCTCTGTTTTACAGACTTTGAAAGAGTTCAGTGAAATTCCCTTGATTATTTCATCAAACTTGAACTTCATAATCAGCTACTGATGTAATACAGGCTATATATAACTGTCTCATAGCCTGGAAGAATAGACCTCTCTCTGTATTTGATAGTCTGATTATGTTGTTCAATAGTCTTTCTGTCTTGACAGTTCTTTATTGAATGTGATATTTAAAATTCAACTTGAAGTTTAATCATACTTCTAATCATTTGACATTTACACTGAGTTTAATCTCTCTATTTAAAAGAGTTAGAGATAGTTCTTTCTCATTAAATCTAGAAAAGAAATGAATTAACTCAGTTTTATCTATATCAAATTGAATTTAATTGATATCTGCTCTAACAAAGATTTTCTTTACAGCTTCTTTAATTACTTTCAAATTCTCTTTGATAGTTTTTGAGCTGTAGACTAGATCAATATCATTCATATAACTCAGAGATTGCACTATTCTCATATTTCTATTTTTGAATAGATATGCAGTGTATATTGCAAATAAAATGAGTGAGATTGAAGATCTCTGTGATACTTCTATTTTTATCTCAGTCTTGTCTTGTTTCATTCCATTAAAGAAGAGTTGTATAATTCTTTTAGACATAAAACAGTTAACTCATTTTATTAGAGAAAGTGACAGTTTTAATATCTTCAATGTCTGAATTAACTTTGACTTTGAAACATGATCAAATGCTTCTTTTATATCAATAAAAACTGCAGTTGAGATCAGACTCTCATGCTTTGCTATTTGAATATTATAAACAACTGAGAGAACAGTGTCAATTGCAGAACACTGTTTTCTATCTCTTATTTATTCACTGAATAAAAGAGAATCATCTATAGAGCTTATAAAAGATAGTTGAGTAGCTATTATCTTTTCTAAAACCTTTTCTAGGCAGTTCAATAGAGATATTACTCTATATGACTTAGAAATTGAAGTTTTTCTATTAGGTTTTACAAGAATCACTTCAGTGGCTTCTCTCCAGCATTCAGAATGATATTCATTTTTCAAGAGATTGAAAAAGAGCTCAAAATATTCATTCTTTAAGTAGAGATATGTATTTTGAATAATCAAGTGATTAATTGAATCAGGACCTGCAGCAGTTTTAACAGAACTTGAGAAGATAGCTGACTCTAATTCATCTTGTGTAAGATCAGGCCATTTCCAGTCATTTTCATCAATGTAGTTGAGAAGTGATATATTCTCTTTCTCTGAATCTGAATCTGAATCTGATGAGTTCTGAAAGAGAATTCTCATGAAAGCTTGACATTTTTCCTCAAAAGAGTTTGCTGTATATGATTCATTCTGAAACTCATATTCTAAGGCTGGAAGTTTTGCTACACTTCTTGTTTTAGTATAGTTAAAAGCTTTAAAAACTTCCTTCTCTTATGCTTCTTCAAGAAATTTATTCCAGCAGTCTGTTTTAGCTCTTTTAATATTTGAAAAATATTCATTTCTGACAGCTTTGAACTCTTCATCAGATATTACATCATTTTTTCAATCTCTTCTAGCAGTAGCTAATTCTTTTCTTTTAGATGAGATATTCTCATTTCATCAAGGTTTTGAATACTCAGAAGATTTTCTTTTTGAAATATTATCTCTAACACTTGTTAGAATAATAGATGTAATAAGCTTTACTCTATTCTCAAGCATTTCATTTGAGATATCTTGACCAGAATTTCAATATAGCTCATTCTGTCTTTCAGATTTTAACAGTTTTATGCTTTCTTCAACTGCTTTTCAATCAGCTTTTTCAAAGTTATACTGATTAGAGAGAAGAGGATTTTCACTCATTTGTTTTTCACTCAGTTCAATATTAAATTGAATAATCTCATGATCTGATCCTGATGTCTCATTTGAATTAATAAACCAGTTTACAAGTCTTCTTTTCATTAGATTTTGTGACATGAAGATTAGATCTATAATAGACTTCTGTTTCATACCTTTTCTAAAGAATGTTTATTGATCAGACTTATTAATCAAATCTATTAAATGCTCAAAGGTTCATTCAATCAGATTATCAGCTCTCACTGCTCTCTTGCATTCTGAATTTCATCAGAGATGATGTGTATTGAAATCTCCTGCAATTATAGAGTTTCTTGATGAAGTTATGTTCAGAAATTCTCTATCAATTGTTCAGATATTGTTATTTTTCTTCAATGACTTTTCATTATAGATATTTATGAGCTGTATAGTATCAAACTCATTTTCTTTATCTATAATATCACTCACCAGAATATCAGGGTCAGATATGATATCAAATCTTAGATTAAATTGATATCTTGATCTCTTTCTTTCATAGATCACTACTCTTGACTTTATCTCAGACTTTTGAGGTAAAAAGCAGTAGTAGCTTGAATGAGAAATGACATATTTTTGCTCAGCATCAAAATTCGGCTCCTGAAGCAGTATAAAATCAACTTTTTATTCAAATGCAATTTAAAGATAAGAATAAATACAATTTGAGTTTCTATTCACATTATTTTGAATAAATGTGATTTTTGAAGAGTTTTTAAACTTTTTTTATTGTTTTTGTTGTATATTCATACTAAAAGAGAGTAGAGTAGAATCTAATCACTATCATCAGATAGTAGATTATAACTGTTCTGAAAAGTAGAAATCTCAACTGCTTGCATTATATCTAGTTTATTATCAGAGTCATTTCTCAATTCTCTAATCTTAACAGAAGTTTGAGAATTCAAATTCTATTTACATTTAGCTGAAGAATTGAAGTTTGAAGACTTAGATAGTTGAGAGTTTCTTCTTTTTAAGCTTGTAGTTATAAGTCTACTGACTTGACTCTTCTCTTCAGTTCTAGATTGACTTTGAGCTTCATCTTTTCTCCAGTTCTTTTGAGTTCTAGAAGCAAACATACATTCTTTTGAGCTAGATGCATGTTTTTCTTTGCAATTAGAGCACTTAAGCAGAGTATATTGACAAATTTCATCTCTTTTTGAGCATGTTTCACATTTATACTCACTAGTTTTGTAATCTCTGGCACAGAATGCACATTTTGAGTCTCTAAAATATGAGATTGCAAAGTGTTCATATCTTTGACAGTTTAAACACTGTGTTTGAGCTTTGAGATTCATTCTTGAGTCTTTGTATTCATGAACTCTCATTTTCAAATCTGCTACTCTTACTTCAGAGATCTTTGACTATTCAAGTGTTTTTATATATACTAGAACAGAGGCATTTCTCCTGCTTTGTCTGAACTCAATTGAATTTAGTCATACAGGCTTCTTTCTCAGTTAAATAGAGTTGTATTCTTTCAATTCATTTTTAAGAAGTAGCATTCCTTTCTCACAGTCAAAAATTTCAACTGGAATATTATAAAGAATGAATTTGTCTCACTTTTCATCTCTTTCAGATAGAATTATTGTGTTTAGCAAAGATTCTACTGCTGACTTTCAGAGATTCTCATTCTGAATAAGGAATTCAGCACTGAATTCAGGCATTGTAGTCAGAATGATGAAGTTTCTAAAAAATGATGACTCAATTGAAGCTATAACTGATTTTTAAACTTCAATATCAGTCATCAACTGAGAAAAGAACTGCTGATTAATTTCATTTCTAATTCTGAAAATGAGATTTGAGTTTAGCTTGTTTCTTTGCAGAATATCCTGATTTGAGACTTTGAGAATAAGTCTTCTATTTCTGAAGATTTGACAGTTTTTCTCTTTTTGCATTTTCTTTTTCACTTTTCTATGAATAGAGGCATGAGCAGTATTCTTCTCAGTTTTCTCAGGATTTTGAGCAGGTTTTAAGACAGCAGGTTTAGAGACAGCAGATTCAGCTGCTTGAGCATATGTTTTCTTCTGATTCAAAGAAGAAGAAGTAGGAAAAAAGAAAGAAGAAGAGCAAGATGAAGAGTCAGTGATTGTACTAGGAATTTTCAAGGTTTTTTAAACTATGTTTGAGATTCCAAGTTTGAACTTGATTATCTTCTGTAGTTGTCTAGCCTGAGTATGAAGAATTAACAGAACTTCTTCATTCATCTCACTCAGACACTGCTTTTCAAGAATCTTGCTTGCTTTTTCAAGTTTCTGTATTTCAAGAACTTGTTGTTTCTCTATTTCTTCTTTCTTTCTTCTCTTCAGAATTTCAATCTCAGGAATAGCATTTGAGAAAGCATCTTTTTCCACATCAACTGAGTGTATTTTTGAACTCATTGTTTTCACTCAATGAAAAGTTGATCAGACTGTTTCAATTGAGATATTTCTAAGTCTGTTTTCAATTGAAAAGTTGATCAGACTGTTTCAAAAGAAGAATAAAAGACTTTTGTGTATAAAACACCTGATTTTTTTCACTCTAGTTCAGTAACTAGATTAGATTTTTGAAGAGAATCTAATAAACTAAAATTGATTTTTAAGATAAATCAATAAAATCTTTACAATCTCTTTCTTGGGATACAGTGAGGAAAAGTATGATATCAATTGATAATAAATCAGATGATATGACAGTTTTTGAGAGAAAAACTGATAAAAAATAAATTAATTTTTTACAGAGAAATTGATTAAAACTATTCAATTTTATTCTAAATCATTCAATTCTTCTCACACAACAAGTGTGCAACTCAAATCAGTTAATAAAGAGTGTAAAAAAGAATTAAGTATTAATGAAAGCTCTTCAGCTACTGAAAAAGTAATTCTTACTTAAAAGAATATGAAATTATGACAGAAAACAACTCTGTTTTTAATTCTTTGTAAGAATATTGTGTAAAACTCAGAGAAAAACACCTTACTTTTTCAAGAGAAGTAAAAAACTATTTCTAAGATCTTTTTTTTTTTTTGCATTAACTGCTGCAGAAGAATGAGATAGAAACTGCTAAGATATACACTACTGTATACTCTCTATCAAGACTTTCCCTCTTCAGAGTCTTGATATTATAGAGAATATAAGTCTGTTTCTATATAATAATATAAATATTGTCAGCGGGATGTAGAGGAACTGGTTATTTATATCTCAAAATAGAAGACTTTGTCAATGATTATATCAATATAGAGTTAATTCTTAAATTCAATAGAAACCTAGTGTTGCTGTTCTCAATCCCTTGCAGAATCTATTGAATATTGAGGTATTAAAACTAGATTTAATATATCTCACTGTGCAGGGATCAAAGGCTCAGTCAGATCTTGAGATATACTGATTTTATAGTTGTTGTGTCTGCCGATTATGTATCGAGTACAGTTGCTGAGGTATCTTTTTGTACTTTTCTGTTGGGGATGGGCCAGATTGAGAGGGGTGGTACGAGGGTGAGACTTGGCATTGATGTCTAGATACACTGAAGACAGACCGCGGAGGTTGCACTTCAGAAGTGGCTGTTGATTATGTGCTTGATATTATCGCCGAGGTATCTTTTTGTATTTTTCTGCCGGGGATGGGCCAGATTGGGAAGGGCGGTACGAGGGTGGGACTTGGCGTTGGTGTTTTGGAACATCAAAGATGGACAGGGTTTTCGCGGAGGTCGCTCCTCAGATATCTCCACAACTACAGATCGGGGATCTTCCAAAATCGAGAAGATTGGTGCATATGGCTAGGTCTCTTCACCTTACAATTTGTATGGCAATTTGGCCCGGGGTTGTGGTGTGGTAGGGGAGAATGGGGGATAATCCCACGCAGGAGTTCTGAACGACGTCTGGTTCACGTTTGGCTGGATAACTCCACCACCACACGGGGTATGCGGTCGGCGATGGGGTCAAAATGCTCGTATGATCGAGGGCTTTTCGATGGATCTATCGGCGGGTTCTTATTCGAAAAATCGAGCGAGTTCGTGGTGGAGCGGTCTCAGAATTGAAAGAGATTTATAAATTATATACTAACTTTCTCTGATATCTTATTTAATAATAGATAATTAAAAATCTTTAAAGTAATATAATCTTTTATTAACTTTAATTTAATAGAGTAGTTCAGTGAATTATTATTCTTATCTTCAGCTTCTTTATTTATTCTTAATAGATTATTGAATAGTGCTGAGTAAACTGTATATAAATCTTAAATCTTCTATATCAGATATATATCAGAGCTGTTAAAGAAATCTTTTAATATTAATTATAAAGTTCAGTGAAAGCTCTTCTATAAGAGTAGTATCTTTTTCATATTTTAATAATTTATTCATTATACTAGATTCTTATAGTTCTGATACTTATTCTTTTCTATTAGAATATTATAGTTATTAAATACTGTATATTCTTTAATCTACTTAATATAGTGTAAACTAATATATATATTTAGCTGTTTCTTTATATACTATATAAGCTTTGCTTTTTTTATATAATCACTGATATATGTGATGACAGTACTTATAGTTAAAGTAGAAAATAACTGATAACTAACAACTGAATCAGCTTGAAATAGCTTAAATATCACTGCTGCTCTGACTGCTGCTTTAATAAGAAATTATAGTTATTAATAAGCTCTTAATATGATTTAATAAGTCACTTCAGAATCATTTTCTCTCAGTGATTAAGATATTAATAGACTATTATTTCTTATAACAGCTGTATATATCTGAATAATAAGATCAATGAGTGATTAATTTACTGCTGAAAATACTATAGAAATAATCTATCTAATTACTGAACTGAGTCATTTCTCTCTAAGCTTATATTATAAGATAAGAGATATAATAATTAAGACTTAGATATGCTTCTGAAGTTAATACTTCTTAAGATAAGTAATCAGTGACTGTAAATAATTTTAATTATAAGAAAAAGAAAATATCTATAATATTTAGAAGTATTCTAGTTAATTATATAATAATAAGACAGAGCAGATCAGTAATAAGTATGAAATTTCTGATATTTCAGTGAACTCACTATAATATAAATCAGAAGAAAAAAAGAAGATTAAATTCAAACTTAAGTATATTTAAAAAAGAGACACTGTCTATGCTGTTATACTCTGCTCTTGATATATTTATTCTCTGTATGTGAGATTCAGCAGATCATTCAGTTTAAACTGAAGATGTTATATATAATGATAAAATCAGCTGTTATTATATAGATTATAGTTCAGATTCAGCTGATTTTTATCATTAATAAAGCAGCTTCAGTATAATCTTCTTACAGTTAATTCTTTGATCTCTGTATTACTATTTTACTGCAGTATATCTTTAAGAAATGCAATATAAGATATAATAATTCTTATCTTTTCTTCACTAATATTCATCATAACTCTCTCACAATTCAATATAGATAAGTTATATAATAATACAGTAACAGTGTTGAGAAAATTGATACTATAAGAATCAAAGATTAGAATAAAAATATTGTTTTACTTTAAGTACTCAACAGCACTTAGTGCAGAAATCATATAAAAACTTATCAAGCTTCAGTATATGTTCTGATATAAATCAAATTCATCAATAAATAATTGATATGACAGGGAAATAACTCATATATCAGAGTAAAATATGCTTTTCAAAAGATCTTAATTATATACTGTAATTTTTAACTCAGTCTGAATCAGTGAAGATTTATAATATAGTTATATCTTAATAACTTCAGTTTTGATTCTTATAACTCAGTGAAGAAAATACTGATCTTGACTTTTATATATTAGCAGATCAGAACCTGATTCAAATACTATATTTATATAAATATTAAGTTGATTAAGAACTTGAGTAATTAAGATATATTTCATTTTATTCTTTATTGTAATTATTTTGAAGAGATTAAATAATAAATTCAAGAACAGTAATCTTTGTATAGTCTGTAGAGTATAGTGAACAGCTTCTTAAACTTTTAGAACTATTATATAAGATCTTATATCTGAATATCAGTGATTACATTCAATAAAATACACTCTTTCAATGTGAGATATATTATTCAACTCTGATTTATAAAAGTATTTGAGATTCTCACACTGATACTGAATAAAATTGAAAGAAAAAATAGATTTATTTAATGAATATTATATAAAGTTATTAGAATAATATTTAACTGAGCTTTCTTAACTGTGAGATTGCCATAACTCTGTGAAATTATTGACAATTTCTATCATTTCTATATGCATTTGTCACTGAAAAGTTGACAATTTAAGAAGAGCAGATATCAAGAGAATCAGATTTTAAAAGTAGAGTGATCTTATAAAGAATTCAGTAAGATTTTTATAAGCAGAACTCAGAGTTAATATTTACATTGATAATACTATTGAAATTGAGGTTTTCTTAACTGATAAAATCAGAAATTATGCTCTGTATTACTTTTTCAGAGTTGATAGATCTTCAGAGAGCAGACTTATCAGTAATGTATTCTTCAATAAATACAGAATTTATAGTAGTGATTTGTAGTTTTTTCAGAAAATATCTGACTCTTCAGCTCAGAGTTTCATTATCAGAATAAATAAATTCATTTCAAAGTTACTGTGTTTGTAAGATATATTAATTACTGAATCAGAATCAATAAATTAATCAGTAATAGTAATAGCAATTGCATCAGTAGCTGGTATTTTAATATTATCAGTAACTGACTCATCAGAATTCTCTTGATTATCATTTTCAGAAATATTCTTCTCAGCAGCTGCTTTCAAAAGCTACTTAATATGCTCAATATTATCAGCAGCATTCTCATTATATAACTCTGTCTTTTAGAGAATGTTAGTTTTTATAATAATAGAGATATCAAAAGTGATAAACTTACTGAGAATAGCAATGCTTCTTTACTAAGAGTATCATTATCTAAATCACTGTTAATGAAATCTTCATTTACAGTTTTTAGAAAAGAGAGACTCTGATGTTGAAATTTCAATTGATTATCTCTGAATTCTTGTCTAGAGATAGATAGCAGATAGTGTTTCAGATTTCAATTAAATAGATTCAATATTTTACTTTCTGATATAATTTGTAGGAAAAAGTTGCATAGTTAAAAAGATATAAATGAAGTAAATGAGCAGTCTTGATAAAATAAAGAGATGAGATTAAATTACTGAAAAGAAATATATTAATAAGAGCTGCAATCAGTGTTAAATATTATCTTAATAGTAATAATCATACTTTCTTTGTTATATTTCTGCAAGTAGCTGATTATTTTATCAGAATACTATTAAAATTCTATTAAAATTCTGAAAATAAGCATGATTATAGATCTCAGTTTAATAGATCTCTCTGAACTCTTTCATCTGATAGGTTTACTGAGACAAATCATCAATTTTAAAAGAAATCATATATTGATATATCTGTATCATAGAATGAACATAATGATATCAATGAAGAATATCAAATAGATAAGAAATCAAACTCATCTCTGATATTCAGTGATCTGTCAAAGAGATGTCGCCGAATTCAGCACTCAGATGCAGAAGTGTATGAGAAGGAAATTCAGCTGACAGAATAAAAGCTTCATGTTGAAATCAGATGAATGTATTTTCTTACATTCTCAAAGAACAATCTGAATAAGATAGTCACAGAGGTGATAAAAACAAAGAATAAAACCTCATACATATTCTCATCAAGCTGAATTACAATACTTGATGCAATAAAGACATGAAAGTCAAGAACATTGAAAGAAATGAAGACAAGTATTTTCAGTATTTCAGATCTTAGCAAAAATCTCAACTTTTCAGCAGAATATATCAAGTCTCTGATGAAATATCTTGATCTTTCAGTGAAATATCTTAAACCTCTGCTGGAATATAACAAACTTTTAGTGAGATGTAATAAACTCTCAATAAGATATCTTAAATCTCTGCTAAAATATATCAACTTTTCAGCAGAGAATCTTAGACAAATCTAAACTTTTCAGTGAGATATTAAAACTTATCTGATCAACTTAGCTAATCATTTATTGATATAGAATCATGTTCAATGAGAGAAGACAAAAAGCAGAGAAAGTTCAGTGATAATTGAATTACATAACTGTTATGAAGAGTTGACAATCTTTGATTATTTTTATAATTTATTTACTGCTGAAAAGTTCTTCTTGGTTTTTTACTGAGCACAGAGAATTATTGACTTTGATCAATTCTCTGAGTGAGAACAATGATATATGAAATGTAAGTTAACATCAGTTTGAAAAACATCAGACTGAGAAACAAGAAACTGATTCTGAAAAATAGAGATATATACAAATCTGATAACTCAAGTTAAAATATTTGATGATGCTGATATAAATGAAAATTCTGCTGAAGCTATACTGCAATGGCAAGATATTCTGATATTTGAAAATCTTATAAGTGATGTTTCTGAATATTGACAAATTGCTAGAGATGATTTTACAGAGACAATTCAGAATACTCTGACAGTTAAAAAAAGATGTATAATGAAAGATGCACAGAAGAAGGTGCAGGAAAAGGTAAAATTTTCAGATACACTTTCAGTAAAAGACAGGCCTGTGATGTAGAATGTTCAGTGACACAGAGAGTTCTGATATAACTTATTTCTATTTCAATATATTTAGTTTTCTATGAGTTTTATATATAAATTAGTTAATATATACTTTAATATATATAATTAGAATATACCTGTCTTGATATTTACTGATGAAAATTGTCATATTCTCTAAAATTTGTATGATTATGACTGCAGCAGAATCACTGATTTTACTGTATTAGAAAATCTTCTTATTCATCTGAAATTCTGTAGATATATTTCTAACAGTGTGTTAAACACTTGTTTCTGATTAATAGAAATGATTTTGTATTCAAAATAGCTGTAGTTCATTTAATGATAGCCCGCACAGAAAGTATTTGTTTCAAAAATAAGATATGAATGAAATCTGTCAGATGCACTGATTGATTGTGTTCAGAAGTCTTCTAGAATATAAAAGCATTTATTACATAGTAACACAAAAGAATCAATAACATGTATAAAGAGAATGTTAACTTGTCATTCTTCATTTCTTTTCTTTCTTCTTTCTTCTTGCAATCATATCATAATACAAATATTGATTTATCAGCTCACTCAGCTCACTCAGCCTTTTCTCATCTTCAGCAAGGTTAGTATTCTGCCAGTTGCAATAGAAAGCTTTAAGAATTAAAAGTTCTAATATAAGATACTGTGTGTGCACAGTACAGCAAGAATATCAGTGAATTATCACATCAGTATTAATAACAGCACTAACAACAGCATCAACAACAGCAATAATAACAGTAATAACAACAATAACAGCAGTACAAATGACCAGTGACACTCTCAAGTGTACATGTGCAGCGGCTGCAAAAGCACAAGAGAAAGAGACAGTGATCAGGCTGAAAACTCTCAATCAGTCAGATAAGTCAACAATGTGCAAATATTGTGTCTTGTATATCTTTCTCTATTATATTAATGCCATTTGTGACAAAGTTGAAGAAAGCACAAAGCCATGTTCAAACTGCAATCATGAAAAGAAAGATTGCATGATATACTCTGATGAATTCAAAGATGAAATTGAAAACCTAGTTCAAACTCATAAGTTTTACCTTGCTATCTCAACAGTTATAAAGGAATCAGTCAAGCCAGCCATGCTGAAGACAGTGAAGAAGAAGACTTATTCTCAAAGTCTTAAATCAGAACATCTTGCAGAGAAATAAGCTAAACTCAAGTCTCATTTTCAGAATTAGAAATGAAATCAATCAGCAGTTCTTTTCTCAGTTAATGACTGATATTGAAGTTCAAAAACCAGTTATAGCTTCAATTGAGCCATTCTTCTTTGAAAACTCCATCATTCTGACCACAATGCCTGAATTCAGTGCAGAATTTCTTATTCAGAATGAGAATCTCTGAAAATCAGCAGTAGAATCTCTGTTAAACACAACAATTCTATCTGAGAGAGATGAAAAGTGAGGTAAATTCATTCTTCATGATATTTCAGTTGAAATCTTTGACTGTGAGGAAGGAATGCTACTTCTCAAAAATGAATTGAAAGAATACAATTCTATTCAACTGAGAAAAGAGCCTGTATGACTTAATTCAATTAAGTTCAGACAGAGTAGAAGAAATGTCTCTGTTCTAGTGTATACAAAAACACTTGAATAATCAAGAATCTCTGAAGTAAGAGTAGCAGGTTTGAAAATGAGAGTTCATGAATACAAAGACTCAAGAATGAATCTCAAAGCTCAAACACAGTGTTCAAACTGTCAAACACATGAATACTTTGCAATCTCTTGTTTCAGAGACTCAAAATGCGCATTCTGTGCTAGAGATCACAAAACTAGTGAGCATAAATGTGAAACATGCTTAAAAAGAGATGAAATATGTTAATATACTCTGCTTAAGTGCTTCAATTGCAAAGAAAAATATGCATCTAGCTCAAAAGAATGTGTATTTGCTCCAAGAACTCAGAAGAACTGGAGAAAAGATGAAGCTCAAAGTGAATCTAAAACTGAAGAGAAAAGTCAAGCTAGTAAATCTGCAACTGCAAGCTTAAAAAGAAGAAATTCTCAACTATCAAGATCTTCAAAATTCAATTCTTCAGCTAAGTGTAAACAGAATTTGAATTCTCAAACTTCTGTTAAGATTAGAGAATTGAGAAATGACTCTGGTGATAAACTAGATATAATACAAGCAGTTGAGATTCCTACTTTTCAAAATAGTTATAATCTACTATCTGATAATTAGACTGACCGTGTGACCGTGTCTGAGACCAGGACCAGATTTTTTGATAGTCCCATTACCAATTCGACTGATCCCATTACACGGTTTTAACATTAGATAGTAGTTTCATACTGTCCCAGTGGGACTTACTGTCTACTCTTGTCACATTTTCCAAATGGGACCATGATTTCCACTTCTCAATTTAAATTATTTTTATTGCTTTAAATGACTTTAAATCTCATTTGAGCATTATCAAAAAGTGTTACTTTTTAAAAAATTAAAAATAGTCTAAAAAAAACCTTAAAATGTCTAAAAATAGTAACTTTATGCCAAGAATGGGACTAAATGAGACCAAATGGGACCACTTTCTCATTTTTTTCAAGTCATGGTTCCATTTTAAGATCTGATATATAGTCACTTTACATGTTTTTTTGATAGCCAGTCCCAGCGGGATTCACGCCAAGAAATGTATGGGACCAGACCAAATGGGATCAAACGTGAAATTCATGGTCCCAGCGGCCAGTCTACTGATAATAGGGATTAGATTCTACTCTATCTCTACTCTCTCTTAGTATGAATATACAACAAAAACAACAAAAAAAGTTTAAAAACTCTTCAAAAATCACATTTATTCAAAATAATGTGGATAGAAACTCAAATTGCATTTATTCTTGTCTTCAGATTGCATTTGAATAAAAAGTTGACTTTGTACTTCTTCAAGAACCAAACTTTGATACTGAGTAAAAGTACATCATTTCTCATTCAAGCTATTACTGCTTTCTTCCTGAAAAATCTGAGATAAAATCAAGAGTAGTGATCTATGAGAGAAAAAGATCAAGATATCAATTTAATTTGAGATTTGATATCATATCTGCCTCTGATATTCTAGTGGGTGATATTATAGATAAAGAGAATGAGTTTGATACTATTCAACTTATGAATATCTATAATGAAAAGTCATTGAAAGAAAACAACAATACCTGAACAATTAATAGAGGATTTTTGAATATAACTCTCTTAAAAAACTCTATAATTATAGAAGACTTCAATGCACATCATCTCTGATGAAACTCAGAGTGCACAAGAGCAGTAAGAGCAGATAAACTGGTTGAATGAACTTTTAAGCATTCAATAGATTTAGTTAACAAGTCTGATTAACAAACATTCTTTAGAAAAGGCATGAAACAGAAATCTATTATAGATCTAACTTTCATATCACAAAATCTAATTGAAAAAAGACTTATAAACTGGTTTATTAATTCAAATGAAATCTCAGGATCAGATCATGAGATCATTCAATTTGATATTGAACTGAGTGAAAAATAAAGAAGTAAAAATCCTCTTCTCTCTAATCAGTATAACTTTGAAAAAGCTGATTGAAAAGCAGTTGAAGAAAGAGTAAAACAGCTGAAATCTGAAAGACAGAGTGAGCTCTATTGAAATCAAAGTCAAGATATCTCAAATGAAATGCTTGAGAATAGAGTAAAGCTGATTACATCTATTCTTCTAACAAGTATTGAAGAAAATATTTCAAAGAAAAAGTCTTCTGAGTATTTCAAATCTTGATAAAATGAGAATATCACTTCTAAAAGAAAGCAATTAGTCACTGCTAAGAGAGATTGAAAGAATAACTTAATATCTGATGAAGAGTTCAAAGCTATTTGAAATGAATATTTTTCAGATATTAAAAAAGCCAAAACAGATTGCTGGAACAAATTTCTTGAAGAAGCATAAGAAAAAGAAGTTTTTAAAGCCTTTAACTATACTAAAACAAGAAGTGTAGCAAAGCTTCCAACCTTAGAATATGAATTTCAGAATGAATTGTATACAGCAAACTCTTTTGAGAAAAAATGTCAAGCTTTTATGAGAATTCTCTTTCAAAACTCATCATATTTAGAAGAGGAGAATATGTCATTTCATAAATATATTGATGAAAATAACTGGGAATGGCCTGAGCTTACATCTGATGAACTAGAGTTAGCAATATTCTCAAGTTCAATTAACACTGCTGCAGGGCCTGATTCAATTAATCATCTAATTATTCAAAACACATATTTCTACTTGAAGAATGAATATTTTGAGCTCTTTTTCAATCTCTTAAAAAATAGTTATTTTTCTGAATGCTGGAGAGAAGCTACTGAAGTAATCCTTACAAAACCTAATAGAAAAGCTTCAGTTTCTAAGTTATATAGAGTAATATCTCTGTTGAACTATTTGAGAAAAGTTCTAGAAAAGATAATAGCTACTAGATTATCTTTTATAAGCTCTATTAGTGATTCTCTTCTATTTAATGAATAAATGAAAGATAGAAAACAATGTTCTGCAATTGACACTGTTCTCTCAGTTATTCATGATATTCAAGTAGCAAAGCATGAAGGCCTGGTCTCAACTGCAGTTTTTATTGATATAAAAGATGCATTTGATTATGTTTCAAAGTCTAAAATGATTCAAACTTTGAAGATGTTAAAACTGTTACTTTCTCTAATAAAATAAGTTAATTATTTCATATCTAAAAGAATTATACAACTATTCTTTGATGGAAGAAAACAAGATAAAACTGAGATAAAAATAGAAGTATCACAAGAATCATCAATCTCATCTGTTTTATTTGCAATATACACTGCATATCTATTCAAGAATAGAGAGATGAAAATAGTGAGATCTTCAAGTTATGTAGATGATATTGATCTACTCTACAGTTCAAAGACAATCAAAGAGAATTTAGAAGTGATTGAGAAAGCAGTAAAGAAAATCTTTGTTAGAGCAGATATCAATCTAATTTAATTTAATATGAATAAAACTGAGTTAATTCACTTTTTTCTCAGATTTAATGAGAAAGAACTAAGTCTAACTCCTTTGAATAAAGAGATTAAACTCAGTTTGAATGTCAAATGACTAGGAGTATGATTAAACTCCAAGTTGAATTTTAAATATCATATTCAACAAAGAATCATCAAGGCAGAGAGACTACTGAATAGTATAATCAGACTATCAAATACTGAGAGAGGTCTATCTTTTCAGACTATGAGATAGTTATACATAGCCTGTATTATCTCAGTAGCTGATTATGAAGTTCAAGTTTGATGAAACAATCAAGATAACTTTACTGAACTGTTTCAAAGTCTATAAAACAGAGCTTTGAGAAGAATTCTGAGAGCATTCAAATCATCTTCTATTAAAGCAATGAAAATTGAAGCTTCAATTGAATCTCCTGCTATTTGATTTGAAAAGGCCTGTATGAACTATACTCTGAGAGTCATGAAGATGAGCTTAAATCATATAATCAGAGAAAGAGTCTCTTCTTCATTTTTATCAGTTAACTCAGGAAATGAACTGAATTGAAATAGATTTCTTGATTGAAATGAGAATAATGCTTTAAAGAAAATGCTCTCTCAACTGTATAGACTATGTTCACTTATTAAGAATTAATTTTCTTCATTAAATGTTGAGAAAATTGATCATGAGAAGATATCTCTCTGAAGAGAAAAGCTGAAATCTCTCATAGACTTACAAATAAGTGAACTATCTAAAGAGAGAGAATATGAACAGCATTTAAAGAAGATCTCTACAATCAATATAAAAGACTCTATTCTGATTTACTCAGATGACTTAAAAAATGAGAATTTGAATAGATTAGATGCAGGCATTGCTTATACTGAAGATAATATCAATTTTATCTCAGATTTCTGAAATTTAGGCTGTGAATCTGAAGTCTCTGATGCTGAACTATTTGTAATAGTGAAAGCTTTCAAACTCATTGAAATAAAATCTCATAAAAGAGGAAATAGTTTGAAAGAGGCATGAATATTCTCTGATAGTCAAGCTGCTTTAAAAAGACTTAGAAATAGTCAGATTTATAATGATCAAATGAATCTTGAACTGATTTTAAACTCTGTTTTGAAAATTCAAAAGAGAAGAATATCTAAACTAATAATTCATCTGCATTGAGTTCCTGCTCATATAAATATTCATGACAATGAATTGACTGATTCAGCTGCAAAAAAGGGTTCAGAATTAAGCAGATCTATTCAAAAAACAGTGTTCTGATCTTTTATAAAGAGAAAGATAAAAGAATCTTGTTTAAACAAGTGAAATGAAAGCTGGCAGAAACAAAAGAAGAGCATACATTATTCAAGATTTGAGACAAAACCAAAGTGAAAATCTTGTTCAATTAAATGCAAAAAGAAAATATTCTCATTCATAATTCAGCTAAAACTAGAACATGGTTATTTCAAATTCTATATACAAAGATTTGATAATAGATTTGATTCAACAGAGTACTCATTCTGCAATACAAATGAAAATCCTGAGTATATTGTAATATATTGTGCATTATACAATAGTCTCAGAGTCAGATTAAAGAAGAAGTATGATTTAAATCAATTAAATATGAGGTTCTTATTCTCAACTGAGACAGAACTTAAATACTTAATAGACTTTCTATCAGAAACTCAAGCAGCTACAAGAAAATGACTCAATTCAGAAGTATCTGAATATGAAGAGATGGAAATTGATTAGATATAGTCTGTTAAAACAGCTATACACTATCTTTTAATAATTTTATTTTGTTATAGTCTCTCTTTACTGTACTTGTTTCTTTCTGTTCTTTTCTATCTATCTATTTAATGTGTCTATCTTTAAGACTATGTTCTCTTTTCCTTTGTCATGATATTTTCAAATGGTTTCAAAGTATCAGAAGGTGTTGAAATACTGCAATTTGTAAACAGTTTTTGTATTCTGGGCTGGAATTTTCTGATTTTGCATATCTGAAATTGATAAGTGTATAATAGTTGACTCTGTAGATATAGGAAAAACTCTGAGAACTAAAGATTCTCAGATAGATGTCATAGTCTCTGACTGCATACATCTATAATTGAAGAATAATAATAATAATAATAATAATGAAGACAGTGAAGAATTTATTCAAGCAAATCAAGAAAGCAAAGACACATCAGCAGAAAGCAGAAAATTAAAAAATAGAGAGTGTAGCTATTACATTGAAAGCCTTGAATACATCTATCAGTCTCACTGAAAAAGTCAAACTTAAAATTGAGAAGACTAAGTTGAATATTGAAAGGATTAAATTGAAGATTAAAAAGAAGAAAATCATTATAAAGAAGAAGAAAATTGTCATTGAAAAGACAAAATTGAATATTGAAAACACAAAGCTTGCTGTTCAGTGAGAGATCTTGAGATCAGTTAACAATCATTATAAGAATTAAAAAGTGATAATAGAGAATCTCATAAACTTTATCAACAGTGTCAGAGAGAAAGCACAGTACATTTTCATTGAAATGTATAAAACAATAAACTGATTTGAAATAATTATCAAACTTCTCAGTAATACAGTTGATGAGAGCAGTAGTGATAAGAAATCTGTTAATAGTGATAATTCTCTTCTCTTCTTTACAATTCTCATCAGCTTCTCTGTTATCACTGTCAATTCTTCTTCTCTCTTCTTCTTCAATCTTCTGACTCTGATAAGTGTTCTGAGTTCTCAGACTTATGAAACAATCACTGAAACAGTAAGCTAGACTCAGTGAAATGATTCTCAGATTTATTCAGAGATTAATAATTATATAAACTTTTAAACACTCAGTGCCTGATCATCTCAAAACCTCATCTCTCAAATGTCAGATAATCAATGACAGTGTCTCTCAGATCATGACTAATCTGCAAACCTCAATTCATAAGTTCAGTGATGTGGTTAATGAGAGCAATATGACTAGAAATAAAGACTATGAAAGAAACTTGATTTGGTTAATTCAGAAGAATTTAGATAGAAGTGTTCATGATTTTCAATAGAGAATAATATCAGTGAATGAGACAGTTTTTAGAATTAGTGATTATATAGATTGAATTCAGCGACATCATCAATATAATAATTAATTTTTTCAGTTTATCACTTATTTACAGTGATTTCATCATTCATTCATCATTGTACTATGATTTACAGCTCAGTGACTGTGTCGCTGATTGAAATGATGAAATAATCATAATTCAGTCATGTAATAACCCTACATTCTTCCTATATAATAGTGTTTGTGATTATGTGATCTATCTCTGGTTCAGCTAGTATTCTGTATACACTCTCACAAAGAAACTTTCACTATATTATATTACTCATTTACTAACTTTTCTCATTCTTTAACTATCTTCTCTATCATCATTATCATTGAATATCATCATCTTCTTTAAGATTTCTGTCTCTTCTTCCGTTCAACACCTTCTATCTGTTAATCTATCACATTATACATGTTTCTGGCAATGACTCTCTGTTCTCATAATAAGTATTATTGTAGTGTCTATATCAGACAGTTCATTAGCAGTAAGTGTAATACATTATGAAATGTAATCAGAACTTGTTTTCTTCTAATGATTATCAGAATGTATTATTATGAATGACACATCTTCTTCATCTTCTTATATACTCTTAATTGTTTTTCTTCTCAGCAGGCTTCTGATTGTATTTTCTAGCATGATTTTACATAAATGCAGATACTGATGTTTGTTTTTATTTGCATAGAATCTTCACATATTGACAGATTCACATCTGCTGATGATAGTAAATGTCTCAATGTTAAATTATTGATTAAAAACTTGAAGAATGTGAAAATGAAGAAATTATCTGTGTCATATATAACTGAGTCTTCTGTATTCTTCTCTGCTTCTTCTGCCACTGTTTCTCCCTCTGCTGCTTCTCTTTAATCTTCTACTCTTATCTCTGTTTTCAGTTCTTCTGCTTCTGCTATTTCTGTTTCTGTAACTCTTACTTCTGCTACTTCTACTCTCTCTGCTTCTACTGTCTCTGCTTTCATTATCAGCTCTCCTCATTTCAAGAAGATGTTATGTAGACTTAATGAACTATGTTTCTCAGTGTGTATACTTCTGCTCTTCTTACTGATCTCTAAAATAATTTATTATATAAAGACTGTATATAATATAACTATCTGAAGCTTAGTCACAGACACTGATTATTATATTTATTTTAAGTATTTATAATAAGATAATCATTTATTCATACTGAAGAATCACTTCTCTTCTTAACAGTGTTAAGATTGTAAGTCTTTTCTTTTTTCATCTTTTCTTTCTAACACTGATTTTTCTGTTCTTAGAAAAAATTGTTATAAGTTTTATTATATATAAAGTCATGATATTCATGAACATTAAGAAACTTTTTACAATTATTAAATTCAATATTACAGATATATTCACTCTGATAAATATCTTTGAAATAATTAATCTGTATTAGTCTATTCTCTAACATTTATTATCTGACTTTGTGATGCAGGTGAAGAATATCTGTGTTTTCAGAAATAAGAATACAGATATTGTACTCTTTTACACTTATAAATATAAGACTTATATGCCTTGTCTGAGATGTTATTATAAGAATGAGCTGTTCATATACTGTATTCTACTTTCTATATTTTCTCATATCTCTCTCTCTCTTTCTGAGAAGCCTTGTGTATATTGTAATTATATATACAATTCTAAGATCAGTGAGTATTTATTCAGTAATTATTACTTCTACTTTTACAGTTTTATATACTAATAATAGTTCTTAGTTACTTCAGTGTCAGAGATCATTTTAATTGAAGATGATAATATCACTGAGACTACTTTCTTCTATCTTTAAGCTTCTTCTGTCACTTTCTCTCTCTTCTCTGTAAAGAAGGTTGTGTGTATACTAAGTTATAAGTATTCAGTTCTGAATAACTTCTACTATTATTTATTTAATTCTGTGTTCTCTTCTTCTTCTATTTCTTTTATCTTTATTTTTTCTGTCTTGACTTTTGATTATGTAGATTCTGCACTCTTCTTCAATTTTTCTACATACATATGTATGCATTTCTATATTAGCATTTCAGTCAATCTTGTGATAAATGATATTAATGTTGTACACAGAGTGATAGAGAAATCAGAGACATGTATGATATTATTATAAGAGCAGCTTACAGCTCTTAAATTTCTTACAGATCTCAAGTTTTAAGATTTTCTTTGTTTTTAATGTTTTTTAAGTAATGTGATATTAAAAATAGATTAAATGTGTAATATATAAAAATGAATGAAGTGTATATAATAATATTTATCTTTTACAGTCAATTCTTATAATTAGTAATTAATTCATTATTTCTTTTCTTTTCTTACACTTTTTCTTTATCTGCTAGTCACTACTCTTACACAATCTCTATATAATACAGTATTTAGTAACTAGGTTCAGCAGCTTTCATCTCTTGTAATTCTGTCTTGTGTATTATACTGTCTCTCTTCACTCACTCAAATCACTACAGTGAACAGCTCATTGAAACTAATCTTACTCAATCTTTGAGCATTCTTAGAGATTGAGATAACTTAGTCTTATACATCTGTGAATGTTTCAGATGCTTCATTCTCTGTTATCTCTGTAATTGAACTGATGTAAATAGTTAAATTCAACTCTGAATTTCTTTTTCTTCTGTGATCTAACTTATGTGCAAGTCTGCTGCTCTGAGACTACTCTTTATCATATTATCTTCACTATCTACAGTGTTTTATTATACAACTGACTACAGTCTCATTACTTATTAAAGTATGATATTTATCTAATTTCTTCATTTCTTCTCATTCTTTTCTTATAATTATGAAAAGATCAGAATAAGTGAGATCATCTAATTTATAAGTATCTATAATTTCTCTTACTTTGTAAGACTTTTCAATTGTAAGCTTCTTCTTTTTCAACACTAATAATAGTGCTGTAGATAATTATAATTCACTCAGATCTTACATCTTTAATTTTATAAGATATGAATTATTTATTAAGTTATGTAAGATCTGTCTCTCTGATTTCTTCAATGCATATATTCTCAGAGAATGTGATTTAAGTATTTTATAGAGTTTAAATCATCTAGATTGAAACTTCTCAGAACTCTCATTGTGTATAAGAACTTATATTTTTATCTTAAGACTTAATTTCTTAACTAGTAAGTCTTGTATTCTTTTCAAATATTATTATTATTATTATTATTATTATTATTCTTTCATTATACTCATATGCAAGCGGAGCTTATAATGAGTCCTTGCGTGATGTTAAATACAGGCCAAGTGTTGATTATACAGAAGGAAATACAGGTGTTAAGATCACGTCAAGATAATAAGAACATAGGAAATACAAAGAAGTGACAATTAGATACATGCAATAATAACTTCCCAGCCCAGGAACATAGAGTGATTTTATTGAAGCGATTTGTACACCTCTGTATTTATTAGAAACCTGAGGTGCTTGAGTTCTGAATTTAATATATTCTCTGCGGGTTTCGAACTCACACGCCTTGGTTTCCCACGCCAAGGCGCTACCGGGTGGCCGCATTAACCATTCGGCCACCGGGGCTATTCTTTTCAATTGAATTGCTCAGTTCAGAAGTAACTTATTAGCTTTTATATATACATGACTGATCTCTTTCAATCTTGATTCTGTATTCACAACTATTGTGTCTACAACTGTTATTTCTGCTGTATCTGTAATCACTGTTCTCTCTCTCATCTTTTCTAAAGTATTCTTCAGAATGCGCAGATGCAATTCATATAACAGATAGAATAATAAATACTTAAAGACTGTATACTGCTGAATTTGTATGACTAATAGTGCCTGACTGAGATATTCATCTCATAATCTTGTAGACTTATTCACTAGATATTTCATCAGTATATTACTCAGAATTTCATTCAAGTATTTCATCTTTCTATTTATTTATACATGATATAATGTTATTCTATAATATCTTATCTGTAACTGACTTATAAAATGCCTCATCACTTCTTCTACAAGGTTCACACTGTTATCAGTTGAAATCTCACATGGCATTTCATAGTTGATATAGATCTTATTATGTAGAAACTTTATTACTATCTTCTCTATTATCTCTGAAATTGCTTTCATAACTGATCAGTCAGTAGTGTAGTCAATAGTAGTGATTATTTAACAATTTTCATTTGATATTTATAATAATATGTCTATGAGATTTATCTCTCATTGTTTAAACAGTTGTATTATACATTTCATTTAATATTATACTTTCTCATATTCTAATTCTTTCTTAGATTCTTTCATGACCTGATAATTCAGGCACTTGTAAATATATATCTGAATGTTCTCAGTCATGCTTGATCAGTATACTCTTGATTTAAGTATACTCATAAGTTCAGAGCTTTCTAAGTAACTGAATTTCTTATACATGTGAGTCATCAAGTTGTGTCTAAATAAATGTTCTAGATGAAGAGCTTTTACATATTCTAGATTGCAGTAAAGCACAATATTGTTTTTCAATTTTCTTAGCTTGAAGTTTGAAAGTATCTCTTCTATCACTTTCACAAGATGCTTATCATCTGATATCTTGCTATTCTTCAAGTGAGAGATTATTATATTTACTTATTCTGATTTCTTACACTCTCTCAGTGTGTTTAATACAAACTTCTCTTATATCTGATTTATAGAACTCTTATTCATGAAATTAGATCTGTAACTGATTGCATCAGATATCACAGTATCTGATCTTTTTTAGTATTTAATATAAAGATTATACACTTAAAACTCTAAGATTTAATATACTAAGTATTTGAAAGGTTTTATTATTAATTATAGATAGATGAGGCTTTCATAATCTGTAATTACTGTTATTATATGCCTGTTATTAATATATCTATTCTATAACATCAGTGTGTGCTTAATCACCAGCAATTTCTTTTCGTACACTGAGTAATTGAGCTGGATATCTGATAGTTTTCTATTATTGTATGCTATCAGATACAGCTTACTATTCTTACTCATCTGTAGAAGAGTGTCTCTGATAGCTCATTTGAATATATCTGTCTTAATGTAGAAAGGTTTATCATAATCTGATTGAATAAACACTGAGAATGTTATTACACATTCTCTCAGTGTGAGAAAAGTCTCTTCATACACAGTATTTCAGATAATTGACTGAAACTTCTTCTTCTGCAGATTAGTATTCATTTCTCTTAAGAGATCTGAGAGTGATACAGCTATTTATGTGAAATTCTTGATGAATCTGTGATAATATAAGATTAACTCAAGAAACTATTGTACATGATGTATATTTCTCAGTCATAATTAATTCACTATAACATTCAATTTCTCTGAAATAAGATATATACAGTTATTATTCACTATATATTCTATAAACTTCAACTCTTCTGTTTTAAACACACACTTTGTTGATTTAATGTAGAGCTTATACTCTATCAGAGTTATAAGTACTTCATTAAGATGCTTCAGATATTTATTATATGAGTTTAAGAAGACTAGAATATTATTCAGATATATAAGATATAAGATTTTATTCTATTTATAAAGAATTATATTCATCATTGTTTAAAAGATAATTGATACATTTATCAGACTAAATAATATTGTCAGGAATTTGAACTTCTCTCATTGCATATTAAATGTGATTTGTGATACTAACAGTTTATTTATACAGATCTGTCAATATTCTGAGAGAAGATTAATCTTCAATAGATATTAGATATTAGATATTTCTGACTGTATTTAACTGTTATTGAATCTGTGATAATAAGTATCTATTCTTGATTGTAAGCTTGTTGAGTGCTTAATAATCAATACATATTTATTACTTCTCACTTGCTTTTTTCATGAATAGAACTGAAAAGCCTCACACACTTAATAAGAATTGTATAAAATTATATTCTAGAAGATCTGTGATCTGATACTTCTATTCTTTGAGATGTATTTATGACTAGACTGACCGTGTGACCGTGTCTGAGACCAGGACCAGATTTTTTGATAGTCTCATTATCAATTCGACCGATCCCATTACACGGTTTTAACATTAGATAGTAGTTTCATACTGTTTCAGTGAGACTTACTGTCTACTCTTATCATATTTTTCAAATGAGATCATGATTTCCACTTCTCAATTTAAATTATTTTTATTGCTTTAAATGACTTTAAATCTCATTTGAGTGTTATCAAAAAGTGTTACTTTTTAAAAAATTAAAAATACTCTAAAAAAACCTTAAAATCTCTAAAAATAGTAACTTTATGCCAAGAATGAAACTAAATGGAATCAAATGAGATCACTTTCTCATTTTTTTCAAGTCATGGTTTCATTTTAAGATCTTATATATAGTCACTTTGCATGTTTTTTTAATGACTAGTCCCAGCGGGATTTATGCCAAGAAATGTATGAGATCAGATCAAATGAGATCAAATGTGAAATTCATGATCTCAGCGGCCAGTCTATTGTGACAGAGAGTATGCATTTTAATTAACTGATTTCATATCTCTTATATCAATCTTATATACAAATTCTTATTTCAGCAGCAATTCTGATGAAAGATCTGTTCAGAAGATCTTTTCATACTTCTTTAGAAGTTTCTTCATATATTTATTCTTCTATATATTCTTTATCTTAGTTTTCTTCACTTTCAGATTCTGTATGATATACAGAATACTTTTGAATGAGATCTTATAAATCATTCTCTTTACTTATTAATATATAAGCAGATTTAACTCTTCTATATCAGAGATATGAAATGTTCTTCTTATATCAGTTAATAGAATTATATAAATCATTTTCTTTCTATCAGTTAACTGTATATGATATGTACATCATTGAATCTACAGATTGAATCTTTAAAATTAATCAAGTCTGAGAATAAGATTATATTCTATATTCTGCAGCTCTCATACTCAAATATAGTAAGATTATTTTCTGAAGTGCAAGAGAACTCTTACTCTTACAGATAATATTAAATATTAGTTATCAGACAATCTTATGTATTGAGAATTCTTCACTTGATAAATCTCTTTCAGTCTTCAGATTATATAATTATTAATATATTATATAGAAGCTTCTGTGTCTGTTAATACTTTTACAGTCATCTCTCAATTCTTATTCAAGTGCTCTTTATACATTAACATTTCAGATCTTAAGATATTGAGATAAGTATCTATTTTATTAATCTTATTCATATCTTATTCAGAAGCCTGCTTTCTCTTGATATTTATAGAATTCAGAGAGTCATCTAATACAGATATCTCTTTGACTTTAAAGACTTTTTATAGAATATCAGTGAGTGTCTCTGAGCTCACTGATTCTATTAGTTTTTTAACTCTCTTAACTACATATGCTATGTGCAATCTTTTACATCATGATTTTAACAACTGCAGTTAAAGTAAGCTTAATACTCATAATATCAAGATTTTCACTCAGAGAATTTCTTTTTAAGAAATTCAGCACTTTAGTAATGATATTTAAATCTAGATTTATTATATTCAGATATGTGACTTATATTATAGAAGTCTGATTATTTATTCTTCACTGAGATATACTTGATTGCAGTATTTTCTATTATAATTAACTCACTTATTTTTAGACTGGCCGCCGGGATCATGAATTTCACATTTGGTCTCATTTGGTCTGATCCCATACATTTCTTGGCGTGAATCCCGCTGGGACTAGCTATCAAAAAAACATGTAAAGTGACTATATATCAGATCTTAAAATGAAACCATGACTTGAAAAAAATGAGAAAGTGATCTCATTTAATCCCATTTAGTCCCATTCTTAGCATAAAGTTACTATTTTTAGACATTTTAAGGTTTTTTTTAGACTATTTTTAATTTTTTAAAAAGTAACACTTTTTGATAATGCTCAAATGAGATTTAAAGTCATTTAAAGCAATAAAAATAATTTAAATTGAGAAGTGGAAATCATGGTTTCATTTGGAAAATGTGACAAGAGTAGACAGTAAGTCTCACTGAAACAGTATGAGACTACTATCTAATGTTAAAACCGTGTAATGGGATCAGTTGAATTGGTAATGAGACTATCAAAAAATCTGGTCCTGGTCCCAGACACGGTCACACGGTCAGTCTACTTATTTCTATATAATGAGAATATTGTATACTTCTTTTATTATATCTAATTATGAGATTAAGTATTTTCATTTCACTCTTAACTTAAGTGTAAGATTATGAATGAAGATCTGTAAATAGAAAGATATTAAAAGCTCTTTATTCAATACAAGATAGTATAAACTAAAGTATATAAAGTATAATATAAGATTACTTACTTATCTACACTTAGTAAAGTATTTATAATACTTATCTTATATATTCACTTTCTCAAAGTTATGTAAGATTCATTTGAAAAACTTATTTTATATTCATAAAAATAAATATTACTCTGAGTCTGTGAGATTCATCTTTTCACTAATTATTTATAATAACTTTACTTTTTCATATAGAAACACAGTAGATCTTAAAACTTATTAAAATTTCATTAATTATCTATCTGTAAGTTCATATTTAATCTGATAATATAATTATATCTGACTTAGTCAGCTGATTACAGCATTATTTTTTCTGTTATTATTAAAGCTTAATAACTTCAGCAGATCTCTCAGCTTGATATATCTTATACTTGAATTCTCATTCTGTACAGTGATCTCAGATAATATGTACACTTCTGAAGAGATTGTAAATGATTGTAGTAAAATCTTCAGATTCAGTGTAATTATCTATCTGTGTAAATATTTAATCTTCTGTTGCAGATTTAAGATCTGATTTTCTCTATTCTTATTAATAATAACAATTGCATTAATAAAGCTCTTTATCATGAATACTTGATCTGCAGTGAATATTAATTATTGTTTAACTTCTATCTCAGTCTATCACTATGTACACAAGGCCTTGATCTCATTTAGAATTCTCATATATATACAGAGCTTCAATTTCAGTTCAGTGATCTCAGCTGCTTTTCTTACTACTTTAAGTAAACTCTCTAAGAGGTTCTGCATATCTTCTGATTCAGATAGCAGAGAAGAGTGTTATTTATATTAACTAGAAGAGATATTCATTTCAGTGATTTCTCATTGATTATATAATATCTATTATTATATCACTATATTATTATATTACTATATTATTATATTACTATATTATTATATAATTTCTGTTATTATTATACAACTTCAGTAATAATCACTTCTCTTTTATTCTTCTAAGTAGAGAGCAGTCTTCTTTGAATCTGATTCATCACTCTCATCTCTTTTCTCACATCTCATTCATTTGCATACATGGCATTTGTCTGAGTATGAAGTTTTTCTTTAACAAGTAGAGCAGTATTAATCAGATGCTCTTTCACTCACTACTTCTTTATATACTATCTTTTGAGATATTTTAGAATCACACTGACATGATAACTATGAATCACTTTATAGATGAAATTATCATATTCTGAAGAAGCCTGCACTTCTCACCAGTTTTTAGACATGCTATCAGATGTGATTCAAAGATTGCTTGAGCCAGTGTATGATTACAGGTGTACGCCGGCTTCTTATATACTGTACACTAAATTAATGTTGGCCGTTACGGCCGTTGCGGTTAGCAATCTCACTAGATCACATGACTCATCACTATATTATGTTCTTGTAGATAGATCTATTAATACAATCTTCAACTATTCTACAGATTATAGCCTGAATAGCACATTTTTCTTTTTAGAACATTGCATCAACATTTTTGACACAGATAGTTTATCTTTTTTAAAAAGACTCTCACTCTTTATTAGAGATATTTCATTTTCTCTGAATCTGCCAGTTAGCAGATTCATATACTTTATATTTTTGAGAAAGCATATTCTTTATTGTGAATGATATCACTTTTTTTTTTTTACATACCTAGGAGAAGCAGAGCTATCTTGATATGAGTGATACATCTGTTACTTCAGAGTTCAGCTCAAGGTTCAGAATCACATACTTTACTAGATAACTCATTGATAGAATGATCACTTATTATGAGAAGGCTTCTGACTTGTAAGATGAGACTGAGATCAGTTTTCACCAGAGTATGAAATTTGATGATGAGATAACAGAGGAACTTCAGAATAAAGAAAAGCAGAGTTAATATTCATCTGCAGAATCTGTTCATTTCAACTCATCAAATTCTTTATTATCTCTCACTTATGAAATGTCAACTTTTAATGATGATCTGAATCAATCTATCTATTATACTGCAGACAATCTTATGAATATTATATAGATAATACTACAGAATCAAATAACTGCAGCTGAAATCACTCAACATCTCATCACACCTGTCTCTGTACAAAGAGACACTATGAGAGATGAGTTGCAGAAATACCAGAAGAAAGTCAAATATACACTAAACATTAAATCAGTGATCACATTTGATGACTCTAATTATGAAGTCTGATGTGTTGATATGTTGACTGATGCAGAAGTTATTGATGAAACTAACATTCTATTGAGAACTCAATGAGAATTCTCTTTTACACATTATATTGACTCTGAGAAGTGAAAGATCTGTTTCAAGTCTCTATATAGACATATACTATCAAGTCTTGTTGAAAATGTTTGAATCACTATTAAAACCTTGAAAGCTGATAATACTGCAGCTCTGTGAAATAAGATCAATATTGAATATATAATATCACTGACTGAAGAATAAGTTAATGTCTTTAAGAAATTGACAAAGTTATAAGTCAAGAATAATGATTATCTTACTTTTCAGAGACATTTCTGCTATCTTATTATCTATTATAAGAAGCTCTGTCAGAGTACTGAGAATATATATCATGATCTTTTTCTTAACAATCTATAAGATTATCAAAGATCATTTGTCAAGACATGTTTGAATGAGTTTTTCTTCACTGATCAGAGACTCATTGTCAACATTGATATTAATGATTTGATAAAGCAACTGATTAATTATACATTCAAGAAGATCATCACTGAGCAGAAAAAGCAGTCTCAGACTGATTCTGTGACTGTGAAAAAGAATAAGAATAAAGATAAGAACAAAGATGAGAATAAAAGCACATCTGTATAAAAGTGCACTCACTGCAGAAGACATGAATATACTGTTAACAGATGTTTCATCTTACACTCTGATAAAAAGAAAAAGAAGATGAACAAGAAGAATGATGATAAGAAGAAAGAGAAGAAGAATGACTTGATAAGTTCTCAATCAGCAGCAAATGCAGTAATTATAAAGATTAAGTTCTATTTCTCTTTCATAGTCACCAGAAAACCATTCTTTAGATCTTGATATTTAAATACATATACAAGCCTGAATATGACAGATGAGCTTCATTCTTTCTCAAATATTAAACCTTTTAATGATAACATCTCTATTGATTCTGCAACTGAGAGAACTGAGTTTGTCAAGAAGATTGAGACTATTATCTTAGAGATTAAGAGTAATGATGTTAACTTACAGAATGTTCACTATATTTCTAATATTACAGTTAATCTGCTATTATTTGCAAAGCTTGAAGATCAGAGATTCTGATTTATATTATCTTTCACAATTCTCTTATTTTTTATTTGCAGAGCTCTGAACAGTATTATTTTTCATACAGTTCAGACTGCTCAGAACAACATATATAAGATTAATAAGTAGAAGTTTAATGAGAATCTCAATCATCTGAACAAGGTAGTCAAGTATATTGTGATGATATCTTATAAGTACAATTTTAATCAAAAAGTTAATCTTTCTGTAACTGCTGCTATCACTGTTAATAACATCAATTCTGTAGACACAAAAACACAGATATCAAAGATATCAAAGACTCTTTTGAATTGATACTACAATCTCAGTCATATTCACACTGATGCTATAATTACTATGATCAAGAATTCTCATACTGAAGTCACTATTAAAGATTCTAAGACTAAGTTCTTTTGTAAAGAATGTGTTAAGACAGATATAATACAAGATTATTTAAAAACACTGATGCCTAGATCTATTCAACTCATTGAGAAGAGTTATATTAATCTTATAGATGATAGATATACATTAAAAGATCTCTCTGATCATCTCTTAGAGTTCTATCAGAGAATTAAATACTGAATACTTATTATCTGTGATGTGACTCACTATCATTGAGTATATTTTTTAAAGTTCAAGAATGAGACTGTTCAATACTTTGAGTTGTGACTTAGATTTATAAGTAATCTCAGATATACAGCTTCTGCTTTTCTACAGACTGATATTAATGATGTTTTCTGATTCACACATATACACACAGTCATGAATTTATATGATATTAAATGAGAATCAATGACATCACATTCATCACATCAGAATGGCATTTCTGAATATGAAATTCACACTATTATAAGACAGGTTAGAGCTGCTCTTTTGAAAGATATTCTCTCTAAGAAGTTCTGAGCAGATGTTCTAGAGACAGTGATTATAATAATTAATAATACTCTTATATCTACAGTTCTTTATAACTTGAAATTTTAATTCTCTATCACAGAGACTTCTATGATTTCAAGTTCATATAAGATTTCTTAATATGCATTTACAAATATCTCACTGAATATGAGATATTTTCACTGATTAAGTGCAGAGATTTTTATTCACTTACATGAATTTCAGAAGCCCGCGGATAAGCTCTCTTCACATGCTGATTTCTATCACATTATTGAATTCAGTGATATATTGATATATCATCTATAACACTCTGAATCTGATAAGATTATTGTCAGTAGTGATGTGAGATTTCTAATCACTGAAAAATTGAAACTGATTATCACATCTGTGATACTTATTAATAATATCAGTAAACTAAAACCTGATATTCATCTGATTAATGATGAAGATACTTCTGATATTGATGATTCAAATTTCACATGATTGCAGCTTATGAAATCACTGACTACTTATACTTCAAGCTCTGTTACAGATAATCTTCTGAAGTTCTACAAGAATGTTATATCTCAGTCAGAGAAAATAGAAGATTATTAAAAGAAGTTCATACAATATGAGATTACTGATCTGAAGAGATATAATATATGAAGTTTGATCTCTAGATCTGATATCTCAAGAGATGAACTGATTGCTTCAGACTGTTAAGTGTTTCTTAAGAAAGATAGACCTGTAAACCTGAATACTGATTCTGATAATATTCTTAGAAAATTATATTGAGTAATTTATAATAACTGACTTAAGAAGAGTTCTAGAGAAGAAATCTACACTTCTGTTATCACTGATACTGTCAATCATATTCTTTTTATAATAGCAGTACTATGCAGTTGAATATTATTATTATTATTATTCTTCAATTATAGATGTATGCAGTCAGAGACTATGACATCTACCTGAGAACTTTTAGTTCTCAGGGTTTTTCCTATGTCTGTAAAGTTAACTATTATACATTCATCAATTTCAGATATGCAAAATCAGAAAATTCCAGCCCAGAATACAAAAACTGTTTACAAATTGCAGTGTTTTAACATCTTTTGATACTTTGAAATCATTTGATAATATCATGACAAAGGAAAAGAGAAAAAGAACACAGTCTCAAAGATAGACACATTAAATAGATAGATAGAAAGAAATTGAAAGAAAAAGATAAAGAAAAAGATAAAGTAAAGAGAGACTATAACAAAACAAATTATTAAAAGAGAGTGTATAGCTGTTTTAACAGACTATATCTGATTGATTTCCTCCTCTTCATATTCAGATAATTCTGAATTTAGTCATTTTCTTGTAGCTGCTTGAGTTTCTGATAGAAAGTCTATTAAGTATTTAATTCCTGTCTCAGTTGAGAATAAGAATCTCATATTTAATTGATTTAGATCATACTTCTCTTTCAATCTGACTCTGAGACTATTGTATAATGCACAGTACATTACAATATGCTCAGAATTCTCATTTATATTGCAGAATAAGCATTCTATTGAGTCAAATCTATCATCAAATCTTTGTATATAAGATTTGAAATAGCCATGTTCTAGTTTCAGCTGTATTATAGATGAGAATATTTTCTTTTTACATTTAATTGAACAAGATTTTCACTTGGGTTTTGTTTCAAATCTTGAATAATGTATACTCTTCTTTTGTTTCTGCCAGCTTTCATTGCACTTATCTAAACAAGATTCTTTTATTTTTCTCTTTATAAAAGATTAGAACATAATTTTTTGAATAGATCTGCTTAATTCTGCACTCTTTTTTACAGCTGAATCAGCCAATTCATTGTCATGAATATTCATATGAGCAGGAACTCAGTGCAGATGAATTATCAGCTTTGATATTCTTCTCTTTTGAATTTTCAAAATAGAGTTTAAGATCAGTTCAAGATTCATTTGATCATTATAAATCTGACTATTTCTAAGTCTTTTTAAAGCAGCTTGACTATCAGAGAATATTCATACCTCTTTCAAATAATTTTCTCTTTTATAAGATTTTATTTCAATGAGTTTGAAAGCTTTCACTATTGCAAATAGTTCAGCATCAAAGACTTCACATTCAGAGCCTAGATTTCAGAAATCTGAGATAAAATTGATATTATCTTCAGTATAAGCAATTCCTGCATCTAATCTATTCAAGTTCTCATTTTTTAAGTCATCTGAATAAATCAGAATAGAGTCTTTTATATTGATTGTAGAAATTCTCTTCAAATGCTGTTCATATTCTTTCTCTTTTAATAGTTCACTTATTTGTAAGTCTATAAGAGATTCAAGCTTTTCTCTTCAGAAAGATAACTTCTCATGATCAACTTTTTCAACATTTAAAGAAGAAAATTGATTTTTAATCAGAGAGCATAGTCTGTACAGTTGAGAAGGTATTTTCTTTGAAGAATTATTTTCATTTCAATCAAGAAATCTATTTTAATCCAGTTCATTTCCAGAGTTAATTGATGAAAATGAAGAAGAGACTCTTTCTCTGATTATATGATTTAAGCTCATCTTTACAACTCTCAGAGCATAGTTCATACAGGCCTTTTCAAATCTAATAGCAGGAGAAGAAATTGAAGCTTCAATTTTCATTACTTTAATAGAAGATGATTTGAATACTCTCAGAATTCTTCTCAAGACTCTGTTTTACAGACTTTGAAAGAGTTCAGTGAAATTTCCTTGATTATTTCATCAAACTTGAACTTCATAATCAGCTACTGATGTAATACAGGCTATATATAACTGTCTCATAGCCTGGAAGAATAGACCTCTCTCTGTATTTGATAGTCTGATTATGTTGTTCAATAGTCTTTCTGTCTTGACAGTTCTTTGTTGAATGTGATATTTAAAATTCAACTTAGAGTTTAATCATACTTCTAATCATTTGATATTTACACTGAGTTTAATCTCTCTATTTAAAAGAGTTAGAGATAGTTCTTTCTCATTGAATCTAGAAAAGAAATGAATTAACTCAGTTTTATCTATATCAAATTGAATTTGATTGATATCTGCTCTAACAAAGATTTTCTTTGCAGCTTCTTTAATTACTTTTAAATTCTCTTTGATAGTTTTTGAGCTGTAGACTAGATCAATATCATTCATATAACTCAGAGATTGCACTATTCTCATATTTCTATTTTTGAATAGATATGCAGTGTATATTACAAATAAAATGAGTGAGATTAAAGATCTCTGTGATACTTCTATTTTTATCTCAGTCTTGTCTTATTTCATTTCATTAAAGAAGAGTTGTATAATTCTTTTAGATATAAAACAGTTAACTCATTTTATTAGAGAAAGTGACAGTTTTAATATCTTCAATATCTGAATTAACTTTGACTTTGAAACATGATTAAATGCTTCTTTTATATCAATAAAAACTGCAGTTGAGATCAGACTCTCATGCTTTGCTATTTGAATATTATGAATAACTGAGAGAACAGTGTCAATTGCAGAACACTGTTTTCTATCTCTCATTTATTCACTGAATAAAAGAGAATCATCTATAGAGCTTATAAAAGATAGTTGAGTAGCTATTATCTTTTCTAAAATCTTTTCTAGACAGTTCAATAGAGATATTACTCTATATGACTTAGAAATTAAAGTT
>NW_003101675.1:796135-830291 GCF_000003855.2 Blastomyces gilchristii SLH14081 | reverse complement strand
AGTATGCTGTATATGATTCATTCTGAAACTCATATTCTAAGGCTGGAAGTTTTGCTGCACTTCTTATTTTAATATAGTTAAAAGCTTTAAAAACTTCCTTTTCTTATGCTTCTTCAAGAAATTTATTTCAGCAGTCTGTTTTAGCTCTTTTAATATCTGAAAAATATTCATTTCTGACAGCTTTGAACTCTTCATCAGATATTACATCATTCTTTCAATCTCTTCTAGCAGTAGCTAATTCTTTTCTTTTAGATAAGATATTCTCATTTCATCAAGGTTTTAACTTACTTCTCTTATGCTTCTTCAAGAAATTTATTCCAGCAGTCTGTTTTAGCTCTTTTAATATTTGAAAAATATTCATTTCTGACAGCTTTGAACTCTTCATCAGATATTACATTATTTTTTCAATCTCTTCTAGCAGTAGCTAATTCTTTCCTTTTAGATGAGATATTCTCATTTCATCAAGATTTTGAATACTCAGAAGATTTTCTTTTTGAAATATTATCTCTAACACTTGTTAGAATAATAGATGTAATAAGCTTCACTCTATTCTTAAGCATTTCATTTGAGATATCTTGATCAGAATTTCAATATAGCTCATTCTGTCTTTCAGATTTTAACAGTTTTATACTTTCTTCAACTGCTTTTCAATCAGCTTTTTCAAAGTTATACTGATTAGAGAGAAGAGGATTTTCACTCATTTGTTTTTCACTCAGTTCAATATCAAATTGAATAATCTCATGATCTGATTCTGATGTCTCATTTGAATTAATAAATCAGTTTACAAGTCTTCTTTTCATTAGATTTTATGATATGAAGATTAGATCTATAATAGACTTCTGTTTCATGCCTTTTCTAAAGAATGTTTGTTGATCAGACTTATTAACCAAATCTATTGAATGCTTAAAGATTCATTTAATCAGATTATCAGCTCTCACTGCTCTCTTGCATTCTGAATTTCATCAGAGATGATGTGCATTGAAGTCTCCTGCAATTATAGAGTTTCTTGATGAAGTTATGTTTAGAAATTCTCTATTAATTGTTCAGATATTGTTATATTTCTTCAATGACTTTTCATTATAGATATTTATAAGCTGTATAGTATCAAACTCATTTTCTTTATCTATAATATCACTTATCAGAATATCAGGGTCAGACATGATATCAAATCTTAGATTAAATTAATATCTTGATCTCTTTCTTTCATAGATCACTACTCTTGACTTTATCTCAGACTTTTGAGATAAAAAGCAGTAGTAGCTTGAATGAGAAATGATATATTTTTACTCAGCATCAAAATTCAGCTCCTGAAGCAGTATAAAATCAACTTTTTATTCAAATGCAATTTGAAGACAAGAATAAATGTAATTTGAGTTTCTATTCACATTATTTTGAATAAATGTGATTTTTGAAGAGTTTTTAAACTTTTTTTATTGTTTTTATTATATATTCATACTAAAAGAGAGTAGAGTAGAATCTAATCACTATTATCAGATAGTAGATTATAACTATTCTGAAAAGTAGAAATCTCAACTGCTTGCATTATATCTAGTTTATTATCAGAGTCATTTCTCAATTCTCTAATCTTAACAGAAGTTTGAGAATTCAAATTCTGTTTACATTTAGCTGGAGAATTGAAGTTTGAAGACTTAGATAGTTGAGAGTTTCTTCTTTTTAAGCTTGCAGTTGTGAGTTTACTGACTTAACTATTCTCTTCAGTTCTAGGTTTACTCTGAGCTTTGTCTTTTCTTCAGTTCTTTTGAGTTCTTGAAGCAAATATACATTCTTTTAAGCTAGATGCATGTTTTTCTTTGTAATTAGAGCATTTAAGCAGAGTGTGTTGACATATTTCATCTCTTTTTAAGTATGTTTCACATTTATGCTCACTAGTTTTATGATCTCTGGTACAGAATGCACATTTTGAGTCTCTGAAACAGGAGATTGCAAAGTATTCATATCTTTGACAGTTTGAACACTGTGTTTGATCTTTGAGATTCATTCTTGAGTCTTTGTATTCATGAACTCTCATTTTCAAATCTGCTACTCTTACTTCAGAGATCTTTGACTGTTCTATTATCTTTGTATATACTAGAACAGAGACATTTCTTCTGCTTTGTCTGAACTCAATTGAATTTAGTCATACAGGCTTCTTTCTCAGTTGAATAGAGTTGTATTCTTCTAATTCATTTTTGAGAAGTAGCATTCCTTCTTCACAGTCAAAAATTTCAACTGAAATATTATGAAGAATGAATTTATCTCACTTTTCATCTCTCTCAGATAGAATTATTGTGTTTAACAAAGATTCTACTGCTGATTTTCAGAGATTCTCATTCTGAATAAGGAATTCAGCACTGAATTCAGACATTGTAGTTAGAATGATGAAGTTTTCAAAGAAGAATGACTCAATTGAAGCTATAACTGGTTTTTAAACTTCAATATCAGTCATTAACTGAGAAAAGAACTGCTGATTGATTTCATTTCTAATTCTGAAAATGAGGTTTGAGTTTAGCTTATTTCTCTGCAATATGTTCTGATTTGAGACTTTGAGAATAAGTCTTCTATTTCTGAAGATTTGAAGATTTTTCTCTTTTTATATTTTTTTCTTCACTCTTCTATCACTAGAAGTATGAGCAGTATTCTTCTCAGTTTTCTCAGAATTTTGAGCAGGTTTTGAGATAGCAGATTTAGAGATAGCAGGTTTAGAGGCAGCAGATTCAGCTGCTTGAGCATATGTTTTCTTCTGATTTAAAGAAGAAGAAGAAGAAGAAGTAGAAAAGAAAGAAGAGTAAACTGAAGAGTCAGTGATTATATTAGAAATTTTCAAAGTTTTTTGAACTGTGTTTGAAATTCCAAGTTTGAACTTGATCACTTTCTGTAGTTGTCTAGCCTGAGTATGAAGAATTAACAGAACTTCTTCATTCATCTCACTCAGACACTGCTTTTCAAGAATTTTACTTACTTTTTCAAGTTTCTGTATTTCAAGAACTTGTTATTTCTCTATTTCTTCTTTCTTTCTTCTCTTCAGAATTTCAATCTCAGGAATAGCATTTGAGAAAGCATCTTTTTTCACATTAACTGAGTGTACTTTTGAACTCATTGTTCTTACTCAATGAAAAGTTGGTCAGACTAATTCAATTGAGATATTTATTAAACTCTTTTGAATTGAGAAGTTGATCAGACTGTTTTAATTAAGAGATTTCTAAGTCTGTTTTCAATTGAAAAGTTGATCAGACTATTTCAAAAGAAGAATAGCAGACTTTTATGTATAAAACACCTGATTTTTTTCACTCTAGTTCAGTAACTAGATTAGATTTTTGAAGAGAATCTAATAAACTAAAATTAATTTTTAAGATAAATCAATAAAATCTTTACAATCTCTTTCTTGAGATATAGTGAGAAAAAGTATGATATCAATTGATAGTAAATCAGATAATATAACAGTTTTTGAGAGAAAAACTGACAAAAAATAAATCAATTTTTTACAGAGAAATTGATTAAAACTATTCAATTTTATTCTAAATCATTCAATTCTCCTCACACAATAAGTGTGCAACTCAAATCAGTTAATAAAGAGTGTAAAAAAGAATTAAGTATTAATGAAAGCTCTTCAGTCACTGAAAAAGTAATTCTTACTTAAAAGAATATGAAATTATGACAGAAAACAACTCTGTTTTTAATTCTTTGTAAGAATATTGTATAAAACCCAGAGAAAAACATCTTACTTTTTCAAGAGAAGTAAAAAACTATTTCTAAGATCTTTTTTTTTTTTTGCATTAACTGCTGCAGAAGAATGAGATAGAAACTGCTAAGATATATACTACTGTATACTCTCTATCAAGACTTTCTCTCTTCAGAGTCTTGATATTATAGAGAATATAAGTCTGTTTCTATATAATAATGTAAATATTGTCAGTGAGATGTAGAGGAACTGATTATTTATATCTCAAAATAGAAGACTTTGTCAATGATTATATCAATATAGAGTTAATTCTCAAATTCAATAGAAACCTAGTGTTGCTGTTCTCAATCTCTTGCAGAATCTATTGAATATTGAGGTATTAAAACTAGATTTAATATATCTCACTGTGCAGGGATCAGAGGCTCAGTCAGACCTTGAGGTATACTGATTTTATAGTTGTTGATGTGCTGTTGACTCATTGTCCATTGATTATGTGCTTGATATTATTGCCGAGGTATCTTTTTGTATTTTTCTGCCGGGGATGGGCCAGATTGGAAAGGGCGGTACGAGGGTGGGACTTGGCGTTGGTGTTTTGGAACATCAAAGATGGACAGGGTTTTCGCGGAGGTCGCACCTCAGATATCTCCACAACTACAGATCGGGGATCTTCCAAAATCGAGAAGATTGGTGCATACAGCTAGGTCTCTTCACCTTACAATTTGTATGGCAATTTGGCCCGGGGTTGTGGTGTGGTAGGGGAGAATGAGGGATAATCCCACGCAGGAGTTCCGAACGACGTCTGGTTCACATTTGACTGGATAACTCCACCACCACACGGGGTATGCGGTCGGCGATGGGGTCAAAATGCTCGTATGATCGAGGGCTTTTCGATGGATCTATCGGCGGGTTCTTATTCGAAAAATCGAGCGAGTTCGTGGTGGAGCGGTTGAGATAAAGCTGGTCTTCAGTAGACTGTGTTGTATGCAGTTGAATACTTTATTAAGTAAATATAGTAATAACATATTTTCATAAGTATCTCACTAAGAAGATCTATATAAGACAATTCACTGACTTTGAGACAGGTTTGCTGAAACCACTTATCTGTATAATTAAGAGTAGTCTATATAGGCCCCGGTGGCCGAATGGTTAATGCGGCCACCTGGTAGCGCCTTGGCGTGGGAAACCAAGGCGCGTGGGTTCGAAACCCGCAGGGGATACATTAAATCCGGAACTCAAGCACCTCAGGTTCCTAATAAATACAGAGGTGTACAAATCGCTCCAATGAATCGCTCTATGTTCCTGGGCTGGGAAGTTATTATCGCATGTATCTAATTGTCACTCCTTTGTATTTTCCTATGTTCTTGTTATCTTGGCGTGGTCTCAACACCTGTATTTCCTCCTGTATAACCAACACTTGACCTGTATTTAACATCACGCAAGGACTCATCATAAGCTCCGCTTGCATATGAGTATAATGGAAGAATAATAATAATAATAATAGTAGTCTATATAGTCTGAATCCTGCAGTCAAGATCTGATATAATTACTTAACAGCTCTGTTAAGTAATCTTGAATTTATAGTCAGTGTCTATAATTCAGTACTCTGATATTATACATTCAAATATCACCTCTATATAATAATCTATATTGATAATCTTAATATCATATTTAAAGTTTCTGAGAATGCTGATTAACTAGTAAGTATACTTAGTAAGAAATTGAAAGTTAAGAATCTACATCAGTTAATTAAGTATCTAAGTATAAAAGTTAACTATTCAGACAAAGAAATTGATTTAATACATTATTAATATATTAAATATCTTATTAAGAATTTCTATCTTGATAATACAGCTGTTATCAGAATATTAATAAAGAATGAATTTTATATTAATAATTTCTCTATATCTGAGAAAGAGACTGATTTCACAATTCAGTAATATTAATATAATATGAATTGCTTATAATATCTTACAGTTAAAATATATTCTGATATTACTTATACTATCTTACTACTCACTCAATGAAATATTAATTCAATATCTTAATATTGAAAGACTTTATTATATATTATATATTATTTGAAAAAGATCATGAATCTGAGCATTTTCTACAGATACAGTTTATATAAGAGAACTGTTTCTACTAATCTTTTCATTCTCTCTGATTTCTCTGATGATTTCTATCTACTCTTCAACTACTCAGATTCTGATTAAGTCAGTCTCTTGAATAATGATAGAAAATTAATATTCAGCTACATTTTTAAGCTTATAGACAGTCTGATTTCATAGTATTCAGTAAAACAATCTTATATATCTCTAAGTTTTAATAAGATTAAATATATAACTCTTAGTAAGACAGTTTATGAAGTAATATGAATCTGAAATCTTATAATTAAGCTTAACTTCATTACTACATCTTTAATACAGATTCTTACTGATAATAAGAATGTCATAGATCTTACAAAGATAATAGTCATTACAGTCTGAAGTAAGCACATTGACACATGTTTTCATTTTTTATATTGACAGTTGAATCAGAGAGTTATTGATTTAGAATACATTCTCATCACTCAGATAACAGTGAATAAACTCACTAAATCTCTAAACACTGTGATATTTGTATAATTCATGATTTTGCTAGGTCTTACAGGTGTAAAAGTTGGGAATGTTTAATTTTACATTTGTATTTGGTTTTGACAGACTATCTTGATGGTTTGAGTGTTTTTGTATGTGATTCTTGTTATCTCAAGAGGGGGTGTTGGCTGTTACAGCCGTTGCGGTTAGCGATCCCACTAGATCACATGACCCACCACTATATTATGTTCTTGTAGATAGATCTATCAATACAACCTTCAACTATTCTAGAATTAATTGGTGGCCGCTATGGCCCCTTTACATTTGTAAGCAAGTTCGGAAGCGGCCGCGTTATTATCCGACGGTCGTACGTTCTTCCGAACCACAAAAGTACGGATGCACCGAACAGGCTCTAAGTATCTTGACATAGATATCTTTCTCAAATATTCTCTTGTCTGAGAACAGAACCAGGCCACAATTAGTGGTATTTTTCTACCACCTTCATTTATGACTGCTTGCTTATTGGCTGAAAGCTGCTAATTTAGCTTGCCTGTTGATCATATCAAGGCACTGAAGGCAGTGAGACACAAATGCTAATTGTGATTTAGTTCTCAGAGTCAAGTATAGTTCTGCTTCTCAAGATGAATTCATGAACACTTCTATATATATAACTATTTTCATTTTAATTAATTACTTTGAATAATATAGTTATCTATAATCAATCTATAAAAATAATAAATCTAAATCATACCTTCACTAGTAAATATATTTATTTTTTCAGTGAGTGGAATTCTCAAATAAAATCACACAAAGTGCAAAGTCACAGAGAAAGAGAGACTGAGTTGAGCACCTCAATGAGCAATTGTTTTTTTATTTTTATTTCTATAAACAAGACACGTAGATAAAAGTCTCATCTTGACAGAAACACCATGTCACTGACTGAACTTGGGAGGACACTAGAACTATCATCCACCCACCCACTATTCTTGGGACATCATGGATGGATGGATGGCGTTGCAGTTACAGTGTTGGCCCGCCTGCTGCCCTTCTCTCTTCCAACGTTCAGGCCAGCCCACAAGAGGAAGAAGAAAAGAGCGAGTAGTAACATAAAATCAAGGTAAAAGGAACAAAAGCAATTTTCTAATAGCTCGACCCATCGACTGATATTTTGCAGTACCTCCTTCAATAGATAGGCCAGACGGATACGTTGACATAATCTTCTCCAGTTGCATGGAGAGGACTTTTCTGTTAATCTCGTCTAACTTCTCCTTCTCCTTCTCTTTGCTCTTTTTCCGTGCGGGTGTTTACCTCTGACCCCCACTCAACCCGACCTTAGAGCAGACGATGTATATTTCGTACACAGGAGGTAGGTAGGCATCTGCCTGGATGGGACACGTTTTCGCTTGAAAACTAAGTGAACCACCATTCAACACCTCCAAGACGGCCCCGATCCTCATCTCCACTGTGAATGAAAGGTTAGTTTATACTTGTATAATAATATGACGGGGGGGGAGCGTTTGAAAACTTACAATCTCTTGAAGAGAGATCTCGTCGCATCAAGATCACCGTTACCCTGTATTTTTTTAAAAAAACGGCAAAATTAGCGTTCAATGCAATCTTGTGATTTTCTCTTAAAAAAAGAGTGAGACAGAGATTTGGAAAGGAGTGGGGAAGGAACTTACGCAGCCCCCGCACTTGTCTTTCACGGTGGCGTTGTGAGTTTTACCGTCGAATCGGATAGTCACCATCATACCGCAGAGGGGGTTGTCGTTACTGCGTGGCCCCGACAACCCAACTCCCACGGCAACCACGTCTTCTCCGTCGGTCTTAATGTCAGAGCCACAGGAACCCAATCCACCGTCATAATAAGTCATGTCTCCCGTGCAAGGTCTGTGTTCGGTGCAGATCCCACCGGGCGGCGGTGGAAACGTCGGCGGAGGGGGTGGAGTTGCTGGTGGAGGAGGCGAAGGGGGAGGAACTGCTGGTGGAGGGGGAGGGGGAGGAATTGCTGGAGGTGGAGGTGGAGGGGGTTCTGAGGCCTTAGTAGTTATCGGGGCGGGAGGTGATGGCGGTGATGATGTGACTGGGGACAATTGGTGGAACTGTGCGGGAATAAGGGCTGGCTCGCTGGGTGTCGGAGGAGCAGATGAAGTAGACACGTGAGTCTGGTTCTCCTGGGTCAAGACAGGAGGGAGGATCGTCTGGGGCTCTCCTGGTACACCATCCACGGTGGTGGTGACCACAACCGTCGTTAAGACGTGCTGGGTCACAGTCTCCCAAACCTCGAGATGCTTCACGGGAGCCGCGATCGAGACAGAGGCCAACAGGCCAGCCGCAACAGTCAAAGACTTTAGGATATCGGGAGCCATTTTTGCTTCTGAAAATGAAGCAAATCGCCCCTCGAACAAAAAGGGAAAAAAAAAAGAAAAAAAAAAGAAAAAAAGGGAGTGCGCTATCAAAGCGGAGGAAAGGTAATAGACCGTTGTCGTTCTTGGTCGCGTGCTGGCAGCGTTCCTTTGCGACAGCGATGGGGCTATCGAGTTTGGAAGTTCGACTGACAGAGAACTAGCTCTGGATCGTATGGTACGAACGAGATGCCAAAAAACCAAAAAAAAGGGTAGATATGTACGAATCAATATTCGAGTGGGATATATATGCCGTTTGTATGTTCAGAGTAGTGTTGAATGTATTTCTCAATGAACGGAATTCAATCGAGCCAGGCGATTCAGGAGCAGTAGCAGCGCACTGCAGATAGATAGACAGGGTGGGTGTATCGTGAAAAGGGGCTGCTCTGCAGTCTTTTTTCAGAGTGAGGGGGAAAAAAAAAATGCACCGCGAGAGCTGGAGGCTATCTCCTTAGAAAGCTAGGTGAAGGAGTGAATGGATCGGAAACAAGTGTTGAACACGGTGTTGACGTCGATGTTCGAAGGATAACGGACCAGGACAGGTTGGCAAAGCGCGATGTATCCCAACGGAATGCTGCAAGGTAACCCCGGGATTCGTCGATCGACACAAGGAATGAATGTCGAGGACTGGTCTGGAGGGGAGGGGAGGGAGGGGAGATAAGTGGCTTAAATACATGAAAGGAAGGACATGAGAAGGATATATTCTCAGAAGAGCGGGAGGCGAGGGAGAGTATAAAGGGTGAAAGAAAGACAAGAGAAGAGAAGAGAAGAGTGAGTGAGATGTGGAGAAGTGGAGATAGAGGAGAAGCAAAAAAGAGAGCAAGAAAGGAAGAAAGGAAGAAAGGAAGAGGAAGCGAGGAAGAAGATTGATGACAGAGAAGGGACCGCCCTGGCCTAGGCCCCGGTTCTAGGCCCGCACGCTAGGCTTAGGGGCCAGTTAGTGGGGAATTTAGCGGGGCGAGTTAGGGGCGAGTTCCGAGTTCGGGTGGGTAGTTAATAAGACTGTTGTCTGACTTCGATTTCCACCGCCAGCTGGGCCAGCCAATCGCGGAGGGTTGGACACCTCATTCATCCGCCGTCATCATCAGCCATCAATCAACCTGAGATGAGAAGACAGGAATATGTATGGAGTACTCCGTATACAACCCTGGAACACCTGGGAGCTTTGGATTCGTGGATTCGTGTTTTCGCAGTTTGTATTTTTAACTTAGTTAAGTGGTATACTATAACTACTACTATATCTATCATCATTTTATGGATACAAACCACCGGGATAATACGGGAACTCGAGAGAGGGAAAATTCTTGGTTAGGCGCTTTTTTGCCATATCCAGTTCACTCTTGAAACAATTCGTTCCTTGAACAAAGGAAAGGAAAAAGGGGAAAAAAGAAAACTTCCTCCTGTCTGGCCTTGCTCGACGTGGCACACGGTGGTGGGTGGCAGCAGCCGGGGCAGCAGCAAACGGCATCGATGTTGATTTGTTGATTTTGTTGCCTTTGCCTTTATATATAACTATACTCTTGCTCCCCATTGGCTGGTTCCCCTGGCTGGTCTCCTTTTTGGGGTCTGTTTCCGCGACATGATTGGATGGGAACCAGGAACGAGGAACAAAACCAGGAACAAGAAACAGGAATATTAATAATAAAACCAGGAACACAAGTAAACCACCGGCAACCACCAATAACATAACGCAGCCAGTGTATCAATACGGAACGGATCACGGATTCCTCACGCAATCACTTCTCAGTCGGAGTAGTTAACTACTACTACTACTACTACTACTACTAGTACAGCGTAGGCTTTTGAGTTTGTGTTTCCCAGAATCAGCCTCCGGATCGATCTAAAACATCTGGTGGAGCTTCCTATTAGTTAACTTCACATACATACCCACCCACCACTAGTTAGTTATTTATACACGTCGTAAGTTTTTTCTCTCTTTTCTCCTCTGCACGGCGGTTCGACTTCTCCACCCAACCCAGCGACACCGACAGAAACTTGGTCCTGGCCGCGTAGAACGGTTTCATCGAGATAACCAATACCCCAAAGGTATCTTCTGATCTTCTGGGTAGATCTCCGCCGCCACCCCGTTTACTTCAACATACATACACTAATAATGAATAATTAATAATACATACAACGGAACCAAACCACCGATGATGGCCCATTATTATTATTATTATTATTCATCTGGCCAGAACCTTGTCTTCTTCGGTTTTGGTCCGAGTTTCTTCTTGTTGTTTGGGCAGATAAATAATGATAAATATCAACTCCTCCCCGCCGTTACGTTACTCCGTACTGTACTCTGGAGTCCAAGTCCAGAGAATTAAATAAATACATCCATCCCACAAAAGTCAAAATAAATAATGAAAAAGAAGAAGCCCAAGTGTGTGGGAAAGTTCCCACATACTAACACATCAAATGCAACTCAGCCCAACAACCCGTTCCATTACGCATTATCCTAACTAACGGGGAACAACAACAACGTGGTCGCTGACTTGCCATCATTTATCATCATTTGCCCCTTCGAACCAGACTATAAGTAGAGCAAATCCAACGTACCTGTAGATAGAATTCCGTTGCGAATGAACAAGTAAAGTTTGAGCGGAGCACAGCCTCACCGGGGTTGGCTGTCTCCAAGCACTTGACTTGATAGCAATAATAATAATAAACTATTTAACTAAGCCATTGATCATCCTTACTATCATTTCAAGGAATCAAATGAACTCAAAAACAATGTACATACATGTACACACACATTATTCTCGCCACCTTTTACACAACCCAACCCAACCCAACCCAACCACCACTCTCAGAATGAATGATGATAATGGGATTCTTTTATCAGTTGCCATGCCAACATGAACAATGGCAATGGATATATGGAAATAGCAGATAATCTCAAGGAAGTGCGTTGATCAAACTGGGAACAGACTTCTTATAAGTTAGTTATTAGGAGTTAGTTAAACTTATGCAAACAGCAACCCAGCAAAACTGATAGATGATTTATTTACATTGAAATGTTTTCCTTATATTTATCTATTCTGCATATCTCTAGGCATTAGTTATTATTATTGTAATTAAAGTAAAGTATAAAAGAGAAATAAATCCTGTCAACTGATGTGTTTGGTGATATATATATATATATTAAAATCAAGATACATGTATTTAAGAGTACCTTTATCATTCAAGTAAAAAATGTACGCAGATACAGACAGGCATATGAAATTCTCATTTTGCTGGCTAAGGCTGTACATGTATATGTACATGTACACACTTAGATGTCACACTGAAATACAAATGAGGAGATTTAAAAAAAATAAAAATAAAAATAAAAATAAACAGGTAAAAAGAAGAAGAAGCACGAAACAGAATACAATCAGATCCTATACAACATAACCAAATATCCGATGTAGCAATAAAGCCACAAAAAGAAAAATTTGCGCACCGGATTACGGAAACTCCATGAAATCATCACTTATGTAGCCGATGTGGCGGGAATGTGAATAGATTAGTAGGACTCAAGTACAGACTGTATAGGGCCGGTGGAGATTCAGTATCGAGTGACAAAGGAAAAGGATGAGGGGGTTGACTGAGGAGATAGATAGATTTTTTGAGTAAGTTAGTCGGCCTGTTTATTCTGTGGGGGTATGTCGAGGTTTGGGAGTTCATCATCCATGGAAAGGGTAGACAGGAAGTGCGGGAGTACTCTGAGGGAGTAGAAAGGGGGGGGGGCCGCTTGTGAGATGTGCTTTGTGCTTGTCCCCTTCTCCTTTTCACTTTTCAAAATCCCGCAAACCAGCCGCCGATGTAGACTGAGATCATCTCTAGATGAATGCTAAGTCTGGGTTGGAATGATGACCATGGAATGACCATCTTATGTGTTAATTCTAAAAATGCAAGGCTGGGGTGGGATATCGATATCAAACATTGAAATGTGGAAGAAATAAAAAAAAAAAAACCTGTGTGTGATATTTAAATATACGTGTGAAGCGCACCCCCCCCCCCGTGGCAAGCCATGCCCGTAGGATGAAATGGGCGAACTATGAAAGGTACTGTAGATGTGTGGTATGGTATGGGGATGAGTGGTTGGTGGCTGGGCGGTGGGTGTAACGGACGGGCGATGGTTAAATTCCACGTTTTTCTCATCCTCCGTCCCTTTCTTCTTCCCGCAACCTCAAGCACTGAATCTCGATGTGTCCGTTGGGAAGTATCGTTGAGATCCCGGTAAAGGGGACGTTTTGTTGCTTTGTTTGGATGTTTTAATCGAGTTCAGTGAAAAAGCCTTCCAACTCCATGCCGTTTTAACCAGCCTGAGCGTGCGAACGTCGCTCCCGCAGTAAAATTACTGATTGGAACGGATGTTGGATGTTCCCCCTGCTTTTGATATATATATTTTTATTTTTCACAAGCGTCAAGTTGCTAATCAAAAAATAAATCTTTATGTTAGACCGGTCCAGGACGGGGCGATACACTTCCATGCGAGAGTTTCCCAGTTCTCTTCCGAATCTCCTCCAATAGCGCCTTCTCTTCCGCTCGCACTGCAGCTTCTTCCCGCTCCAGCATTTGCGCGCGTGAAGCACTCTCGCGTTTCCGCCGTTCTACTGCCTCCAGACTCGCAAGAAGCCTTTGTATCTCCCTGCTTTCTTCTAGCGAAACATTAAGAGACGGCTCGATCATTGACATCTGCTGTGATGAGAAATTGCTTGTGCCTTGCGGTTGAATTGGGGACACTGGCGGACTCGAGCCTGATACGGGGCTTGTGGTGGGTGGTGAATATGCGAGCGGTATTGCTGCTGGTGCAGGAGTACCCGAAGTGCGAGGGTCATTAGGTTGATGATTTATTACAACGCTAGTGTGGCTCGCACTGGCGGCGGCTTGGTTTCCAACTCGCTGTGGACGGCCGGTCAGGTTGGTATGCGAGTCCATGCCTGCTATATATGGCGTCATGGTTGAATTGGGTGGAGGCAGTGTGGTCCCTCCTGCTCTGCTGGCTTCGACTGCTTCTAGTTCGGCTGCATACCTGTACCTGCTACCTCCGCTAATTTCTGTCCCTGAAATCTCGTGGACCAGTGGCTTATTTTCGTGAGCTGCGTTATTTGGTGCCTCTGTGCTGGATGGGGTGGCTTTCTTCCGGCGTCGACGGAGGAAAAAAAACAATGCTATTGCCAGAGCGACAAGTACGAGAGGGACGATAATTACTACTTTTGTACTGGAGTTAAGACCGCCGCTTCCATTGTCGTCGTTTGAGGCATCTGAGCCACTAGGGATGGTATTGGCCTTGGGGCCTGTGGTAGTTGTTCCCGTAGTTAGAGGCTCGGTGGGTGGAGTTTCTGTTGTCGACGCAGCGGCCGATGCAGTTGTCGATGTAGTTATCGGCACAGAGGCGGTGGATGTGCTGGACCTGCTGGTTGTCGTGGTGCTGCTGGTTGTTTCTGTACTGCTGGTCGAAGTAGGTTCAGGAAGCGGGACAAAGTGGGCGGGAGGAATATAAACATCGACCTTGTCACATTCTTCCCTGAGATGACTCCACGCTTCATCAAAGGGCTGCCGGCTGCACTCATCATAGATGCAGTTGTATATCAAAAGAATGAAAGCGTCGCTCCGGCAACAGTCAACATCGGACAGCCATTGGTCGCAAGCATGGTCGTTCACAGCGGTTTGGAAACATTTGCTCTATCAGTTAGTTAGCTAGAGGTGTCAGCGCGAAAAGGAGGTGGTGATGCGTGACTTACCGCGCAATCTGGTATACTTGCTCTTGCACCAGCATAAACGGCAATAAGGACGGTCGCGACAAACGTCTGGCGGACGCTCATTGTGTACTTAGGAAGCGCGTAATGGCTGAAGCGGTGGTGGGAAGCATTCTTCTCTGGTATCACTGGTACTGCTGTCCTGCTGCTCTCCCGATGTTTGGGCTGGGTGTAGGAAGTACAGCATTAGGTGACACAGAAGCCGCAGGCAAAAAGGACAGAAAAGAGCAGCAACGAGCAGCCAATTTCCCCTCTCCCAGCGCCAAGAGGTATATAGTGTTACAATATTGCTCGACAAAAGTTGGTAAATCTGAGCTTCTCATTGCTCAGATATAGAAAGCTCTGGCATGGATGACACCTATTCTTGGAGGGCCTTAGTGCTGTGTGGGCAGCTTCTGTCACAACCCGAGCCGTGACCATCACCGTTAGCATCACCGTTAGCATCCGCAGGTGGTTAGTCCAGGAGCGCCTGGGATTGGCTCTCTATGCGTCGCGGCGGCGGAACCCCGAGGGGAACATTGCTTATTATCGCTGCAGCAGCAAGTAGAAGCGCGAGGTTTATCCCGTTTATCCCGCGTCCTCTCGCCAAGGGCTTGGGTACCCTGTATATTCTGGGAGGTTGGATAAACGTAGTTGCAAAATTCCAAGCGAGTACAGAGTAAATACATGTCAAATTAGCCCCTGATGGAGGCTTGAAAGATGGCTAGTAACTATATTCCAGCTCTGCCAACTCTCGTCCCAGTAGCAATGATGTACACTATCAGTGTGTACAGCATGGAAAGTGTTTTGAAGCATCACTACTAAAAGCAGCATTGTATATCCAGCAATATTTGAAGGAATCCTTGCGTCTATGAAATAAGCCACAAAATAGCGCTCATTAGCAAAACGTCACAAGAGTCAATTATTTGAACCATCTATAATTGTTTATAGACTCTATGTCTATATTTTCATTGAACTGTTCCCTATATGACACTGCCAGAGTGGTAATTCAATGAGGTGTGGACGAGTTGAAACAAATGAAGACACTGCAAATGAGCCAACATCAAAAAGTCCCTCATTTGAGTCCTGAATGTTCTTCTCGTTCATGTATGTACATACATTTACCACAGTGATACTAATTATGATGATTAGTAACTTGAGTAAATACACATATGAGTGGCCCGCATCGAGATCTTTACTCGTTTGTGCGAAACATACAGTACCACAAGGGGCGGAACCGCTGCTGTCCAGAACATCCATTCTGGCATTGAAAGTAGCGTCAAATGTTTGAATATTATGGAATTGCCTGAGAGGGAGGGTTTTTCTTTCTTTCTTGCTTTCTTTTTTTTTTTTCTCCTCCCTTTAGGTATCGGATATTGTTGTATCAGCAAGACTTGATGATAACATGCCCAGCTAGATATATTGGCATTTGTATCAAACAACAGGACAGTGGGTGGTTCAAAGCAGAACAAAAGCACACGAATATCAAGTTCTCGGAACCTTTCTCTCTTGTTGGCAAGGGTTTCAGAGAAGACATAGATAGAAAAGCTCAAGCAAGAGAATCTTAGGGAGATTTGGTTCGGTAAAACTTCCCTGTCAATGGCAAGCATCTACCCGCCATTGCCAAACTTGTGCCTTCGCACTGGTTTCTAGTAGGGTGGGAGACTCAGACACAATATATATATATACATATATCTATATAAGTAACAACGGCGGGGTCACCGATGATAGCACAATACTCGTTGCCAAAGCATGTTCCGAAACCAAGAGCCATAGAATTCGACTCTACAACAAGTCTCACCGATCCCACGTTTTAGGCAAGCTGTGAAACACGCACATTCGCTCGAGAATTCCACTTCAGAGATGAACCGATAGGCGTGGAAAGCCAGACTATCTGCTGCCACAATTCGAGAAATGCCTGCAGGCGAGCCGGCCGGCCGCTAACGCCTGGTCTTCAGGAGCTTGTGTCATACGACCAGCAGTGAAATATCACAGAATCTCCAGAGGAGTGGCCAAGAGCGCAACCAAAACTTGGCTATCAAGACACGGGTGTGCGACACCCGGTGACCTCTGGGCAGTCTGCGGGAATGGTCACATCTCCGATTGGAAGGGGCCCGACGGAAATACGGGTTCCTCACAAAAACACACACACACACACACACACACACACACACACACACACATATATATATATATATATGGAGAGAGAGAGAGAGATTTTGGGTATGCCAGACAGAGTAGGGTGAACTGCGGTATGTGAAGATTTTGGTGATGCTAGACGATTTGGAGGCTTCGGTTGGCATCCTATTAGCCGAATGGCTGGCTAAGTTGACTTGCCAAACGATGTACGACACGCTCGGTATCAAAAAAAAACCTAGGCGGCAAAGAATATGCTTCCCAGGCGCATTGAATTAAGTTTTTCACCAAGGGCGGGACACGGGACACCTTGTCCAACAAGATAGAGAGAGCTCTCTGTTTTATATTTCTGGATAAGTTTTGCCTCAATCTTTGATACGTGTTCGAGCGATACGCATTTTAGCCATGTCTCTCTCATCCCTGAAGAGCCCGCCGAAACAGTTGCTCATGCAATCATTCAATAAAGATCCCGCAGACCTCAAGTTCGACGGAGAGGAGGTTGGAGAAAGACGAGAGCTAGCCTATACGGCGGCAAACGAGGGGTCAGCTGACCGTGAGGACCGCAGATAGGGCTGCCAAGGCCAAAGCTTATTTTAACTTTAATTTCTCGCCCACGTGCCGCCTGCAGATGTCCTCTTCGTTTCGTTTTATTTAATTAAAGCTAAAATACATTTGACTCCATTTAAAAATCAATCTCGGCACTCGTTTCCATCTTTTTTAGCCAGTTTTTCTGCAACCCGAGTAAAACATGACAGGATATCTTGGGATGGGTTGGGATCAGAGTTCATTCCGCCGGCTCGTTCCGAAACATTTTCGCACGTACCCGGCTGCAACTGGCGCAAAAGGCGCCGGCCGTAATTCGGTTCACCATGTCACCTTAAACCTCCGATGACGACAGCGGGATTTCGCAAAAAGAAAAAAAAAAAAAAAAAAAAAAAAACTTTTTCGTCCGAGCCATCATTATCTCATTATTATTATTATTTATCGGGAGAGAAGAAAAGTAGCAAAAGCATACCCCGATACCAGAAACCTAGTTCGGTTGGCTCCATCCCCATCCTTGCCTGCCGGATAACGTACAGTCTGCTGCACCCCCCCCTGTACTGTACTCTCGCACGAGTACTTGGCGATGGATGTTAATGCCGGGACAACCTTTTTTTCGGGTGTTGGAATTGAGCTTTTCTCAAATCCGACGTGGGGGTTAGGTGCCAGTGGTTGGGAAGAGCTACGGTTGATCGACTACTTGAGCCCTTTACTGGTGTATGGGCTGACTTGTATGCCATAGTTGTCAGAAGAAAGCTCTCATTTTGCTGTCTGCCCAATGCACGAACAAACAACGCATGGAACTTTTTGGAGCAAAAAGGGAAAATATGGCTGGCGCTCTAGATACGTCAATAACCAAGAACTGATAGGCTCTATAATTGAAAGAAGCTGTTTGATAGTTCGGTATGTGTCCGCTGTGCATTCCCCTTAGCACACAATTGCAACAAATAATCCAAACTATGTAGTTGTCCAGGTATCGCTCCGAAACCTCCTCTGCCATTCCTCAAATTCCTCAGGTATGACAGACAAGTATGGGTGTGATAACAAGCGTACGGAGTAGAGATGGACGGCAAGGTAAATAAAAAAGCCGTTGACTAACTACTGACCGCTAATAAAGATTAATTTTTCTACCCGAGAATCCCCTGTTTGGTTTTTTTTTTTTTTTTTTTTTTTTTTTTAAAACACGCTATACCTTGACTTCCTTTCTCCAGGTCCTCGACAAAGCCGTTCTGGGCAGAGGGATCCCTATTCAGTCTCCAAGAAGACACTGGTCTGCAAGGAAACCAGGACTCGCGGGTCGGATCGATATCGGCCCTAGCACAGCTGGCATGGCAGCCCTTTTTCTACATGGCTGATCGTGCGAGTCACGAGTGCCACACCGAATCCTGACGTCGACGCTGGTGCTGGGTTGGGGGAAATTGCCCAGACATGCATGGCACGGATGCAAGAGTTTCGCCCCTCTGCTCGCCGTGGGCATATTGGAAGCTGGAACAATAATACCCTTATCCGCTCGATTTTTCACTGAGGTGGAGCGGCAGCACGCTGTTGAACGGCTTCGCGCCAATTAAACTGGTAACATATTTCGCGAATTCAAGCGGCCGCATGTACGGGCAAGTGGGCGCTGGAGAGAGCCGAAAAGCTATATGTGGATTGCCATGTCGGTGCTGGTTAATATCGGGCGCATCTGTAGCGATCGGGTTTGGGGGGCCGCTAGTCGTGTGTAGCTTTTGGCTTCGACAAATTTCGGGCGTCAGTTTTGAATTATCCCGTTCGGCATTGTTCAGGTAATGGGTCATTCTTTGCAAGAGGGCTGGACCGCACATAGGGCTACATCCTTGCTATCTTCATGATGCGAGTCATTGTTGGAGGGCCACTTCTGTACGTGCTGGACAGAGGACCGACCTTCCCAGCAAGGACCACTTCTAGTGGCCTATATATAATAACGTACTTGAGTTCCTGTTCTCAGGGGAACCCACTTATTGTCTCATAGATCATTGATAACACGGCTGGAACCACCAAGCAATCGGTGATCATGGCCGTTTTATCAGGCAGGTTCATCTGCTGGGCAATATTGTATTTTCGGCCCTCAAAATTTTTTTTTTTCCCACGAGAAAGACGCATCGGCATAGTTATCACCGTGGTCTGCGTGTGGTACTGGGTGTGTTTGCTGCTATGCTGGTGAGCATCGGTATGTAGGGCGTCAACCTGCTGGTGTTAAATGGATTGTAGAGCACAAAGAGGTGGCCCAATGAGGATAAGTTAACAAAGAAGACCTCTCACTTCTTCGAAAGTGGTAAAGATGTTGATGATCATGATAGCGCACGCGCCTTGACTTGACAGATCGGCAAAATGATGAATTTGAAAAAGTTGAATTTTTCTTTTCTGGTTAATCCGGCTTTCCTCTAGAAGATGTTTGGTTAGCATATGTAGAGAGCTACCTACCCCCTACCCCCACTTCTCACCGGAAAGCTGATGATTAGGAGTTAGTATATCTGCCGCCGGTCACTCTGCTGACTCGAGGACATACATAACTACCCTGGTGTAAATAATAATAATAATAATAATAATAATAATAATAATAATAATAATAATAATAAGCAGCCTTCGGTCTCATTACTCGATCTAAAACAGAAGAAAAAAAAGAGTAGGAATTTCAGTGGTTAATAAACGGTCTCGGGAGTTAGGGCTGGCTGCGTTTTTGGGGAATTAGGGTTAGGGTTAGGTTAGAATGAGGCGACCGCCCGAAAAGCCGCCCGCTAGAGCTGCATTATTTAATTTATACGCCGCCAAAAAAAGACACAATCTCCGGGTGCAGCCAATGGGAGCTAGGGTAGAGCGAGCGGACTGACTGGAACTGACGCCTGTACGCAGTAGTTACTCCGTAGTTAAGGCTAAGTGGGCCATGACATGACTTGATAATAATTGATAATGCCGAGCAAGCGCAAAAGATAAAGATAAGGGAGATCGTGCAATGCGGCTGCATGGGGCTTCTCCTTGGGCTAAGCAAACCTTATGCATAAAAAGATAGCTCGGGATAAGATAAGGCAGTGGGGAGCAGCCGCGTGAAACAACAGCAATATAATAATAATAATAATAATAAGAATAAGAATAAGAAGAATAATAATAATAAGTATGTACGGAGTACTCCGTACTGTACATTATAGTTACCCGTGGAGAGTGAGGGTTTGTTTATGTTGCTGCTGGCTCTTATGCTACTTGGAAGCAGAACAGAACCCAGCTGCAATAATGATCGGCTCCAGCGAGCGACTCAGCCAGTGCCCGGCGAGGGTTCCGTCCGTCATCGGAAGTTTCCTGTCAGCTTTCGAGAAGACAAGAGGGGGCCCTGGTCCCAAGCTTTTGCGCCCGACGCCACCGCACCCACCACGAAAAATCAGCTAAGGAGGAGGAATTCCAAGAGGCAGAAGAACAGGAAATCGAGGATGTAGCTGTGGAATTACGGGTAGTTATGTTATAAGAGAAGCATGCAGCCATCGATATCAGATATCTATCTATCTCTCTCTCCCCCCCCCAGTAGTATGTAATGTATGTACATACATACATATATATATACAGCCTATCAGCAAAGGCGCACTTCATGTCTCTCTCTCTCTCTCTCCCCTTTGCTGCTGTCGAGCTAATAAATAATCTCTACGTCATTCCACCCAAGCTCCCGCTCTCCAATGGCTGCTCTTTGCCTTATCTTCCAACGCTACAATATGTTCCCTTCCTTCCTGTATCTTCCGCCCGCCTCCGTTCCCGGCCGGCGCGCATTTTGATAGTTCATTTTAATCCCCCATTCCAGCACCAGCCAGGGACCTAATAGAAATGACCAATTTATATCCGCAAATATTAAATAACTACGGTAGATAACGCCCGTTTTGTCCTTGAATTTTTCCGAGGAGGAGAAGGGGGAAAACAAGGGGGGAAAACAAGGGGGGACAAACCATAGCTGAAAACTTCCAGATTGGAGGAGAGGGAAAAAAAAAAAAAAAAATTGCCTCTGATCGATTATTTTAAATTTTTTATTTAATTCTCCCAGTTCCCCTCTTTTCGCTTCTTCTTCTTCTTCTTCTTCCTCTTCTTCATCCTTTCTTCATCCTTTCTTCATTTCATCTTCAATTTTCGTTAAGCTTCTAGGAGGTTTTCTTGATTGATACCAACCCATCTCAGCTTCTTTCAATACTGTCCTTCACTATTGAATCGACCACCGAAGCCACGACGACGCAGAATATATACACACTATACCCAACCTTTGTACAATCCCCAACGCACGAATTTGATATTCGTTGTTTGGAAAACCAATTGAATCTAAAAATCTACATTCTTTTTTCCTCAAACCGCTGGGAAAATTAGAGAGGAGAATTTATTATTGTTGAATAATGTCTCATCTCGCTGTTGAGCCGGAGTTCGAGCAGGCCTACAGAGGTGGGTTTTATTTATTTATCTATTCACTTTTTTTTCTCTCTTCTGTTCTAGCCTCCTCCCTCCATGGGCCGGCTGCCCAGGCCGAGTTTGGGATGTGATGTTCCTGTACAAGAAACAGAGCAAAAAATGGAAATGTACGGGAAAAAAAAAACACAGAAATATGAATTTTTTTTTTTTTTTTTTTTTTTTTTTTGGATTTCGCCACCCTCCAGTTCGGGGACACAACTTGTTGAGCAAGAAATTAATTAAAACAGAAAAAGAGAAGGAAAAAAAAATGGCTTTGGAGAGAAAACTAACAAAACACAGTTGAACAAAAGAAAGGAAAGGGCCTGTGCTGACCAGATATAATTGAATTAACAGAGCTGGCCTCTACATTGGAAAACTCCACCCTTTTCGACCAGCATCCAGAATATCGCAGAGCCCTCGCCGTTGCTGCCGTGCCTGAGCGTACCATTCAGTTCCGTGTAACTTGGGAAAATGACAAGGGACAGGTAAGCGAGAAACTCGTTATATACATGTCATGTCGTACACACCCACCCCAATTTAATCGGCACTGTGTCTAATGCTCCGTCGATTCATGCAGCTCGAAGTTAACCGGGGTTACCGGGTTCAATTCAACTCCGCCTTGGGCCCCTACAAGGGAGGCCTCCGGTTTCATCCCACAGGTATTGAAATGACTTTTTCTTTTCTTTTGTCTCCGGTCGGGGACTGTTTAGCGTTTTTGCATCTGGTTATGCTGACGTCAAATCAAAAATAGTGAACATGTCTATCCTGAAATTTTTGGGCTTCGAGCAGATTTTCAAAAATGCGTTGACAGGACGTAAGTTTTTTTTTTTTTTTTTTTTTTTTTTTTTTCTTCTCATCCATCCATTGCCAAACGGGGCCGGCGGGAAGGCGAAGGGAAAGTACATAGCGTTCAAGAAAAGATAAAACTAACATATCATTGTTACTCTATTCAGTGAACATGGGCGGCGGCAAAGGAGGCGCCGACTTCGATCCCAAGGGAAAATCAGATAACGAAATCCGAAAATTCTGTTTTGCTTTCATGATGGAACTGAGCAAGCATATCGGCGCTGACATTGACGTTCCAGCTGGCGACATTGGCGTTTCGGGGCGTGAGATTGGATTCCTGTTCGGTGCATACAAGAGGCAGCGGCATCTTTGGGAGGGTGTGTTGACTGGCAAGGGACTGAGCTGGGGCGGAAGCCACATTCGTCCCGAGGCCACTGGGTATGGTCTGGTTTACGTATGTATATGTACAACCCAGTTCACTCAGAAAAAGGTTTCCAACGGCTCAGGTCAGCTAACCAAAATCTTCCAAAATAGTACGTCCAACATATGATCGAGTATGCCACGGACGGCAAAGAAAGCTTTAAAGGCAAACGTGTCGCGATCTCCGGCTCCGGAAACGTCGCGCAATACGCAGCGCTCAAGGTTATCGAATTTGGCGGCACTGTCTGCTCTCTCAGCGACAGCCGGGGATCGCTAATCGTCCGCGACCACGGGGACAGTATCACCCCAGAAGAAATTTACATGATCCAACAGATCAAAGTCGAACGCAAGCAACTTTCCAGCCTCGCCAACACCGAAGCCTTCCGCGAACGATGCGAATACGTCGAGGGCGAACGACCATGGACACACGTCGGCAAAGTCGACGTCGTCCTGCCCTGTGCCACCCAGAACGAAGTCTCTGGCCCCGAAGCCCAGGCATTGATGGAAGCTGGCGCGAGATATATAGCTGAGGGATCCAATATGGGCTGCACACTCGCTGCTGTCGAGCACTTCGAAGCCAGCCGCCGCTTCCATTCCAAGGGGAAATCCGTCTGGTACGGTCCCGGAAAGGCAGCCAATGCAGGTGGTGTTGCTGTCTCTGGCCTAGAGATGGCGCAGAATGCGCAGCGCCTGACGTGGACGGCTGCTGAGGTTGATGCGAAATTGAAGCAGATTATGAAGGACTGTTTCGAGATCGGCGTTGAGACGGCGAAGAAATACACCTTGCCTGACGAAAGCAAGTTGCCTTCCTTGGTTACGGGGAGCAACATTGCTGGCTTCATGAAGGTTGCAGCCGCGATGAAAGATCAGGGTGATTGGTGGTGAAGAACGGATCTCCTTTCTAATTCATTTTTGCTAAGGGAGGTTTGTTCTCTGTCGCTATTAAGCATCTTGTATTCGGCCTGTTGGTGTGCTAGGGGTTCCTGCGTTTTCTTTTTGGCGTTTTGTGCCAATATTATCTACACATAACTTTTGCCCTGCTTTTTTTTCTCTCTTGTCAGTTGTGTTTCTGGGTGGGATTGATCGTGTCATGCTCTTGTCTAATAGATCTTACGGCAATACGTTTGGGTGGAATAGCTGGTGTCGGATTCTGGATATTATCCTGCGATTTTCTGTTTCTTGCATGGTATCTTGCACGTTTCTTGGGATGTCTGGGTTTTTGGCTTTCGGCTTTGCTCTTTTATGTTCGTGGTTGATGCTCTTTCCATGTACAATGTACATGTACATATACGTGTGCACCTGCGGTTCTGGTTTTTATATTTTTTTTTGTTTGGGATCCTGGATGCCGGTTGATGTTAGCGAATGAATGAATGTTAGGTTTATGTTGAGTTTATGACATCGCTTTTCTTATACCAAAAAGGAACATGGGACAACATTGGAGAATAGCTATGATTGCTAAGTTTCGGTGCTCCCGGTGAAATAACATTCTTTAACTTACGAACAACATGGACCCTCACCATGATTACTCCTGCGAACCTGCGTTTCTACGTTTATGCGAGCGCCTGAAACTTGCACTGACGTCACTGCGAATCCCATTTCGAAGCATAAAAGCTTCTACCTCTTAACCCATCCCATAACGTTCGTCTGCTTCATTTTTCAAAACGTCCTTTTCCTCTGTCTTGCCTATTACGACACCAATTCATGGCACCAGGCTCCATAATAGCTGCAGTCTGAGGGGGAATATCTGGACCCTTATATGGGTTTCACTTGGCTTCTACTGTGTTTCGGTGCGGAGAGGCAGTTGGTTCGACAATCCTGTTGCTTCTTTCTCATTCTTCTATCAGTGTCGTATCGAATAACTTACATGCGGAGATTTTAAAAGGCTCATCACTTAAGGCGGCCTTAGTCATTTTGCACTGATTCAGCCCCCCATACAAAGCTTCGGGAACACTGTGAGGTTTGAAGCTATTGGTCGAGTACGTCCAGCCTTCATTACGGGTCGCCGGACAATAAACACCCTATCATGAGCTCCTGGGTAATCCGACCCGTGGTCGAACGGCTGATAAAACCATCTGCATTTTTCAGTGACTAGCTGAGACTATTATCTGGAGCGGCCCCTTGCCAATTGATGTGTATCTCACATCTTTTGATATCAGGCTCGTTGTGCACTTGGTGGCGATGTTTGGTAGCTTCACAGAAACATTTCTCTGACGAAATCTCAGAGGGCCTATCTTAGGTTTGAAGCTGAGATTGAGGGTTCATGGAGTTAACGCAAGCCACAAATAGGATGCGCTGGCAGCTGATCCTCAAGCACGCCCTGGTTCAAGGGGTGATTAAAAAAAAGGAAGTGTGAACCACCACCTTCAGGTACTGAGTCGTACCGAAACAGCACAGGCCATTGTTTGGCGAAAGAAAGTCAGGAGCTGAACTCCATCTCAGATGGTCCAAAAGCAAACCCCGTCCCATGCAGGCTTCTCGCCAATCCAAGACGCTTCAGAATCACAGCCACACTGTGGCGTTTCTCATGCTTCTTCTTGCGGTCCTAGCGTATATTATTCAAGAGTGATGAATTCCCCATTCTCACCGCTTTAGCTTATGTCTCAACCTCGTGGCGAAAACTCCTCGGCTATCAGCAGGAATAACAGATTTATCTTGCTCAGCCGTAATACAAACACTCAATGACTTGAGCTGAAGAGATTTAGCGATATGGGAATAAGAAACAGAAGCAAACACCGCAGAAATCTGGCTGAAGTTCTGGTACTGGGAAGAATATCTACTCGTGCACTGCTGAACCTCTACCTCGCAGAGTGGTTGGGTCGATCGATCTAGATATCCCTGCTCAGGGGTGATCCTTGACTGTCCGAACCATATTAGCACTTTTATTAATCCTTTCGAGTCTGGAGAAGCTCAAGCTGTTTGCCAACACAACAGGCTAGGTAAAACGATGACGTTGTGCTACGCAGGTACTCTTATTCCACCACTTTGATTATACCTAGCATAGATTTTACCCACTTCTACCTGAGGTCAAAAAGCACCGCCACAGACCCTGTGGCCGTGGCTTGACAGGGGAAAACAAATATCAGAGGACGCGGAGTACGGAGTAGTGTTCCGGGTTATGCAGTACGGACGTACCGTACACAGTAGTACGGAGGCTCCTGCGAAAAGTTTTGACTTGCGCTAAGAATTTAAACTGAAATGCTGATACTAGCATTAAGTATTGCCATTCCATCTCTTAATTATTGTTGGCCCTTACGGCCGTTGCGGTTAGCGATCCCACTAGATCACGTGACCCACCACTATATTATGTTCTTGTAGATAGATCTATCAATACAACCTTCAACTATCCTACAATTATTAACCGTGCCATGCTTACTCACTCTCTGTAGTGAGTGTGCCACAGTGTACAGAAAACCACATCATATAGAAAATATTTTCAATATCTTCATTCTTCATCTTTAAATAATTATTATTAATTATAATCATGTCTAAATCTTCTAATTACACTAAGAAGCAGTTGCAAAGAGCTGTTAATACATATAAAAGCAATTTAAAATTAAAAATCACATCTCTGTTATAAGAATTCAAAGTCTCATATATTATCTTACATGAGAGAATCAATGAGAAGAAATCAAGAACTATGAGAATTTCACTGAATCAAGTATTGAATGACAGTCAGAAAGAGATAATTAAGATATGAATTTATCAATTAAATATTAATTTTTACTCACTTATTATCAAGTATATCAAAGCTGCTGTGAACTGTATATTAAGACAGTATTATACAGATTCAGAGACTGCATCTCTTATAGTAAGTAAGATATAAATATATTAATTTATTAAATATCTATCAGATTATAAATAAGTTAAGTAAAAACTTATAAATTTAAAATAAGTATCTTATAAGAATATAAGCTTTATTATTAATTAATTTAATTAATATAAAGCTATCTTTAATTAATATTAATTTTTTCACTGTAATATCTATAACTTTAATAAGATTAAATTTTAAGAAGAAGAAGAATATAAACAGTATATTATAATTATCTTTAGAGATATAAATTTCATTATACAGTTATTATACTTCTGCAGATTAATAACAGTGATAAAGTATATTAATACAGATAATATAGTATTAAATTCATTGATTATAATAAAATTAAAAGTTTATCTAGAGAATTAATATATATACTTTAACTTATCTGATAACTATATTATTACTGTATCTGAGTCTGGCTTTATAAATGATAAGATTGAATTTGAATGAATTAAGCAGTTTAATAAGATAATAAAAAAGTGTTAAATAAGCAGTTATTAACTATTATTAATGAATAATCATGATTCTTATCTCATAGAAGAATTTATTCAATATTATAATCTTTATAAGATTATTCTATTCAGATTCTTATCTTATATAAGTTATATTCTACAATCTCTTAATAATATATCTTTTCAGCAGTATAAGTATTATTATATAAAGACAGTTAATAAAACTATCTGCTATAAATATAAGTAGTATAATAATAGATAATTTCTTACTAATCTGAAGAGTGTTTGACTGTAAGTATTTAAATCTGATACTATGAGAGCTAGCTTTACTAACTGTGAAATGTATTCAGTTAATTATAATATAATTCTTAATTAATTAAGACCTCTTATCATTGATAATGTCTCAGATCTTAACATATATAATAATGATAATAATGTATATAATCACTTTATCTCATTATCTGCAGATTAATTATTAACTATCTTCTTACAATTAATCTTTTCAGAGATAGTTGTAATACTATATTACTAAATTAATACAGCAGTTAAGATCTTAGAAGATATAAAGAATACTCTTATATCTGATTTAATAAAACAGTTGAACAAGATCTTCAAGAGTAGCATAATCTAGATGAAATTGAATATACACTGTGAGAATGAACTTACAGATTATTATTAAATAAATAGATATTAGATTATTAAATTCTTCTACAGATAAATGCAAGTAGATAAAGTTCTTACTATTAAGAATGTTAATTATAAGATCACAATCTGTAGAGTAGATGAGATGAAAAAGATATTTAATAAAACTCTTTAATTAATTAAAATCAAATTTATAAAATCTACAGTCACTCAATTATAATAAGATAATTTTATAGAATTTTAACTTACAGTGAATTCTACACCTTCTAATAAGTATATAGATAATCTTTATATTATAGATAGATGTAGTAATGATTATTAATTAATTTTTAAAGATTACTATATTCAAAATATTTTCTTTACAGTGTGGTTTTTCATATGCCGTGGCACACTCACTACAGAGAGTGAGTAAGCATGGCACGGTTAAAGGATAGGGAGTTTCAGAGGGCTTATAGAGACTTCAATCCCAGGGCCTGGAGATTAAATACACTAGTAATCATATTTCAGATAAATTATTAGTGTGAGACAAAACTTTTCGCACTGACCTCTGTACTGAGACTCTGAGAGGCGAAATATGCAACTCAACAAACCCGCTTAGCGTTTACGCTGCTTGCAGTGTGATTGCTCCATCTCGTGTGAAGCAATGACGTTGAATAGTTCACAGTTTGATTGACCGCTAATGCAAGTTTTCGGCTAGTTTGGTCGTTAGTTTCGCACTATTGCTAATGGAAAATGTGTTGTTTCCTTTTCGGTCATGGCGCCAGTCCTTTTGTCGCCGTGTTGAGCTCTTTACCCCGCGGAATCCGTACAAATATGCTAATACAGTGCGCATCGTGCTCCGTAAGCAGATGAAACTGAAAGGGAAGGGATGTGACGGTGAGAGACTCATCGAGAGTATGTCATGAAAGAGGCGTTAGAAAGCAGACATACTTCTTACAAGTTCAGAAAGCAGAAATGTAGTTACTAACTTACTAGTATAATAAGTATAATAAAATATAGTAAAAAAAAAAAATTAATACATATAAATTTAAGATAAAATAAGATAGATATATTTAAATAATAACTAAATAATTTTAGAGAAATCATGAATACTTTGAATTTTTTATAGTATTGTACTAATTTTTAAAGAGACTTAGAAAAACTTTGTTTTTTATAAGCAATATATCTATTATAATAATCAAAATTGAAAGACTTCTATAAAGAGTGAAAACATCTACTCAGTGATCTTGCAATTTTACAGTTTAACAGTTTAATACAAGCTATGCGTGATTGCTATTACATTTATAAAAAATACAGTATAATAATATCTCAATTCTTGATCAGTCAGAATGTATTAACTAGTCTGAAAAAGATACTATTGAGCTTAAATATAAGTTAGTAAGACTAGTAATCAGGTCTATTATAATCAGTACTATCAATTCTTTATTTTTAATTTCATAAAGCTTAAAGTAGAGAGTTAATATTAATTTTATATTTAAAAGTTTCAGATTTAATACTCAATTAATATATTTCTCTCTGTAATAAAATACTTTATAATATATATTTTATAGAAGTTTTGATAAAAAAAGCTTAAAATATATATATAATAGAACTTTATATCTCGAAGTAATCACTCTATATATTATAGAAAAACTAACTTTTCTGAGTAAAATACTCTGTAATATAATCTTATATAATATTACATATACTTTATTAAATTTATAAATAGACTCTGTAATCTATATAATATTAATCTTTATTCTTTTCTTTACAGATATTCTCTACTATATTTACATTTCTTCTCTATATTTATTACAATCTACACATTCATTAATATACTCTATTTATTATAGAAAAATTAACTTTTTCATGTAAAAAACATTGTAATATGATATTACATATATTCTATCAAAATCTCTCTATATATTATAGAAAAATCAACTTTTCTGAGTAAAATACTCTGTAATATAATCTTATATAATATTATATATTTTTTATTAAATTCATGAACAGACTTCATAGTCTATATAATATTAATCTTTATTCTTTTCTTTATAAATATTCTTTACTATTTTTACATTTTTTATTCTCTTCTCTACATTTATTACAATCTATACATTTATTAATATACTTTATTATAGAAAAATCAACTTTTCTATGTAAAAAACATTGTAATGTGACATTATATACATTCTATTAAAAATATTTTGAATACTCTGATTTATACAGCTCAGATTAATCTTTAAATCTTTTTTTTTTTATTCTACTCTTTTTATACATTCTCTACAGTATTTACATTTCTTATACTTTTTTCTAAATCTGATAATAGTAATAGAGATGATATAGAGTGAAAGAGAGTAATAGAAAGAGAGAGTAGTAGAGATAGTAAAGAAATTAAAGAGTAAAAGAAGTGAAAGAAGTAAAAGAGATAATAGATTATTATTATTATTATTATTCTTTCATTATACTTATATATAAGCAGAGCTAATAATGAGTTCTTACATAATATTAAATACAGATTAAGTGTTAATTATACAGAAGAAAATACAGGTATTGAGATTATATTAAGATAATAAGAAAATAGAAAAATACAAAAAAGTAATAATTAAATACATGTAATAATATCTTCTCAGCTTAGAAACATAGAGTGATTTATTAAAGTAATTTACAGATGCTTAAGTTTGAACTTACATGTTTTAATTTCTCATGTCAAGACATTATCAGATAACTGTATTAATTATTCAGTCACTAAGATGAAGAGATAATAAAGCTGATACAGAATGAAAGAGAGTGATAGAGAGAGAGAGTAATAGTAATAAAAAGTAATAGAAAAAGACAGTGATAGAGGCAGTAGAGATGATAATAATAGTAGAGAAGATAGAGAGTAGAGAGTAGAGAGTAAAAAGTGAAAGAAATAAAAGAAGTAATACAGAGTGAAAAAGAGTAATAGAGAAAGAAAGTGATAGAGACTGTAAAGACTGTGATAATAATTGTAATATAACAGAACTGAAGCAGTGACTAGTTAGCAGTGTTATGTAGAGATAGTTATTTAAGAAGCTGTATAAGTAAGCTTAACTATCTTGCTTAAATAGTGAGCTCATGAGCTACAAAGTTATTATAAGAATATCACAGATACAGTACTTAGTATACTAAGAAGATTGTATAAGAAATACAGTAACTCTTATATATCTTTCAGTAGAAGAAAAATGAATCACTGACTTCTTTAATAAGAAGTCAGCATCTAGCTATTCTATATAGATAATGAGTGAATACTCTTCTCTTATTTCATAAATAAGAATAGTCAGAGTGATACCTCAGCAGTGTCTTACTATTAAGAAAGAGTAATCTGCTGATCTTATATAGAAGCAGAGTTCTTATATTCATTAATCAGATCTTTCTACAATATATTTAAATAATGTCATAGAGTGGTTGAAAACCAGTTTAAATGAGATAAAATTATTCTTATAAAATTGATAAGCTGTGTTAAACTGTAATAAGATCTTAGCATAGTTGAAAGTGTGATAATACTCTTCTCTTTAAAAGTATAGTTTTGATGCTTTTAAGATTATCAGATTAGAAGTTATCTTTATTATATAGCAATAGTTATTAACTGATTAACAGTGCATGTACTGTATATAATATAAAGAAATAGATGAGTTTTTCTACTAACTATGTAGATCTTTCTTTTCTCATCTCTGTTCAAATTAAACATGTGATAAGTGAGTTTCTTATATATCAATTTGAAATATGAAAAACATAGTTAATAAGTGACTTGCAGTTCTTCTATCATATTTCATTTCATGTATAAAATTCTCTACAAAAGTGATATATTTTAGAGACAAAGCTAACAGTAGTGACAGAATTTTTTGAAAAGATTCTCTCTTTTTATAACATAATTTTCTCTCTCTTCTTTCATCTTTAATAGTAAGTATATGAAAGCATTGTCTCTGTAAGATAATAAGAGACTTATTCTGACATTTTCTAGTAAGTAATAAATGTCTTCATGATGTGGCTGAGACCTCTGTGACTGTCAAGAAAGCCTGGTTGAAGGTGAAGACAGTGATGTTAACAGACTACAGAAGCACTGCTCTTATTATTATATCTTCTTCTTCTTCTTCTACTTCTCTGACAGCTGTGATGATAGTCACTATATCTTGCAGTGAGATGTCATCTCTTCTGCTGATTAATTTGTCTGTGTTTAGTTCTTTCTCTACTCTTCTCACTGTCATTATAACACTGTCTCTCTCTTCAGTTAACACAGTGATATATGACCTTGTGTGATCATTTGAAGAGAATCTCAGAGAAAGCTTGATTCTGAAGATAATAACTCTGAGAAGCTCAATTCATAGTTTCTCTTCTGTGACACACTCAAGTCCTGCTCAGAATGCTGCTGAGTTGAGTCTGCAGAGTCTTATAATTTCTTTATCTTCTCTCTATAAGAAGGCTCTGATGCAGTCTCTAACTGACACTGCTATGTATCTGCACTGCATTAAGTAGCTGAAGAAAGAGAGGATTTTATACATCTATCTCTTCTCTCACTTCTATTATTTTTTATTATATCTGTAACAATGACTTCTATCTCTCTGTAAGTATTATCTATTCTATAAGAAGATGTTGTGTTAGTTCTGATAAGAAGCTCAGATGCTCAAGCAGTACAGAGTGAGAGTCTTGAAGCTTTAAGTATTGACAGATTCTATCAAGACTGAGAAGATCTCTCTTACTTATCTGTAAAAGAAGATGAAAGTATAGATCTCTGAGATAAAAAAACATCTCAGAATGACTGATTCTAAGAAGAAGTTAGCTGATACTACTGTTAAAAGTGCTGTAGAGATAAATTACTGATTAAAGAGAATCTCACTTTAATTAAAGCAGATGACTGAGATACTTTATAAATTGATAAGTTAATAACTTTATATATTTCTCATACTCTTCTATAGTGCTGTAGTGTTAACTTCTCAGCAGATAAAGATATCAGTACTGAAGACTTTAATAGTGAAGAATGAGTTTGATAGAAATGTGAGTATTAATGAGTAGACTCTAATTCTTCTTTTTACTTTTTCAGCAGACTGCAGCTCTATTAGAATAGTAGCAGTCTGTGAGTTAATAATATTAATCTTTATTAATTTCAAATATTTCATTCTTTTCTTATTAACTGCTTCAGGAATTTTACACTTGTGTAGTCTTATTAAACTTCTAAAAATTCTTTGAGAGAAAATAGAAGAAGAGTGTTACAGAGTTTACAAGATACTGACTTATCACTGTAAAATTATCTCTAAAAAACTCTTTAAGAAAAATAAGAAGTCTTAAGTAGTATTTCTTACTCAATATCTCTGATATGTAATAAGATAGTCTCTACTAGCTGTCTTATAGCTTACAATCTCTTTCTCAGCATTTTTCAAATACTTAAGCAGTTTTCATGAATTCTCTGATAATGAATAATTTTCTCATTTAATAAGATATTAAAGCTTATTATAATATGTTCACTTATTCAATATTTTCTTCATAAGATATTTAGTATCACTCTCAATCTTGATATTATCTGACTAAGATGACTTCACTCTGAGATGTTGCTTATAGAGCTCTAAGTAGAAAATGTGAAAAATAGAATAAATTAATTTTAATTCTGAGAGTAATTTTAACTTATATATCTGCTTACTTATCACTCTTATTACTGAGAAAGATTCTAGTTATCACTCACTGAGCTTCTTACACAGTCTCATTATCTTGACATTCTTTACTGAAAGTAGCACTTAATTCTCTATTAAGAACTTTATTAAAAGATGTTTTTAATTATAGTATTCTATCTACTACTTCTAAGTGTAGTGAATACTTTTCACTATCTTCTTATAAATTTTATTTAAAAATTTCAATCTTACTTTTACTTCTGATACTAAGAGATACTCTATTCTCTATATCTGTTTAACATTCTGACTGTCTATTCTCTTCTTTAAAACATTATTCACAATGTTACTGAGTAATGAAGAATTATATTCATAATAAGTATAGAAAGAAGATATCTTTAAGATTACATTCTTTATATTATTATATATGAATTCAGTAATTAAAAGATGTTTAAATCAATCATTCTAATAATATAAATAGAACACTTAAAGATACTGTTCTAATATCTGATTCTGATATTCAGTCTGATTATCTGTCTACAGATGAAATACAGTACTGAGAAGATATCTTATTATAAGATGATAGTAAAAGACTGATCAGTATTTACTGATGAAGAGAGATTCTTAATCTATTATTAATAATTTCAGAGTATTATAATTATGAATAATGATATATTTAAAAACAGATTAGTTAATTCAGAGACTTTAATCTTTTTATAAGTAGAGATATATTTATTTATCTTTATAAAGCAGTTAATAATAATCAAAATTAAGTTATATTGTTTAACTATTATTAACTTCAGCAGATCAACTATGAAATTCATTAATAGATTCTATTATAAGCTCTTTGAAACAGGCAGTAGTATCAACTCACTGTATTACTTATATCACAGAATCTTTATTCTTTAACAGATATTATAAGTCTCAATATACTCTTTAACATCTGTCTGAA
>NW_003101675.1:782311-795964 GCF_000003855.2 Blastomyces gilchristii SLH14081 | reverse complement strand
CTCTTTAAGTTTAAATCAGGTCCTTTCTCTTTAACTTCTGAATTTAAGCTGTAGTAGAGATGTTTCTCTTCTATAACTTATCAATGAATTTTAAAAGTAGTCAGATTAAAAGATTGTAGACTGTTTCATTCTTTATCAATTCAATAATAGTAAGATATAATATAAGAAGCTTATAATCTTCAGTGTTAGTTCTCTGTAAGAACTCAGGTTTTCTTTCATCTTCTATACTGAGTTATGCAGCTGTCTTATCAGCACTGTTCTCATGCTTTAGAGAATCTTAACTCTCTGCAGCTAGCTTCTTCTGTAGTGATGATAGAGATTCTTTTATAGAATTCTTCTTCTTATTAATAATATTATAATCAGATTATCTAAACAGTGTATTGACAGAGTTAAGTCAATCAGAATAGTATTAGATATAGAAATTATACTCTGAAAGTAGCTTCACTCATCTGACTTAATATTCTGTCAAGCTATTTATTATTAAGAAGTAATACAGATTTATATAATCAGTGAAAACTTACACTGAGTATTTACTACTCTGAAGATAATATCATCAGATCTTAAAGAATTCAATAATTACTAATATCTCTTAATTATGAGTATTATATCTTCTCTGTATAAGTGATAACTTCTTGAAGAAGAAGGTCACTGATCTTCATTTACAGTATTTTATAAACTCTGTAAAAAAGTCTTCTCTTACAGATATTTTATTATCTATATTCTCAGAGTTTATTATTCTCTGATTCTTTCAATATTGAAAAGTCTCTGATATTAACTATGAAAAGATTTCACAGATTTCATTTCTGAATACATTAGTCTCACACTGACTGAGTAAGTTGAGATTAAAGTGATTCAGTATTATGATATCTGCAAAAGCTTGTTTCAATTCTGTAAATACTCATATAATGTTTTGAGTGAGAGTAAATGATTCAGTTTTTCTGTCTTTAACACTTCTCTTTAACAGATCTGTAAGAGAGGCAGTAATCTGTAAATATATATAGATAAATTATCTGTAGAAATTTATAAATTCTAGAAATATCTGTATCTTGCAGTACATTCACAATGCTGATCAGTTCTCAATAATAGAGACTCAGCTTCTGTTTATTGAAATGCTGTTCATCTTAATAATATAATTCAAGAAATCAATCTCCTGCAGGTAGAATAAGCATTTTTCAGTGTTTGTATAGAGTTAATACTGTCTTAAGTGACTTAATACTTCTTAAATATGAGTATCATGTTCTTTCTTCATTTTCAAGAGAATTAGAATGTTATTCAAGTATACTATGCAGAAGATATTAACAAGACTCTATAGTATCTTATTTATATAGATCTGAAAGATGACTGAAGTATTATAAAGATTAAAAGATAAAACAAGATATTTAAAATTACTGTACTTAATATAAAAAGCTGTTTTTTAAATATTATCTTTATTAACTCTGATTCTATAATAAATATTCTGTATATCAATCTTTGAGAATATCTTTTACTTTAGATAATCAATCAATCATCTCATTAATTAATGATAATAAGTAGTAATTCTTAATTATCATCTTATTAAGATCTCTGTAGTCTATATATAGATATAGTCTATCATTCTTTCTGAGTATAAAGAGTATGAGTATCTCTGCTGAACTCTTTAATAAGTGTATTCAGTTCTTTGATTGCACTTTCTCAAGATATTTATATAGAATATTTAATTTCTTTATAGATAAGTTATAAAGAGATCTGTATAGTACTATTATATTATCTTCAAGATAAATCTTATATTATATCTTAATATTAGAAAACTTTACTACTTCTCTTTCTGAAAAGACATTCTTATAGTCTGTAAAGAGATATTATATATATCTGTCTTTAATAATGAATACTGCTGCTAATTTTATAGCAAGAGTGATAACTTCTTTATTTATTCTCAAGTTTCAGTCATCTGCTATATAGTATATTGACTTTATTCTTTTCTTAAGATTCTTTTAATAAAACTCTTCAGATTTCTCTATCACTGTCTTTTTCTTAGTGAGATGATATTATCACATCTGAGTGACTCAGTCAATGAGAGAGTTATTTTCTCTTAATTATAAAAGATTTAGAATAACATTCTTATCTATAATATTAATAGTATAAAGAAGCAGACTGCTCTTCTTAAAGATTTCTTCTAAGTCTGTGATTATACACTTTACTTGAATTATGTTAAAATAATAATACTTTATTTCATTGATAAATTTCATATAATCTGACAGATCTATCTTCTTTCAATTCTTTATTAAAGAAAAGAAATAGAATATGAAGTTAATATCTACTCTGAAGTTAAGTAGATATCTCACTGATATCTCTCTATATAAGATATACATTGTGATTATAACATGAACTCAGAGATATAAGAATTATTAATTCTTTATTTCTCTCTCTTCTTTATCTTTCACAGATATATTTATCAGAAGAGAAGTTAACTTTAAAAAAATATCTTCTCAGTTTCTTCTCTTCTTTAGCTTCTTATAATTACTAGTATAGTAATCATCAGCTCTGTAGTTAAAATAAAAATCTTTATTAAATTTTTTTTAATATTTCTTCACAGTGAGTGAAGAATTAGAATACTTGAAATTCTTCTTTATTTTCTTTATACTGAAGTTATTACAGTGCTGTTTAAATTCTGTTATTAATTACTTAGAAGAGATTTTATTAATCTTTTTCTCAGAGTATTAATTATTTAAATAAATCTGAGAAGTTAAGTTAATAAGCTCAGTATAATTAATTGATAAACTCTGATACTGTGATATTATTATCTATATCTTGTGAGTCAGCTTTATAAGATAAAGCTGTGTCTTTAATTGATTCAAATTATTAGTTAATTTCTCTCAATATTCTTCAAATCTTGTATTGAAATTGAAAGAATTCTTATTATCTTATTAATATAATAAGTTGAATTACTATACTGCTGTGAAGCTACAGTTGTGATAATCTTTGATTTAGTTTAATAGAAAGTTCTTGAATTCTTCTTAAGTTATAATAGTATTGATACACTCAAGCTCTCTCTTCTTAATAACTCAAGTAGTCATAGAGATATCTTTAAGAAGATTAATAATATATATTACTCATATCTCATAAGTATTAAACTAACTCAGATTAAGATGAAATTTCTGTTTAAGAGTACAGATAAAGTTGTGAAATTCAGATAATATATTTCTCTTATAATTCAGAGAAGCTCTGATCTTAATCTCTCTATCTCTATAATAGATATAGATGTGTAGAGGCTGTAGTAATAACAGAGTAATTAAAAAGCTTATATCAAAATATATAGTAAGTTCAGAAATCTTGAATTTCTGTTAAAGTAGAGATATATATACTCTAGAGAATAATGTGAAATTTCTCTCAGAGAGTGAGATTGAGTTAGTCTCAGTATAAGTATATAAGATTATATCAGTCTGTTAATAGAGCTTGACTGATTCAAACTTATAATCAGATTAAGTGATTTGAATTGTAATATAATAAAACTAAAGTGATAACTAGTTAGTGATATTATATAGAGATAGTTATTTAAGAAGCTATATAAGTAAGCTTAACTATCTTACTTAAATAGTGAGCTTATGAGCTATAGAATTATTGTAAGAATATCACAGATACAGTACTTAGTATACTAAGAAGATTATATAAGAAATACAGTAACTCTTATATATCTTTCAGTAGAAGAAAAACAAATCACTGACTTCTTTAATAAGAAGTCAGTATCTAGCTATTCTATATAGATAATAAGTGAATACTCTTCTCTTATTTCATGAGTGAGAATAGCCAGAGTGATATCTCAGTAATGCCTTACTATTAAGAAAGAGTAATCTGCTAATCTTATATAGAAGTGAGATTCTCATATTCATCAATTGAATCTTTCTATAATATATTCAAATAATGTCATAGAGTGGTTGGAAACCGGTTTGAATGAGATGAAATCATTCTCATGAAAGTGATGAGCCGTGTGAAACCGCAACAGAGTCTTGGCGCGACCGGAAGCGTGACAATAATAGAGAAAGTAGAAAGTGAAAGAGATAATAAGAGAAGAGTAGAGATAGAGAGTGAAAGTAATGAAGAGTATTACAGAGTAATAGAGATAATAGTGATAATAGAGAAGATAAGAGAGTAGAGATAGAGAGAGCTGCATAAGCAGTAAAGTAAGTATAAGTGAGTCTTTTCCCCGGGGAATGAATGCTAAGAGAGAGCAGGTTTAAACTCTGTGAGAGTTATCTTAATCACAGCTTTCACTGTTAAGTTATAAAACAGTATCAGAGACTTTCAGATATACTATAATAAATTATTATTAAGCTTAAGATATTTATCTCAGAGATTCTCAGACACTAATTCTCACTGATCTTAGAGTTAACAGCTTCTCAGACACTTTAAGTTATTATTATTATTATTATTATTCTTCCATTATACTCATATGCAAGCAGAGCTTATAATGAGTCCTTGCGTGATGTTAAATACAGGTCAAGTGTTGATTATAGAGGAGAAAATACAGGTGTTGAGATCATGCCAAGATAACAAGAACATAGGAAAATACAAAGGAGTGACAATTAGATACATGCGATAATAACTTCCCAGCCCAGGAACATAGAGCAATTCATTGAAGCGATTTGTACACCTCTGTATTTATTAGAAATCTGAGGTGCTTGAGTTCTGGATTTAATGTATTCTCTGCGGGTTTCGAACCCACGCGCCTTGGTTTCCCACACCAAGGTACTACCAGGTGGCTGCATTAACCATTCAGCCACCGGGGCGACACTTTAAGTTAGATCAGTACTAAAGTGATTAAGATCTAGAATATCTGTAGAATAGTGAATTATTATTAAACTTAACTAATGTAACATGGCAGAACTGAAGTAATTACTAGTCAGTAGTATTATATAGAAGTAGTTGTTTAGAAAGCTGTATAAGTAAGCTTAACTATCTTGCTTAAATAGTGAGCTTATAGACTACAGAGTTATTGTGAGAATATCACAGATATAATACTTAGTATACTATAAAAATTATATGAGAAATGTAGTAACTCTTATATATATTTCTGTAGAAGAAAAATAAATCACTAATCTCTTTTATAAGAAGTCAGTATCTAGCTATTCTATATAAATAATAAGTGAATACTCTTCTCTTATTTCATAAGTGAGAATAGTCAGAGTGATATCTCAGCAGTGTCTTACTATTATAAAAGAGTAATCTACTGATCTTGTATAGAAGTGAAGTTCTTATATTTATCAATCAGATCTTTCTATGTTATATCTGAATAATATTATAAAGTGATTAAAAACTGATTTAAACAGTCTACAGAATAAATGAAATCATCTGTATAAAAGTAATAAGCTGTATAAAACTGTAATAAGATTTTAACACAGCTGAGAGTATAATAATACTCTTTTCTTTAAAAGTATAGTTCTGATACTCTCAAGATTATTAGATTAAAAGTTATCTTTATTATATAGTAATAATTACTAACTGATTTAACAGTGTATATACTGCATGTGATACAAAGAAATAGATGAGTTTTTCTACTAACTGTGTAATCTTCTTTTTCTTATCTCTGTTCAAATCAACTGTGTAGTAGGTGAATTTCTTATATATTAATTAAAATGTGAAAAATATAGTTAATAAGTGACTTGCAGATCTCTCAATATATTCTGTTCTGTGTATAAAACTGTCTGTAAAAGTGATGTATTTTAGAGACAAAAGTTAACAGTAGTGACAGAATTTTTCAAAAAGATTCTTTTTCTTTTATAACACATTTTTCTCTCTCTCTCTCATCTGCAATAGTGAGTGCATGAGAACATTATTCTTAGAAGATAATAAGAGACTTATTCTGATATTTTCTAGTAGATAATAAATTTCAACATACTCTTTAATATCTGTTCAGAGCTTGTCTTAAATGTATTTATATTTTAAAAGCTTCTCAGTCTTCTCTAATCTGAAGTGCTCTGCATGAGAATTATTATAATGAATTCTTAATAACTTCTGATATATCACTCTGCTATAAGAGATGAAGACTGAATTATTTAGTAGTAGAAGTTTACATTCTTCTAATTATCAGTGACTTAATTTCTTAGCAGCACTGTTCTGCTCAGAGTCTGTTGCTTTCAAGTTCAAATCAGATTCTTTCTTCTTCAACTTCTGAATTTAAGCTGTAGTAGAGATATCTCTCTTCTATAACTTATTAATAAATTTCAAAAGTAGTCAGATTGAAAGATTGTAGACTGTTTCATTCTTTATCAATTTAATAATAGTAAGATATAATATGAGAAGCTTATAATCTTCAGTATCAGTTCTTTACAGAGATCTGAGTTTTCTTTCATCTTCTATACTGAGTTATATAGCTGTCTTACTGATGCTGTTTCTGAGCTTCAGAGAATTTCAATTCTCTGCAGTCAGCTTCTTCTGCAGTGATAATAGAGATTCTTTTATAGAATTCTTCTCTCTATTGACAATATTATAATTAGACTGTTTAAACAGTGTATTGATAAGATTAAGCTGATCTGAACAGTATTAAATATAGAAATTATACTTTGAAAGCAGCTCTGCTTATCTGACTTAACATTCTGTCAAGCTCTTTATTATTAAGAAGTAATATAGATTTATATAATCAGTGAGAACTTGCACTGAGTATTTACTACTTTGAAGATAATATTATCAGATCTTAAAGAATTCAATAATTGTTAATATTTCTTAATTATGAACATTATATCTTCTCTGTATAAGTGATAACTTCTTGAAGAAGAAGATCACTGATCTTTATTCACAGTGTCTTATAAACTCTATAAAAAAGCCTTCTTTTATAGATATTTCATTATCTGTATTCTTAGAGATTATTATTCTCTAATTCTTTCAATGTTGAAGAGTCTCTGATATCAACTGTGAAAAGATTTCACAGATCTTATTCTCAGATATATCAGTCTTATACTGAGTGAGTAAGTCAGAGTTAAAGTGATTCAGTATTATAGTATCTGTAAAAGCTTATTTTAATTCTACAAATACCTGCACAGTGTCTTGAATGAGAATAAATAAATGTATTTTTCTGTCTTTCATACTTTTCTTTAACAGATCTGTAAGAGAGACAGTAATCTGTGAATATGCATAGATAAATTATCTATAGAATTTATAAATTTTAGAAACATCTGTATCTTGTGATATATTTACAGTGCTAATCAGTTCTTAATAATAAAGATCTGACTTCTATTCATTGAAATGTCATTAATCTTAATAATATAATCTAAGAAATCAATCTTCTGTATGTAGAATGAGTATTTTTCAGTATTTATATAGAGTTAATACTGTCTTAAGTAACTTAACACTTCTTAAATATGAGTATTATATTCTTTCTCTGTTTTTAAGAAGATTAAAATGTTATTCAAGTATACTATGCAGAAGACATTGACAAGACTCTACAGTGTCTTATTTATATAGATCTGAAAGATGACTGAAGTGTTATAAAGATTAAAAGATAAAACAAGATATTTAAAATTACTGTACTTAATATAAAAAGCTGTTTTTTAAATATTATCTTCATTAACTCTGATTCTATAATAGCCATTCTGTATATCAATCTTTGAAAATATCTTTACTTCAGATAATCAATCAATCATCTCATTAATTAATGATAATAAATAGTAATTCTTAATTATCATCTTATTAAGATCTCTGTAGTCTATATATAGATATAGTCTATCATTCTTCTTAAGTATAAAGAGTATGAGTATCTCTGCTGAACTCTTTAATAAGTGCATTCAGTTCTTTGATTGCACTTTCTCAAGATATTTATATGAAACATTTAATTTCTTTACAGATAAGTTATAAAGAGATCTGTACAGTACTATTATATTATCTTCAAGATAAATCTTATATTATATCTTGAGATTAGAAAACTTCACTACTTCTCTTTCTGAAAAGACATTCTTATAGTCTGTAAAGAGATATTATATATATCTATCTTCAATGATGAATACTGCTGCTAATCTTGTAGTGAGAGTAGTAACTTCTTTATCTATTCATAAGTCTCAGTCATCTGCTACACAGTATATTAACTCTATTCTTTTCTCAAGATTCTTCTGATGAAACTCTTCAGATTTCTCTATCACTGTCTCTTTATTAGTAAGATAATAATCATATCATCATGTCTGAGTAACTCAGTTAATGAGAGAATTATTTTCTCTTAATTATAGAAAATCTAGAATGATATTCTCATCTATAACATTAATAGTGTGAAGAAGCAGACTGCTTTTCTTGAAGATTTCTTCTAAGTCTGTGATTATATACTTTGCTTAAATTATGTTAATAGTGATACTTTATTTCATCAGTAAATTTCATATAATCTAATAGATCTATCTTCTTTTAACTCTTCATCAAAGAAAAGAAATAGAATATAAAGTTAATATTCACTCTGAAGTTGAGTAAACATCTCACTAGTATTTTCTTATTCAGAATATGCATTCTAATTATAATATAAACTTGAAAATATGAGAATTATTAATTCTTCATTTCTTTCTCTTCTTTATCTTCTATGAATACATTTGTCAGAAGAGAAGTTAACTTTAAGAAGATATCTTTTCAGTTTCTTCTCTTCTTCAGCTTCTTATAATTACTAGTATAGTGATTATCAGCTTCAAGTTAAAATAGAGATCTTTATCAAATCTTTTTTAATATTTCTTTACAGTAAGTGAAGAATCAGAATACTTAAAATTCTTCTTTACTTTCTCTACACTGAAGCTGTCATAGCACTGTTTATATTCTGTTATTAGTTACTTAAAAGAGATTTTATTAGTCTTTTTCTTAAAGTATTAATTATTCAAATAGATCTGAGAAGTCAAGTTGATAAGCTCAGTATAATTGATTAATAAACTCTGATACTGTGATATTATTATCTACATCTTATAAGTCAGCTTTATAAGATAAAGCTATATTATTAATTGATTTAAATTATTAAATAATTTCTCTCAATAGTCTTCAAATCTTGTGTTAAAATTAGAAGAATTCTTATTATCTTATTAATATAATGAATTGAACTGCTGCACTGCTGTGAAGCTGTGATTACAGTAATCTTTAATTTAATTCAGTAGAAAGTTCTTGAATTCTTTTCAAGTTATAATAGTATTAGTATACTCAAGCTCTCTCTTCTTAATAACTCAAGTAGTTGCAGAGATATGTTTAAGAAGATTAACAGTGTATATTACTCATATCTTATAAGTATTAAACTGGCTCAGATGAAGGCAGAATTTCTGTTCAAGAATATAGATAAAGTTATAAAATTCAGATAATATATTTCTCTTATAATTTAGAGAATCTCTGATCTTAATCTCTCTATCTTTATAATAGATGTAGATATGTAGAGACTGCAGCAGTGATAGAACAGTTAAAGAGCTTATATTAAAATATATAGTGAGTTCAGAAATCTTGAATTTCTGTCAAAATAGAGATGTATACACTCTAGAAGACAATGTGAAATTTTCTTCAGAGAGTGAGAATAAGTCAGTCTCAGCACAGATATATAAGACTATATTAATCTATTAATAGAGCTTAACTGATTTAAACTTGTAATTAGATTGAGTGATTCAAATTATAATATAATAGAACTGAAGTAATTGCTAGTCAGCAGTGTTATGTAGAGATAGTTGTTTAAGAAGCTGTATAAGTGAGCTTGACTATCTTACTTAAATAGTGAGCTTGTAGACTATAGAGTTATTATGAGAATATCACAGATATGATACTTAGTATACTATAAAAATTATATAAGAAATACAGTAACTCTTATATATATTTCTGTAGAAGAAAAATAAATCACTGATCTCTTTTATAAGAAGTCAGTATCTAGCTATTCTATATAAATAATAAGTGAATACTCTTCTCTTATTTCATAAGTAAGAATAGCTGAAGTGATACCTCAGCAGTATCTCACTATTATGAAAGAGTAATCTGCTGACCTTGTATAGAAGTGAGATTCTTATATTCATCAATCAGATCTTTCTATGTTATATTCAAATAATGTCATAGAGTGATTGAAAACCGGTTTGAACAGCCTGCGGGATGAATGAAATTATCCGCATGAAAGTGATAAGCCGTATGAAACCGCAATGAGGTCTTGACACGGCCGGGGGCGTGATACTAATTAGATCTCATTTTCTCTACTCTAGATACTTACTTTCAGAGAATTGAAATTTAAAAACTATTAGATTAGAATATCTTAGATTTAGTAAGAATTTAAATAAGATAAGATCTAGATACTTTTAATAGATAATTAGTATAAGTAAGACTGTAATAGTTAATTAATAGACTAAAATACTGAGATTGATAGCTGAAAGATTAGAGACTTAACTAGAATTAAGTAGCTCTGATATTATTCTTAGTGAGAATCTCACTTATAAATAAGCTAGTTATAGAAGCTAGCTGAGCAGTAGCTCTTTAGAGAAAATAATAATCTTTGAAGTAAGTCTGAGAGAACAGAGACAGTGATTAATTATAGAAAGTGTTAAAATATATATATAACTTAAGATGTAAACTGCAGAGATCTTATTTTATAGTTTATTTTATTATAGTCTCTCTTTACTTTATTTTTTTTCTTTTCTATTCTTTTCTATCTACTTATTTAATATGTCTATCTTTCAGAGTTTATTCTCATTTCTTTTATCATGATATTTTCAAATGATTTCAAAGTATTAGAAGATGTTAAAATACTGTAATTTATAAAGAGTTTTTATATTCTGAGCTGAAATTTTCTGATTTTATATATCTGAAATTAGTAAATATATAATAGTTAACACTATAGATATTAGAAAAACTATGAGAACTAAAGTTCTTAGATAGATATTATAGTCTTTGACTGTATACATCTATAATTGAAGAATAATAATAATAATAATAATAAGTATAAGTAAGTATTTAATACTCGTTATTATTAAAAAGATAGAAGAATAAAACAGCTAGAATAAAATAAAAAATACTTAGTTACTACTATTTAAACTAACTGTATAATTATGTATAAAATTATAATTAAACTATTTAATAATTCTATTATTAAATTAATTAATCTCAGTATACAGTACTGAAATTAAATAGTAATTTTATATAATTTCAGTAAATTTTACTATTTATTCTAATTATATTTTTAAAATGAAATTATAATTTGTATTTCTCAATCTTTAATTTATTTTATTATTTTAAAGAAGTTTAAATCTTATTTATATATTTTTAAAAATATTACTTTTTAAAAAATTAAAAATAATAATAATATTATTATTACTATTATTTTTTTATAATAAATATATATAGTTAAAGACTATAATATTTATCTGAGAACTTTTAATTCTCAGAGTTTTTCTAAAATTTATATACTTAATTATATATTTATTGTCAGATTTTCTCTCTACAGACTGACTACTTCTGTATAAGTGAGATATTTACTAATTACTTAATAAATATCTACACATATAAAAGACTGCATAATAGATAGATCTTAATAATATAATTAACTACTATATTATATTATCTTTATCAGATTATGTCTCTTTTACTTACAAGAATTCACTCTAATTACTATATTCTTATACTTCATACTTTTAAATTGAAGACTTAATTATAATTCTGAAATACTGTATTAGTAGTTCTACAGTCACTTATTATAAATCAGATTAAAAAGAACTCTGTTGATTTTAAAATTAATTAACTTACTACAGACTTTCATAACAAGTCTGCTAGGAATTGCTATGTTCTCATATGAATAAAAGTGTAGATAGTGAATATATCTCTATAAGCAGTTTCACTGTTAAAGATAATACTGTCTCACTTAAATCTGCACTAATTACTAGAAGTAGAAGATATCTGACACAGTTAATATATACATATAATATCTCCGAATAAGAGTCACTTAAGCTGTAATTATCATCTCAGATAGCTCAGAAGGTTTAAACTAAAATAAATACAGAATATATTATAAGTTTAAGAGAGAGAGAAGATCTTCTCTTAATAGAATACTCTATACTCACTCAAGATAGCTCTGTTAATGAGATTGCTGAAATAATAATATACTTTGCTTATTTATAAGAGACAGAGTTCTCTGAAGCAGATGCAGTAAAAATTATCTATGAGTAATAGTTATAGAAGTAGAGAATAAATCTCAATCTCACTATAAACTCAGTTACTGAAATAGATAAGTTCTGTGAATTGAAGAATAATTATAATTATATTAAAATAAAAATTATCACAAAGCTCTTAGAGCTGAAAGACTCTAATATCTAATACTATAAAATTGAATTAAAAGTAGTTTTAATTGACATGTTTCACATTCTCACAGATAAAAAGCTTTCTTCAGATACTCAGCTTATAAATAATAATTTAAAAATCTGATGATACAAAGAAAGCTGATTATAAAAGTGTATATAAAACTCAATAAAAACAGAGTTATAAACACTTATTTAATTAAAACTGAACTAAGTTGATAATTATAATATTACTAAGATGAGATACTCAGCTGTACTATAATAAGTAGTTGAATTGAAATATTAAATGCACTGAGCAGATCTTCAATTCAAATTATATAATAAGATTATCACTATATTAATTACTGATTATGAAAATAATGTTACACTATATACAAAGCACTAATAAGTGATAATAAATGAAATTAATACATATAGCTGATCAATATTCAATGACTTTCTCACTTAATAATTTATTCATAATCTGAAGATTTATACTTAAACATTCATTCAAATCTATCTTAAGAATCTATGTTAAGAAATTTCAAAGACATCTGTTTCTGAGATTAATCTTGATAATCTCATTGATAATCTCATTCACTACAAGACAGTTGTCAGATTAAATAATAACAAGAAGAAAATATCAGTGAAAGAAGCTGAAAAGAAAAAGAGAAAGAAAAAGAATAAGAATAATAATAATAAAGCAGAACTTATCAAGACAAGCAAGCTCAGATCACAGTAAATTAGTTACAGCAGAGAAAGAAATACATTCAATCTTCACTGTAAGAATGTGTTTAATACAGTGATAAAGTGTAAGTATTACATCTGTTATAAACATGATGAAACTGATTGCTTTTCTAAGAACTGAAAAGATTAATTATCAGAATATTAAAGAATCAACTGTTTCACAATTGAATACTATACTGAAAAGAATGTAACATTCTTCATCAGTGAAAAGAACTTTAACTTTACATTAACTATAAAAGCTCTATCTACTATTACAGTTTGTAGAGATTTTCTATAATACTTAAATACTACAGCTTTCTACACTATTATATCTAAATGAAGTGTTTTCAAATATATACACACTTCAGATGATAAAGAAGAACTTGACTCTGTAGAAGAAATTAATAATAAGCTGATTATACTCACTAACATTGATAAGATCTGTATTTATATAAATAAAATAAAATTAAATCTGTAGAATATTTACTACTTATCAGCAGTCTTCTACAATCTCTTAAGCTTCAGTTAACTTATTAATAAAGAATTTGACTTTGAACTTCTTTGAGATAAGAATAATCACATCATTGATTTTAAATAATTGATAAATATAATTAACACTTCTATTCTGTGAAAATGAATTATTATATCTATTCTATTCACAGTATCTATGAAGCTGCTCTAGCTACAGTGTATTAAGTGTCTTCTGATTTAC